>NC_140776.1:177292891-177892891 GCF_044657685.1 Stegodyphus dumicola | reverse complement strand
CACGTCACAAATTTTTCTCGTGGCTTTTGCGGCACTAGATCCTCGATTAAAACGCGAACAGTAAAATGTGTCGAAGTGTTCACAATCTCTACTTTACACTGCGTACTGGTTAGTCTTGAAATGGCCAAAAAGGAGCTGCTAATAACATACAAACTAATGTTCGCAACAATCAAACCCCAAACTGAAGAGAAAAACGAAAGCTTCATAATGCACTGTTAACAACTCATTGAAGAACAGCACGGACATATGCATTCCTTAAATTGAAAAATATTAGTTTCCGTTAAATTAACAATATAAAAATAAATTCTCTGCTAGGCGACGCAAAAACAAACACTCTGAACTCAAGTGCACACTACACGGCATAAGAAACGTCCTTAATTAAGTACTTATTAAATGTTTGTAAAAAGTTATCGGTTAGCTGCATTATAAATTATTTCATTTACATGTACTATATATCCATTTGATTTATTATTAAAAACCAAAATAAGACTTTCTGGTCGTCTTAAGAAACAGCGAGGACTTTAAAATATTATGGAATCAATGCTAAAACTCAAGGATATGATAATCATTGAATGCACAATCGAAACTTATGATAGCAGACTTATAGCATTTAGCTTTTAGAATTTTTACAGCCGACATTAATGGAAGAATAAAGGATAGTGATTTGTCTTTTGAATTTTGGCAGAATAAGGATAGTGATATGTCTTCTGAATCTTGGCAGAATAAGGATAGTGATTTGTCTTTTGAATCTTGGCAGAATAAGGATAGTGATTTGTCTTTTGAATTTTGACAAAATAAGGATAGTGATTTGGCTTTTGAATCTTGGCAGAATAAGGATAGTGATTTGTCTTTTGAATTTTGGCAGAATAAGGCTAGTGATTTGTCTTTTGAATTTTGACAAAATAATAATAGTGATTTGTCTTTTGAATCTTGGCAGAATAAGGACAGTGATTTGTCTTTTGAATCTTGGCAGAATAAGGATAGTGATTTATCTTTTGAATCTTTTCAGAATAAGGATAGTGATTTGTCTTTTGAATTTTGGCAGAATAATTGTCTAACTACAACATCTGTAAGTAATAAATCACGGGCATGCGGTTCATGATGATGACATCACCAGATACATTGCCTCGAGATATGGCGAATATAATCAGGAATGCAAGGAAGTACGTCGCATCAACGAAACCTTCATCATCGTACCCAGTAATGGCTAATAGAAAATAACAATGAATTCATGAAATCAACAGAAAAACCAACAATGAATAATAATATGAATATGGTAAATTTCAATTTCTTTCCTGTAAATTCAGTCTACTCTCGTATTTACAGCAGTTATTCATCATTGGTTGTATGAATACTATCCTTCTTTCTCTGAACACTGACTGAGCTACGTTGTCAAAAGTGTCTATAATGATTCACAATAAAAAAATCTTCTAGCTAGCAGAATGGCGCAGCGTTATCTTTAGTGCTGAATCAGGTTTGTTCATTAATAATAGAGATATGATCCACAGAGGTAATACGCCAGTTATACATCATTCAGAGCTATATGAAAAGAAACTTCTGATATTATTGTATATTGAATCATTAATTATGGAAGTATTTTACCTTTAGTTGTGTTTGGTGGCACTTCAGTTCCTATAAAATACACTCAGGCTGTATTATGATCTGTGTTGCTACTTTCATTAGGGTTATTCCAGGGTCACATTCTCAATAAAAAGACCCTAAAGCTACATAATACCAAAGTCTTTTTCCAGGGTCTTTCCTGTCGGGTATGTATCGTCTACTATTAGGCAGTACATTGGCGACAAAGCTATTGCTAGTAAGGGTCAAGAGAAATAAACTAATTCTCCTTTTTTCCATGTTTTACTTTCGAATTCTGATTTTTGTCATAATAATTTTCCTTGTTTATTTAATCTATCTTTTTAAGCCAAACATATTTTTACACATATTTCTACTTGAAAATACTAGTTCCATTTACTTATTTATTAGATTAGCAATATTTTCTTTTTTTAATTATAATGTTTATCCTTCACTAATCTGTAACATAAGTACGGAACTTTTGATTCAACGACTAATCTTCGGATTATGGTAACTTGGCGATTTTTTGGCGACCAACCCTGCTACAGCAATATGCTAGTTTTTTTTTTATTTTTTTATTTTTATTTTTTTACGCCATTTTGTTTACACGAAGTAAAGGCTTTTTTTTTTTTTTTTTTTTTTTTTTTTACTCAACATTTTTTTCCAACAATCTGCTAACCGAATTACGCTTATGCTAGAACTTTTATGGAACAAAATGCTTAATCATGACGAAGATTACGTGCGAAATTGGGAGAAAGTGTAGAATCGTCCACTGCTTGCCGCGTTTTTAAGAATTGCACATACACGTTATCCATGTACACGTCGACCTATTTTCACTTTAAAAAAATCCCAGAATTGCACAAAAATGGCATTATGGCACACTCTTGACCTTATCCATGTACACTGCTAAAGTCCTAGCTAGTAACCTTTATCGCCTTACCAAAATGTCGCCAAACTAACCGTTACCATATTCTAAAGATTAGCCCATTCAACTTTTGAACATTGCACACTTTAAGGAAATAAACAATTATCAAAATTCTAGGACATCATGTTTCCAATAATTTTACGAAGAACTGAAACACCTAATCAATACAGAATTTTGAAGCAATTAAAAAATAGGCAAAGCTACTCATTTCACAAATTCAATAAATACGGGGGTGCTGCAGGGAAACTATCTTATTTTAAAATTGAATAACACAAATAGTATAAGCGAAATCAGTTTCATTTTTTTCCAAGTTATACAGAGACACTTAAAGTTTTTTTTTATTATTATTATGGTTTAAATGTAATATCATTAAGGTGGTCTCCGCTCTGGTCAATGCATTGAGATAGTCGAGTTTTGAAGTTTCTTTCCACTTTTACCAGCCTATCAACGGGTATGTTGTCGATAGCAGCTTGAATATGGTTCTTCAGTTGAGCCAGGGTCTTTGCACGTTAGAGATTTCAGATAGCCCCACAAAAAGAAATCACACGGGGCTAAATCAGGCTAGCGCGCTGGCCACTGACAGTCGTAAGGAGATAAGGCGTCCAGGTAAATGTTCTTCAAAAAATCATGGTCCAATGATGCCTATTCTGGACAATGCACACCAAACAGTCACACGTTCTGTAAGGAGGCGCTGCTGATGATGTTCTCGGGAATTCGTGCCACTCCCAGTATCGCATCACGCAACCGGAAAGATGAAAACGAGCCTCATCGCTAAAGAACACAAGGGCATCATGAGGCATATTGTCAAGAACGGCTACGAGTGCATTTTTTCGTGAAAGAAAATCTCGTGGATTAAGTTTTTACACCTCTGCCAATTTATATGGACGAAAATGCAGTACGTTGAAACGTACCACTCCACGGAGAACGTACTGTCCTCTCTCGTCCAC
This sequence comes from Stegodyphus dumicola, assembly GCF_044657685.1. Classification (NCBI taxonomy): domain Eukaryota; kingdom Metazoa; phylum Arthropoda; class Arachnida; order Araneae; family Eresidae; genus Stegodyphus; species Stegodyphus dumicola. Next base: position 177,889,444 of record NC_140776.1, on the reverse strand, counting down.
TGCATGATCGGTACAGGTACAGGTAGAAGCTAGGCCAGCACCTCCGTAGCACCATAGGTAATTGAGGTATTGCTGAACCCAGCTAACTGTTAAACTTTCCACCCCAATTTTGAGGTGGGTGGTCCGAGGTTCTCCCGTCCCTCTTTTTTTACCATCAACCACTTGAGAGGACATTCTGAGATAACTGAGTTCTGGTATTAATAGTGTACACAAATCATATTGAGAAAAGACTGTCCTTGAAAAGTTCAACAACTGATGCTTCCAAAAGCATAAATGTAAGAATAAATGTCTTTTCTAAGGCGGTAGGTGTAATAAGCAAGTCTTTGGAGCTCCAATCCATCAGCATTGCGCAGATAAATGAAACTGTTGGAACATTAAAATGAAATAAAAAATAATAATAAATAATAAATAATAAAATAAAATAAAATAAATAATAAAAATTTAAAAAAAATAAATAAAAGAAAATAAAAAAGACAAATATGGTATAGTAACATATGGAGATGAATACGCATTAGATATGACAAATATCCAGTCCGAGTCTTTGGATATGTATAAGAACGTCTTTGGTTTTGGCCCTAAGGTGTCTGTTCTTTATTGCATATTTCTTAAATGGTATTAGATTGTTGTTAGGCTTAATCAGATGTTTGCCGTCTGTTAGGTTTATTTTTTTATTTACCATCAGATGAGCAGCTGCACCGCCTTTAAGACATTCAGCTTTTACGCTCATCTGATGGAATCATCTGCCAACTGTGTTGTTTGTAAAATAGAATAAAATTTTAGAATTTTGATAATTACATAATAAAAATTAAATATCAAGAAATAAATATATAAATAATACAATAAATAATAAACATAAATAGATACAATAAATAGAAGTTAAAAATTTAGAATAAGATAAATACAATGTTGTGATATATGAAGTCAAATAAAGTATCAGAAGTTTGAGAATTATATAATAAAAATTGAAGAAATTAAATATATAAAAATATAATACCTAAATAAATATGAAAGTAAATGAAACGTAAATACATAAGTAAATACTTAAGAAAATCATTACAAATTTTGAAAATGAACAATATAATGTATGAGAATAGTAGAGGCTGAGAATGTAAGATATGTAAAGAGTAAAGTATTTCATTATGGAGAATGAAGAGCAGTAATTGAATAAAAGTTGATGAGAAATAGTATTTGAATGAATTAGGATGACCTGAATGAAAAGTTTGTGGAAATTCTTGATAGAGAGTCATTCTTCAGTAAAAGACTTGACTAAAAATCTTGAGTTGAGACTTTATTAATATATTAAGGAGATGGAATTAGAAAATATCCTTAAATTCTTGATTGAGCTTGAGAGATCTTGAAAGTGTACTTAAATAAAGATAGTCTTGAGTGAAAGCATTAAAATGAGGTAGTCTGTTAGATTACAGTCAAAAATGTAATGATCAGGGTCACCCCTGGTACTAAACCTACATGACATAAAATTTTAGATACCGCTCTTTTCAATGAGCGCCACCCCACACTTCTCGGAATAAATGTCGCTAGATGGCGCGCGTTTCAAATAAGGAAGTTTCCCTACCGCACCCTGTATCTCTTTTTCAAACTTGTCAGTTATTTAATAAAATATACATATATGTGTGATAAGACTATTTGATCTCTTTTCTCTCTTTCTCTGGTTTTCTTTCAGGGTGCGATCGGTGACCCTCGATCTGCCACCACGAGAAAAGGTTTCCTTTTTTTCTGGCGGTTCTTCACCAGAATTTTCTCTCCGTGAGGTGGGTGACAGATTGGAATCCACTCAGACTGCTTTCGACACCCCATCTTCCTCCCTGGGAGGCGGTCTCAAATCTTCCCTGCAGCCCCCTGCCAACAAACGGAGCAATCCGTCTTCAAAAAACAACAATCACGTGAAGTTCGTCACTCCTGCCACAACATTGGACGCTTCGCATACCATGAAAGTGGATGTCGTCCTTCACACGATAGCAGCTGCAGCAGCTGAATCTGTGGGAGCGGGCATCAACGGATCCCCCTGGAGAGGCGAAAATTCCTCTCCGACCCACATTGAAAATGGAATCGAACTTTCCTCACCCGAAACAGATTCTCCTAGGTAGCGACGTCAAATGCTTCGTTTAAGTTCATTCCTGATCCAGAAGATACTGTTCGGTAGTCTACAAAGTGGTGTTCGAAATGTTTTACAACAGGACAATTTAAAATTCAAAATACTAACCCATACACAGAGCTCTGTACTCCATATGAATTGCGCATAAATTATTGAATGGTTTATCAACTTGTTCACAAGGATTTTGTTTCTTAAGAAAATTAGCTTTATTAAAGTTTTGACTGTGAATTCTAGACGATTTTTTTATTACTGTTCAAAATATAAAAATCATTTCAAAAAATGCTTATTCTAAAGAATGAAAGAGACAGCAAAAATTCTTCTTCTATACTTAAATTCTTTTTCTTTCAGCTTCCGAAATGGTCAGTTAAATTAATCGAGACCCCTTTGATAATAAACAATGGTTATCACTAGACCTGAGGAAATTTTCATTCACGTAAAGTAAAATTTTTCTCGACTTCGACTAATTTGTATTAAGTAAAAGGCCTGGGATGATTCGTTTATTAGATTGTTTTTTTACTATCGTTGTTGCCAAAGCATAATATGCGATGGCATAATATGCGACGTGCACGGAATTTTTAATTTTTTCTTGAAATTTTCGGGCATGCAATCTTGAATACTTTCCAGACATATTCGAGGCACTGTCATATGACTGGCCTCTACAATCACTGAGTGAAATGATGTTATTTTCCGAGAACGAAACAGCAGCATCCATCAGATACTCTGAAGTATGTAAATAAATATGAATAAACAACGAAAGTCTCTCAATTAGTGCACCATTTTGGACATATCGAATAATACGTTAGTTGGTCAGCATGAGTGACATCAGGGGTAGAATTAACAGAGACAGAGTCCTAAACATGGTACGTACACAGAATTTTTAATTTTTTCTTGAAATTTTCAGGCATGCAATCTTGAATACTTTCCAGACATATTCGAGGCACTGTCATATGACTGGCCTCTACAATCACTGAGTGAAATGTTGTTATTTTCCGAGAACGAAACAACAGCATCCATCAGATACTCTGAAGTATGTAAATAAATATGAATAAACAACGAAAGTCTCTCAATTAGTGCGCCATTTTGGACATATCGAATAATACGTTAGTTGGTCAGCATGAGTGACATCAGGGGTAGAATTAACAGAGACAGAGTCCTAAACATGGTACGTACACAGAATTTTTAATTTTTTCTTGAAATTTTCAGGCATGCAATCTTGAATACTTTCCAGACATATTCGAGGCACTGTCATATGACTGCCCTCTACAATCACTGAGTGAAATGTTGTTATTTTCCGAGAACGAAACAACAGCATCCATCAGATACTCTGAAGTATGTAAACAAATAGGAATAAACAACGAAAGTCTCTCAATTAGTGCACCATTTTGGACATATCGAATAATATGTTAGTTGAGTGACATCATGAGTGACATCAGGGATAGAATTAACAGGGACAGAGTTCCTTCTAATATTTCATTAACGATAGTTGCCATGGCTTATGTGAACTCCTCAAAGATTGTAGCAGATAGATAAGAGAATAGCAGAAAGATAGATAATACCTTTTCAGAATTGGAATACTTTTTGTAATGTTCATCCAAAAATGGATCAAACTTACCCAGAAGTTCCGAAGTACCTAAATAATTTCCTTTTTTCACTGAACCAATAGTTTCATTTTCCCTTCTGAAAGGCAGTCATCTTGATGTTAAGAACTTTATAATTGACCGAGCTATTGCGAAGGGCTATGTTGCCGGTTCCAGAATTAAAGCGCAAGGGCACTTGACATAAAGAAATCCGGACGTGGAGAAAATCTCAGATGAGGAAAGGGAAAGAAGAGAGGTACCAAAAGAAGAGAGACAATTCAATCGGACAAGTTCGCAAAACGTGACGAGCGATCATAGCTTTCAAGGAGGACCCAAGACAATGCAAATCAATGGCAACAATATGAGAAGATACACTACAGCAATAGTTCCAATGACAAATTCAAATGCAACTAAACAACCTCAATCAATAGTGCTAAATACAACACAATACAACACAATTTTAATACAACTATTCAGCGCAATACACCACAGCAACTCAACAGCAACCTAAGAAACCTATTTACAACACTACTATATCATCACAATGCTAAAAATCTCTCAGCATTAGTTTTATAATTCTCCAAGAATAATATTCAAGCTACAGAAGAACTTCAATCAAAATCAGATGCATTGGAAGTATAAACAATTGAGGAGCTAAATGAAACAGTTGTCGTCTCTTCCCATGAAGGTGTGAGCTGCAAGTGGTCTGACGCTTCTATCTTCGAAGAGAATTTCATAATTAAAGACTTGGGAGTAATTAACAAAGTCACATTGCACAGCTTTGTTGAAGAATTTTTTATTAGATCTTCTGATGTAATCTGGAATCATCTCAAGTTTTAAGTCTCTAAGTTTATTGCGGATAAGATAGTGTGAATCAGTAATAATGCGCAGAAATTTGTTTTGCACTACTTGTAATTGATGTAGTTGAGTTTGAGTGACCGGATTTTTGCGAAGTTCGGTTAAAAACTTTGCAACACCTGAAGTTTTTTATAGTCATTCTCCCTGGCAGTAGTCCAGGTGGAAGACGCATGCGTAATAACAGATCTAATGGCTGTGATGTAGATTCTCCTCTTCCTATTGATAGAAAGCTGGTCATTTTTAAGCAGTGGGATAAGTTTGAACATTATTCCATGTGCTTATATGCTTTTCCACACACGTCGGCCACGTGAGTGGACCAGGTGAAAGACCTAGTAAAGGTAACCCCCAGATAAACTGGCGCTGTCCACACTGGGAACCAGGGTATCGAAGAGCCTTACGTCTTCCGTTATAGATGTCGTTTTGCAGTATTTCCATACCAGCAGAATTTTTTATTTGTAAGATTGAGTACCGATTTTCCATTTGCCACAGCGTTTCTCAATGGCGATGATCTTTTCTTGCATTTTGACGAAGGCGTGATTTGGGAATCTGGATTTAACAGCAGCAACCGTATCATAAGCGTAGCAAGCCAGGAGCGTGTTGTGATCGTCTCTAAAACTGGGTAAGTCGTTGACATACAGAATGTAAAATTTCGGCCCCAAGATAGAGCCTTGCCGAACGGCCGCATGTTTTGTTTTGTTAGGGCGTAGCCCGGTTCACCTTGCAAAACAAAGTTTGCCCTATGACCCTATACTGGCTATGCCAGTACAAAAATCACCACACAACTATGCAAATACACGAATCACACAATGCCAGTGGCTTCTTTATTGTTGTTAATAATCTTCATAATCTCATGCGCTATTCCTCTTGCCCTAAGTAAACTATTTTTCATAAAATCTACGTTCGCTCCATCAATGCATCTGGTTAACTTACATTCTGTAATAAAGTGGACATTGTCTTCTACTTTTGTACATACTTTACATAAATCATTATCTTGAACATGGAATCTTTTCAGATAAAAGGGAAATCTCCCATGACCTGTAAATAATTGATTCAAGTCAATGTCATTGTTAATATTCATATTTTCCTTAGGAACAAAAATTTTCATGAACATGTTATTTATGCTTTAACGCTGGAGATCCGTAGTTAACGCCGAAGGTGCATCTTTCCAAGGAAGATTTAATCAGAAGAACCAGGCTACGAGGCCAGTCCCAACTTGATCAGCTCATATATGAGACCTGGGTGCGGCGCGGTCGAAAGCTTTGGCCACGTCCGATGAACCGATGAACCGATGAACTCAGTAAGGCGAACGAGCTGCGTGCACGTAAAAAGCCTCTTTCCAAATCCATGTTGATAATTAGCGGCTCGTGAGATTACAAATAATTTTAAATGGCATGCTTTTTAGCATCTGGTTATTAACGTCATCTTCACCCGAGGGGCATTTCCGGGTCTGAGAAATCTAATGATGGAATTCACCTCGTGTGATGTTCATTACTTTAAATGGCTAATCTTTAGAATATGGTAACAGGTAGTTTGGCGACATTTGGGTGAGGCGATAAAGGTTACTAGGTAGGACTTTAGCAATAATCTGAGAAGTACACAGTTTAAATCACAGATTATTTTGTCTCGGAGAAATGAGAGATTATGAGACATCTCATGTGACATTTTCCGGAAAATTCCGATCGTGATTTTAGCTAATAAGCACTTAGAAACAATTTCGCTGCTAAAGCGCAGAATCGCCCACTTATTTGTTTGGCGCTTTTTACAAGAGTAAGAAGAATTGGATTTTTGTTAATTTTCTTTGCCTTTTTAAGTCGATGTGTACATAGATAAAGTCAAGAGTGTGCGCAATGCCATTTTTGTGCAATTCTGGGATGTTTTTTAAGTGAAAATAGGTCGACGTGTACATGTATACCGTGTATGTGCAATTCTTAAAAACGCGGCAAGCATTTTGCGATTCTTCACTATCTCCCAATTTCACACCTAATCTTCGTCATGATTAAGCATTTTTGTTCCATAAAAGTTCTAGTATAAGCGTAATTTGGCTACCAGATTGTTGGAAAAAAATGTTGAGTAAAAAAAAACATGCCTTTACTTCGTGAAAACAAAATGACGTCCAAAACAAAACTAGCAGGTTGCTGTAGCAGGGTTGTTCGCCAAATTTCGCCAAAAATTCGCCAAGTTTCCATAATGTAAAGATTTACCCTTTAAATATTCGCTGTTCGAGCTGAATTGACTTGACAGATGCTCAGCAAAGATTTCAGACCTTTTGTGATCAAAGTACACGTAAACACTAGTACGTTTAATTGGGTTGTCACTGCCACTGGCACATTTCATGAACTTAACGTATTTCCAAGCAGAGTTACCGCCTAGGTTAATTTTTTTTCAGATTTATCCTTCCACGTTCTGGCCGTATGAGTCTGAATCAGGTGTTTGATGCGTCGATTAAGTCTCTTTATCTTAATCGTAAGATCCCATGTACGATTAAAATCTTTTCGTAAGTGACTGCAGAAAGTGATGATCTTCCTAATACACACAGGGAATGGGTGTTCAAAAGGATTTCGGTCCACATAGGTCTTATTTTTTTTCTTCTTGAACACTTAAATTGTCGTTTCTTGCTGTCCCTATCTTTCAGCTTCAGGTGTATTGCTGGATTAGAAGTTGTAGAGGTAGACGAAGAATTTGTATTAATAAAAGATTGGGTCATTTTCTGTAATGAATGATTAGATTTCTTCTTTTCCATCCAAATTTTAAATTTCGTAGCACCACTTTCAAAACGTTTAATTCTGACTTGTCCGGAATCTGGTACAATTAAATTAACTGTTGAAAGTAATTGTGATGGTTTGAAATAGGTATTTAGAACTTTATTCTTACCTATAGATTTTAAGTAGAAAATATTATACGTTGTCAAATGCTCGTACAAACGCTAACCCTTAATAAACGTGCGTGACTCACAGTCTCACAAACCGACTCGACTGACTGGCGCTTTACGACTAAATGAGTAATGATGACGTATGGCGGTAGGACTAGGCCAAGACAGTACTGACTGGCGCTTTACGACTAAATGAGTAATGATGGTAACAACAACATATTGGCATTCCCCGTTCCGTGAATCAATTATCATACTACGGGTCTCCCCACTCCTTAGAACCAGACGCTGAGGTTCAACCTCCCCTCTGGCCCCTCAGAGAGGGAGGCGCACCGCCCAGGAAGTCTCCTGAGGCGGCACTGGTCGTTATTTGCTACCTACCAGTCGCTTGGGCTTTCCGTCGCAGCGGGTCATGACCCAGCGTACCCGGGGTAAAACCCCGGCGGTAGGACTAGGCCAAGACAGTACTGACTGGCGCTTTACGACTAAATGAGTAATGATGGTGTATGGCGGTAGCACTAGGCGAAGACAGTACTGACTGGCGCTTTATGACTAAATGAGTAATGATGATGTAGGGTGGTAGGACTAGGCCAAGATAGTACTGACTGGCGCTTTAAGCCTAAATGAGTAATGATGGTGTATGGCGGTAGGACTAGGCCAAGACAATACTGACTGGCGCTTTACGACTAAATAAGTACTGATGGTGTATGGCGGTAGGACTAGGCGAAGACAGTACTGACTGGCGCTTTACGACTAAATGAGTAATGATGGTGTAGGGTAGTAGGACTAGGCCAAGACAGTACTGACTGGCGCTTTACGACTAAATGAGTAATGATGGTGCATGGCGGTAGAACTAGGCGAAGACAGTACTGACTGGCGATTTACGACTAAATGAGTAATGATGATGTATGGCGGTAGGACTAGGCGAATACAACGGGCGACGGACATGGCATAACTATGCAGTCCTGCCACTGTTGCCAATTAGCATATAGTTGGAAATTCCTAGTTATTTGGTGAAAATGTCCGGTAATAACATTAGCCGATTAAAATTATTCGCATCATGATGTTATCGAAGCCGAGTCAAGAACGAGACGAGGCCCCTCTGAGGTTCAAGGTGCTAGCCCCAGATCCAGTTGGCCCATGCCTTTAAACGTTCTTGTGTACCAGTGTCAATCCAGTTATTTTCAGTTCTTGAAGTTGACGGATAGCCTGTGCTCTTATCCTCACCCCTCTGCCTACCATCCGTAAACATCTTATGTTACATGAACGCTTAAAAGCTCTATAATCAATAGCATTCGCTTAATTATCCTAAACAGCTGCAACATTTTGGAATCACACTTCTGAGTTTCATGTAAACCTTTATCGAGGAATGCTGCTGGAGAATCTTGCGCAATTTTACTTGCGACGAAGCACAAGAAATGTTATACATTGTTAAACGTGTGTGGACTAATTGGCGAAAGGCCAAAACTGCATACCTGAATCGATTTTCTTCTTGGTAATGATAAGGATAAGGAAAGTGGGACGTGGGCACTATGCCCCTACCATACGGTTAATTAGTATAGCACCACGTCCACCATGATGAGAACCCTTAGGACAACACTAATTCAAATACGTGAGTACATAATTGAAAATGAATGATTGATTACAATCAATTGTGCTATACTTTGGCAGTAAAATTGTTGCATTTGTGTAAATAACAGGTTATCTTGGTAATGATCCTGTATTTCCTTTTTCTGGCCCTTCTGAGCTGCAGAAAAATTAAATTATTACTTTTGGAACATACTGTGTGTTTTCATCAAGTGCCAAATTATATGGGACAAAATATAGCTGTCCAATAAAATATCTTCGTTCTCAGTTAATAACACTTTATCTTCCATTTCATTAATTATGTTCTAATCAAAATCGTAAAAACAAGCTTGTATTTAGCGTAAGTATAATAAAACACTCAATCGATTTCGAGGGCAGCTAAAGGTCCCTCCTCATCAGGAGAAAGAAATAGCTAGAAAGAAGAAAATAAAGGAGAAGGAGTCTCAGAAACACGGGGTCCTTATCAGCACTGCACGTGGTTATAACTGGATGTTTAATCAGAGTTGCACTGGCCGCCTACTTTTACTGAGCCAGGCTATCTGATCAAGCATAAAAGACAAGAAAAATTAGCGAAGTTAAAATAGGGAGCGAGGGACAAATGCACCTTCACGTACATTTCATATCTTTAAAACGTAGTCGCTATGTAATTTCCTGATAGACTTTTCAGATTAAGGTAACAAAAACTTCGAATATTTCTTACAAAAAAGGTCTTCATCCTTGAATTCTCAATTTTTTACAAAATATATATATTTGTGAATCTGGTCATCTGGAAAAATAGATACTAAATAACTGCTAACATTCTACAGAAAATCATAAAAATATTTTAAAAAATTTTTAATTCAATGCCTGAATGTTCGGACAAACTGGTCAACCTATAGGGAACCTTCTAAAAAGATTTTTATATTTTCTCATTTCTGCTATATTAATATGGATATTCTATTATATTATTATTGCTATATTTCTGCTATTCTATCATATTAATACTGCCATATTAATATAGCATAATTTTATATTTTCAGTTTCCTATTCACTCTGATTTAAAACTCATATTATTATGTATTCCTAAATGAACAAATATGTTTTCAATTTTTTTGTGTGTTCCTGTTTTCCAATTTCAATTTTTTATTTTAAACGCTTCATCAGTTTTCCACTAATTTGTAATCTCAGCATTTACCTGAACTCAAACTAGATTTTCGGAAGAATATAGTTGATTCTATACCATAAGAAATAAAATTATAAAATTAGTAGTTAAATTTCTATAGCTATAGTAAAAATAAAAACATTTTTTTTTTTTTTTTATCACCAAAAGCCAGTTTTCTCAAATGTGCTAAAACTCTCGTATAGTATCAAAAATACATTTCAAAATGCTGTATTTTCCTCTTCTGTTTTTTTTTTTTTTTTTTTTTTTTTTTTTTTTCGGTGTGTATACATTACCGCTAAGTGCAGAAATCAGTTATTCTGTAGATTATGTAGTTAATCTGCAAATTAACTGTGACCCGTTAAAGTGTGGAAAATTATTTCATTTATCAAATTAGGTAATTTGGGCATAACATTAGGTAATTTGGAAATTTGGGCAATAATTAGGTAATTTGGGCATAACTCGTTAAAGGGAAAATAAGATTTTGCTGGAACAACTACAAAATTTCCGTACTCTTAATCCTTTCCGGCAGGCTACCTTTTAAAGTCGGAGTTTTGATTAAAAAAAAAAAAACGGTAGGCAGTCTAATTAGGTCTAGAGGATTACACAAGTAAAATTTTGTGAAGATAGCACTTATTCGTCATGATTAAGCACTTTTGTTCCATAAAAGTTCTAGCATAAGCGTAATTCGGCTAGAAGATTGTTGTAAAAAAATTTTAAATTAAAAAAAAAAAAAAAAAAAAAGTCTTTACTTCGTGTAAACAAAATGGCGTCCAAAAATAAAAGCAACCGCCACATTTTAGCAGGGTTGGTCGCCACATTTTCATTCTGTGGGTGTGCCCAAAGTGGGCACACTGATTGAATAGAGCTTCAAAAAGAGTGCTCAAACGAGTATTGTTGTCAATGAAATGACCAATGAGATGCGGAGAAACAAAGAATACAGACTGTCAGTTGTCCTAGATGATCGGTGAGCCCGGTTTGGGCACACCTAGGGTTCGCCGTTTGATTTTAGGCAGGATTTCAAGATAAAAATTTAAAACTAATATAGAATAAGGAGATTGGCTTACAGCCAAAAAAATAACATAGAAATTTCTTTTCAAACAATTTAAATAAAAATAAATAAATAATAAATAAAAATAAAATAATAAATAAAATAAAATAATAAATAAAATAAAATAATAAATAAAATAAAATAATAAATAAAAGCATAAATAAATAAATAAAAATAAAAACTTGGTTAAGTACTAAATACGAAAGTTCATCAAAACTGTATAAAATTAAATCCTGACAATGTAAAAGTAAAATGGGCTAATCTTTGGAATATGGTATTGGCGACATTTTGGTAAGGCGATAAAGGTTATACCCTAAAAAAAATCTGGAAGATTTCTTTGAAAAATGAGAGTCTTAAAAACCTAAACAGGGCTAAAATGTATGGACTGGTTTGTGTTGAGCTGCCATCTACTATAAATAAAGAATGCTCAGAGTAACCTATAAATCATTTTTCATTCAATTTTCCTGTGCGTACAGAAGGAAATTTTTAGGTGTGTCCAGACCGGACACACTAAGCCGCAAAGGGTTAAAACAGCCACCACTTTTAAATTGTTCATCGGGCAGGGTTTCAGAAAATGTTACCGCAAATCTAAATATAACACAAACAGGTGGCTTGTTGCAAAATCCAAATGCTCTGTAATTCAAACTGTCACCAATCTTTGGATTGCACAGATAAGTGAGTATAATATTTTCATATGTTTTGCAAATTCATTCCTTTAATTCTAATAATATTTTTAACCATTTTAATGTTTGTATTGTTGCGCTACGTATCTTCTTCTACGCAACGTACGTACGGGGTTCGTGCAAATTTGGAGTAAATAATGGCAACAGTACTTGATGAAGTTTCTAAACACACTTTATTTAGCCAGTTTTATCCAAGACAGCTCCAAAATCACGTTTACAGTTGCCGAAGAAGAAACTGTAGACACGCTGTAACAATCAGCGACATAGACTTCAGGCAATCAGGCTATAACGGTGAAGACAGCTTCACGGCAAAGCACCAGAGTACAGCTCCCGACTCTGCTCGGTCGTTCTTGGAATTCCACGTACTTCAACGATACACTAGAGTTGGATCTTGGATCATTTCTATACTTCTGGCTTTAACTACTAAGATCTCTTACCAGTACATGATCTTTATACCATAAGCCATTAAGGTTGTAAAAATAAAAGGTGCATTGAAAAACACACCGCGCCCTAGGGCGAGATCAATAAATGAGAGAGCTTATAATCTAAGTTTGCTAAAATGCATATCATGGGAAGCGTAGGTATATCAATGGCGGCAAGAGGCGAAAGTATTGTCATCTTGGAGAGTCAAGAAGAGCAAATCACATGATCAGCGTTCAGCGTTAGGATTGGACGAGGAGTCAGAGTCTATAAATTGATGATTTTTGACGTTTTGAGAAATAAATAAAGTTCAAAGATGGTAAAACACATCAAAATATGTTGAGAATAAAAGTCTTAAGTCTTTTGAAACACATGAAAACTTCTTAATATGCGTTAAATTCATGGGAAAATTAGAGGACTGTACAGTACAAAAATGAGGTCATGTGGCTCGCTGGGACCAAGGTGATCACTTGGTGAAGACAGTGAACTTTCATTTTTCACACACGATACGAAATAAAGTTAAAAAAAATAAATAAATAAAAATAAAAACTTGGTTAAATAATAAATACGAAAATTCATCAAAACTGTATAAAATTAAATCCTGACATTGTAAAAGTAAAATGGGCTAATCTTTGGAATATGGTATTGGCGACATTTTGGTAAGGCGATAAAGGTTACTAGCTAGGACTTTAGCAGTGTACATGGATAAAGTCAAGAGTGTGCGCAATGCCCTTTTTGTGCAATTCTGGGATGTTTTTTTAAGTGAAAATAGGTCGACGTGTACATGGATACCGTGTATGTGGAATTCTTAAAAACGCGGCAAGCAGTTTCCGATTTTACACTTTCTTCCAATTTCGCACCTAATCTTCGTCATGATTAAGCACTTTTGTTCCATAAAAGTTCTAGCATAAGCGTAATTCGGCTAGAAGATTGTTGTAAAAAAAAATTAAGTAAAAAAAAAAAAAAAAAAAAAAATGCCCTTACTTCGTGAAAACAAAATGGCGTCCAAAAGAAAGCAACCGCCACATTTTAGCAGGGTTGGTCGCCACATTTTAGCCAAAAAATCGCCAAGTTACCATAATCCAAATATTAACCGTAAAATGTGTCTTGAATAATAATAAAAATAAGTGGAATCCAGTAATGCAATTATGCAAAAGTTCATGATCCTTGATAAATAAATGAATAGTGGTGGATTAGAGTTGTGGTGGATCGTTCGAGGTCTTTTCACTACGTGCTCAGTAGTAGGACAGTAATCAATAAACGTTTTAATAGCTTCATAGGGAGAATTTCTCATATCTTCAAAAACGTTGTGCGCAGAAATTAATATTTGGTCATGAACGGGATTTATATCCAGGTCTTTAGGGATTTGAGAACTTCTTACGAACCAGGGTGCATTTACAATACTTCGTAAGATTTTATTTGAAGAAAATTTAATTTTTGTCTGTCTACTTTTCGGGAAATAGCCCAGGCAGGAACTGCATATAGAATAATTGGGCGAATAAGTGAGATGTAGATATATTTCTTAGTACGGAGATTTACTTAGAGTTTCTTCCAGTTAAAGAGTAGAGAGCGATGAAAGCAGCGTTAGCCTTGTTTGTAACGTATTGTACATGTTCTTTGAAATTAAGGGATTTGTCAATGTAGACGCCTAAGTATTTGTAGGAGTCTGCAACAGGAATTTCTTGATTATTAAGACGGATATTGATATTCACTGGAACATAAAAATATTCTGCAGTAGAGAATTACGGTGCATTTTTCAGTGTTCAGTTTGAATTTCTAGTAGTGTCTACAAGTACTAGTGTACACTAGTAGCCACGGCCAACTGGAAAAACACTTAATTCACGAAGGTCACGGTACAGCTCCCGACTCTTCGGTTCAGTCGTTCCCGGAGCTCAACACACTCTACTCGACGATGCACTAACTCGCGATACTCTAAGACAGGGTATAAGACATTTCTCCCACTTTCCTAGCGTCCTTCGTGCTGTACCGGTAGCACGCTGGGCCGGTATTCCAGAGGTCCGTGGTTCGATTCCCGAAGGCGGCTGCATATTTTTCATCTTTTCTGCTTCCAAAAAATCCTAATGACTCTACAAGTGGCAAACTAAAAGGGTTGTGGATGATGATTCTCCGCACCCAGGATTTGGCGACTAGGTCCCTTAAAACCCCAGTCGCCCTTTAAGAAGGGGAGTATATAAGGTATTTCTCCCAATTCCCTTGCGTGCCTTCGTGGTGTAACGGTAGCACGCTGGGCCAGTATTCCAGAGGTCCGTGGTTCGATTCCCGGCGAAGGCGGTTGTTAATTTTTCAGCTCTCCGGCCTCCAAAAAAATCCTAATGTCTCTACAAGGGTTTCTTAAATTGTGGGTCGCGACCCCAAGGGAGTCGCGGAACTTGCAGCAGGAGATAGCCAAAAATTTTAGCAATTTTGATATTTCTTTTATTTATTATAATAATTTTACAACTACCAAATATTTTTACACAATGTATCTGAAAACTGATAAACACAATACAGGCAAAGAAAAAAAACGAAAGCGTTTCGACGCATTCTTTTTATAATATAAACGTTCATTTTCCTTCCTTTGCAAGTGACGCTGTTATTTCCTCTGTTACTTATTTAAAATTTTCACATTGTTCTATATCTTAAAATTAGAAATGAAAGTTAATGACCTAAAACTGCAACAGTATATTACAGTACAAGTAAAAAAATTGTTAGTTTCACTCACGCGTGTGTCGGATTTGCGGGATACTTATGGGGTCCCACAAAATTCTTGTAAATGTTATGGGGTCCTGGGGGTCGCGAAAAAATTCTCAGTGATAAAAAGGGGTCGTGACTGGAAAAGTTTAAGAAACCCTGCTCTAAGAGACTCTTTCGATGCACTCGACGACCCACTCGGCACTCGCTGACCGAGTGTCAACTCGATCGACTCCGCACGGACTAACTAACTCCGCGTGGCAGCAGGATTTATATAGCTTTTGGCTTGTGTTCGAGAACATTCTGGGCTAAACAGGTAAGAATTCATTCCAGAAGGTTCTCCATCCGTCTATGGCATATCGCCAATTTTGTCTCCAAATGGGCGATTTCTCGTCAAATGTGGCAGCCCTGCATTCCCTTGACATTTTATGGCAACCCTAAAACTGCTTTGAGGGGAAGCTCCCCCCCCCGCGCCTTGACATTTCGTAACAGTATTATAGCTTTTTGATTGATTGATGATTGATTCTGTCAACGTTTAATCGCCTTAACTTGATTTTTCAGATATTGAAAAATAAATAAATAAATATTATGTTAATTTGAACATGCAGAAATTTTGCTGTTGCTCCAGCAAAGATCTTATTTTCAGTTTAACGAGCGCCTAATAGGCAATATACACATTAGGAGTGCCTAGTAGGTAACGTACGAAGACAAGGGAAAGGAAATGAGAGAATCAAACTTTTGAACTTCAATGTTTTGCACATAACTTAGATAAAATGCGAAAAATTCTTTATTCCGCACTTTAACGGAGCAAATCAGTTCATCTGCCGATTACCTAGGTAATGTACACAGTTTCGCACTTTAGGAGTAACATATATAGTTGGAATAAATGCATTGTCTGGGTGGGGTAATGTGAGATTAAGATAAGGTTATCATAAATATTATCAAAAATTTGTGTTGTGAAGGTGTGTGTCGGAAAGCGAGAGTGAAAATGATGTTTTGGATTCAGATGAGTAGTTATTTTGATATTTGGATAGAAGTGTTAAATCCTGTTGATAGTGTTGCGTATCGAGGTGTTTTTATTTAATAATCTGAGTTGGCAGTGTCTGTGTTAAGTTTATGTGCTTTTCCCATGTGTTGAGTTGATTTTTGTTGTGCGAGTTTGATATGTTCTCTCTCTTTTTTTTTTTTTTTTTTTTTTTTTTTTTTTTTTTTGTGGTATTCTAATAGTCAATTCAGGATTGTTATATATTTTTTTAATTAAGAAACCTGAAGTTACTTTAAAAGCGTTACATTTCGTTCATATTATAAATCAGAATGCATATAAATTTATATCATTTGAAGAATTACCTAATCGTTGCCACATGTTCTGTTCAAATACTGTAATAAATCTAAAACGATGTATAAAAGAAATTAAGCAAACAAAACAAAAAAGAAACAATTTTTTTACAATTTTTTCCCACAAGGCAAAAATGCATAAAAACTCAAAATATCTATATTAAAAATTACGAAGTAAATCTTAAACACTTATTTCCTCGAATAAATTTCAGAATGGATTAAACATAGTTTAATTCGCAAGAATAAAAGAAGGCGTTATCTTTGTTGTTGCGAAGCTTAGTTTCTCTAGATTGTCAACAAATCCGCTATTTTGCCAAGTTTGAAATGTAAACAAACCGACTGCAACCAGAATACGAGGTGCACATCTACATGTTATAGCAGTTTATAGTATAGTATAGT
This sequence comes from Stegodyphus dumicola, assembly GCF_044657685.1. Lineage (NCBI taxonomy): Eukaryota > Metazoa > Arthropoda > Arachnida > Araneae > Eresidae > Stegodyphus > Stegodyphus dumicola. Next base: position 177,872,726 of record NC_140776.1, on the reverse strand, counting down.
TTTATATATACAAACTTTCAACGTTCTGAGGTTACTCGTTTTTGAGTCGTTGAAATATGATGCCTGAAAATTTTCGAGATTACAATACTTCTATTTTACTTCGTACAAGGAAGTAATAAGTTAATTTCTTATTATTTTGTTTTACGTAGGTCGAAGTAAATATAAAAAATCCAGAATATATTTATCTTGTTATTTACATACTGAAATATTTATCCAATTTTTCAAATTTTGGGTAAATTATTAAAAATTTAAAATTGATTTAAAATTTGATTTTTTTTTCCTAAGTTTTAAAAGATCTAGATCAAACTAAAATGTGTGCAACTCAAACAGATAGCTTTAAAATTAAACAAATTGCAAATGTTTATATCAGGGAATGAAGTCATAAATGGTTTTGCAAGAAAGATGCCCCCCCCCCCAGTTCTGTCTTTTTATCAGTTATACTTACTGGCTTCTGGATATATCCAGGAAAAACTGGCCTCGGTGTGAAACCTTTGTTAAATATGTGATTTAAAATAAACGTCAGTGTCTCTCTAATCGTATTGCATCTTCTTCAGAGATATGTAACTCTGTACTTAGTTTTTAAGTGATATTTCTGAAGTATAATCTTGTTCTGAGACACTTTCAAGTAAAATCGGCAAACGTTTTGATAAACAATGTAAATAAATGATTTAATGAAACTTAAAACACAGTTTTAGGACTTCAGAAAATGATGGAACAATAAAATAATTCGAATTATTAAACTTTGAAACGCATTACATTTTTAATTAAACAGTTTAATCTGCAGGATGGCAACATTACCTGCCATGTTTTGCAGCAAAGCATTTATATGAATGTGACCTCGAACAGGATTTTGGCAGTGATTTATGAAGCATGGTAATGTTTCTTCTGGCGGTAAAACGTTTTATTCTTGTTACTTCCTCGCACGAAGTAAAAAGGAAGAATTGTAATCGCGAAAAGTTTCAGGCAGCATATTTCAACGAAAATATCCATTTTGACCACTATCGAATGCAATTTAACGAAGTTTTTGCGTGATATCTGTACGTAAGGATAGAATAAAAGACTCGTTTCCTCCAAAAAAAATTATAAAACTGCTTTAAAATGAATTCTGAAGAGAATTTTTTGTGGCGTCTGTACGAACGTATGTAGGTATCTCGCATAACTCAAAACCGAGTAGCCTTAGAACGTTGAAATGTTGTATATAGGACTGTTATAACATGTAGATCTGCACCTCGTATTTTGGTTGCAATCGGCCGCACCAAACGTACATAAATATATTTATATATATATATCCAATCTGTTACCCAGCTCAGTGTTCTCAGTTTCTTTACTCTTATAAGTTTCTAAATAGTACATTTTTTGCTTTAAAAATGATTGAATTATGTTGTTCATATCTTCTGGTTAAGGTTTTTATGCCGTTAGTGAATCTATATTCAATATTTTTAGAATTGTCAACAATTTTAAAGTTGTTTAAGTTCCGCTAAGCCTTTTTTTTTTTTTTTACGGCGGCCATTGATTGTTTACATTTGAAACAGCAGACTAGTGGATTTGTTGCCAATCTAGAGAAATTTAGCTTCGCAACAACAAAGATAACACCTTCATTTATTGTTGCCAATTAAATCATGCTTAATCCTTTCTGGAATTTTTTCGAGGAAATAAGTGTTTAAGATTTACTTCGTAATTTTTAATACAGATATTTTGCGTTTTTATGCATTTTTGCCTTGTCGCAAAGTGAGAACTTAATTAATTGAATGAGAAATACTCAATCGTGTGTGAAAAACTGTTTCTTTTTTGTTTTGTTTGCTTAATTTCTTTTATACATCATCGTAGCTTTATTATAGTATTTGAATAGAACATGTGGCAAAGATTAGATAATTCTATTCTTTAAATGATATAAATTTTGTGCATTATAAGTTATAATATGAGAGAAATATAATACTGTTAAGTGAATCTAGCGGCAGGGTGTCACTATGGTAAACAAATACTAGAGTGAATTTTAAAGAATGCATTTATTCTATTGTGGTTTATGCGCTGTCGGCGAAGTATATTTAATTCAATCCAATAAGTTTAAATGAAATGCAAGAAAAAATGCGTATAATTTAATATTCCGTACAAGGAAGTCATGTGGTGTACACATCAGAGTTTTTTAAACCGAAAGTCATGATGTTAAAATACATGTCCTAGCTTTCAAATCTTTCATTGTCTCACTCTCCCTTGAATTTGCTATGAAATAACAATCATTCCTGCGAAACGGCTATTCGGAAGCTAAATTAGACCTCTATGATCCTGAATGACAAACGAAGTGGTAACTAAAGTGAGACGTTAGATTAAAATTGTTTGACAACCAAATATTAGCTCAACTCATAGGTACGTGACATGATAGATAGTAATAGACTCAACTGTTGTCCATGACAGCAGTGCTCTGTTGAAGATATCATTTAAGCGACAGTGATTAATTCAGTTTCGCCCTCTAGTTGTCAGGTTTACTGATAGAGAGAGATACGAGACAGTTACATGAAACAAGACGACGCATTATGGCTCAACAAAATAAATCTTAATTTCGATTTAATGTCTCGCTTTAGGATGGCAACAATCCTCGAAAATGGTGAGAGATAAATAACAGAAATTGAGTTAAAATGACAATGTGAACCACTGTTGATGTTAAGGAGACGGTGGACTATAAAATAGCTAAAAAGCAATCAAAATGTTGAATTTGCTTTTTACTCTCATGACATTCCATATGCGTAACTACATCGCATGCAAAAACCCGAATTCAAATATTCTAATTTTTAAAGTTACAAGCATTTAAAATGCGTAAACAACGTAAACTTTGCCCTTTAAATTTTGGAGAAAATGTAAAAAAAAAAAAAAAAATGTTTTTTAATAGTTATTTACTTATGTAATAATTATATATTTGCCCCAAAGAAGTTTTTATTTCTTAAAAAAAAGCTAGAAATGTCAGTATTGACAACTATTAATGAATTTAACTTTAGTTATGTGAATACTATACACTTAGAACAGGAGGAAACAAATTCGTTTTGGCTAATCTTTGGAATATGGTAACAGGTAGTTTGGCGACATTTTGGTAAGGCGATAAACGTTACTAGCGCGGACTTTAGCAGTGTACATGGATAAAGTCAAGAGTGTGCGCAATGCCATTTTTGTGCAATCCTGGGATGTTTTTTTAAGTGAAAATTGGTCGATGTGTACATGGATACCGCGTATGTGCAATTCTTAAAAACGCGGCAAGCAGTTTGCGATTCTGCACTTTCTCCCAATTTCGCACCTAATCTTCGTCATGATTAAGCACTTTTGTTCCATAGAAGTTCTCTAGCATAAGCGTAATTCGGCTAGCAGATTGTTGGAAAAAAATGTTGAAGAAAAAAAAAAAAATGCCTTTACTTCGTGAAAACAAAATGGCGTCCAAACAAAAACTAGCAGGTTGCTGTAGCAGGATTGGTCGCCAAATTTTCGCCAAAACATCGCCAAGCTACCATAATCCAAAGATTAACCCTCGTTTTCCCTACTTGCTGCAAAAAAAGCGTGATCAACGTCGCTTGATTGGATTATTCAGTTATTCAATTATGGCAAACCACACACACGAGGGCTATCTGCCTAAAGGGAGAGATGCCTTCGTGGAGGACTTTCGAAGGGAAACTGGCTCGTATACACGTTACACATGGGAAAAACCACGAAAACGCCCATGTAGCCAGCCCATTCGCGGGATTCGAACCTCGGACCGAACTACCAGTGTTCAACGTCAACGTCGCCTGAACTAAAGCAAAAAGAGACGTTTAGCTGCTTGGTAAAAAACAGAAATAGTAAAAAATATTATAAAGCATTAAAAGATAATGTAAATGTAACAAATAAAGATAAAGCATATGATTCGAGTGAATTTTAAAAGTTTCATTGGATATAATGTATAAATTGTTTCTACCTCTAACTTCGAATCACATACCAATTTACGATATGTTTATTTTTCTGATGTTTAATATTATGAGATTAAAAATAGTTAAATGATACGAAAATGTTATCTAGTGTCTATTTTCCAAATACTCATTCACCATGTACTAATGGTGAATGTTCAGCATATAAGAATATTATATTTCCTTCTCCGCAATTCATTCACGAAAAAACGCACTTAAGACTCAGAATAAGAACTTAAGAACTTAAAACACACAGTACATTCAAAATGAGAAAGGAAAATAATAGAAGTTATAAACTTACCAAATTATCTGATTCAAATCTTATTTATTGCAACAACTTCAACTATTATTACACTTTGAATTGCACAAGAGGCCCTTGCTTTTACAACTGCATTTATTTGTGGAACACTTCCTTTTGGAATGGCAGCGTGTACATAGACTCCTCTCTTTTCGACCTACACTAGAGCATATCTGTGATTGTCGACATACACCGGTGAGGGTCCGAACGTACAAGAATGTAAAGAAATATTCGACCTTTCACCGACGTATTTGGTAAATGTTGACATTCTCCGGATTCTAAACATATCCGTCAAAATTTTATGAGAATAATTTTTTGTTTAAAAGTTAATATGTTTTGTATTTTCACAATTATATCTTCCACATTTTGCTGTTCTCATGCTTTTTCTTCCACCCTGCTTATCCAACCTTTCTTTTGAAGTGGGGATATGTAAGATATGGCAAAATACAATGGCTGTTCAAAAAAAAAAAAAAAAAAAAAAAAAAAAAAAAAATAGTTGGCCATCTCGGAATTGATATTCTAAATTTGGTGATCTGCCTCTAAATTCATCTCTTCTCGCAGGTTCCAGATTTTCTTACCTTATGTAACATTTTAATGCAGATACCGCTTGCCCAATCAAATTAATGGTAAATCTATTAACGTATTTCTCCCACTTCCCTAGCGTGCCTTCGTGGTGTAACGGTAGCATTCTGAGCCGGAATTCCAGAGGTCCGTGGTTCGATTCCCGGCGAAGGCGGTTGCATATTTTTCATCTTTTCTGCTTCCAATTAACTTAATAAGTCTGTTATCGTGAAAGACCGAAATTGGAGAACGTCGACTTCTGCATTGCTTATAAGTTTATGATGTTGGGAGGTCCCAACTTGTCCGCAACAGTAGTAGTGACTGCTATGAACTGGAAATTACACAAACTCTTAAGAAGGGATTAACTCCCTTTTTATTTCCCTTTAGAAATCACAGTTGCGTTCACTGGACGCTCACAAACTACGCCGACCCGGCGGTTGAACAAAATAGACAAAAATGCAACTAAAAAAAAAAAAAAAAAATCTGAAATGTTTCAGATTTTAAATTACGTCCAAAGGGGCGTTTTTTAACATTTTGTGTGTTACCTTTCTTTATTAAATATCATGTTCCTCGCACTTAAACCATAAGATCCAGTGCAACAGCAATATCGCAAAATAGTTTTAAAACGAGCATAGCTTTAGAATTTCCGATACAGAGACTGACGCGCTGGAGATAAAATGTTTTTTCTGCACAACGTTGCCATTGCTCGCTTTGAAATCCTTGAGTTTGTTAATCAAAAATTCGTCAAAGTTTTAAAAAATAGGAAATCGATCATAAAACAAATTTCAAATTTCAAATTTGGTCTTCCACATGCTCATATTCGTTGGAGGATTACGTTATTCAAAATTCGATGACTCTATGTACCGTTGTTTTATCACAATACGAGAAATATACATACATTTATGCAGATTTTTCATTATTTAATTTCTTCAAATATAATGCAGGACTCTAACATTTTGTGGCAACAGTTTGAAAAGTGAACCGACATTTATGAGTCCGACGCAAAATGTCAAAACGAAACTAATAGTCCTTCGGGATTCAAATCCCTTTGGACTAATAAATGACAGGATGAATAAATAACGAGATCAATACTACGAGGCTCTATAATCGTAACTAACTTAACCGCGTTCTGAGATACAGCTGAGATTCAGCAAACTTTCTGATTAAGAATTTGAAAGATTCAACGAACTGTCGAAATAGGCACACAGGCCGAAACGTGCGGTTCTTAAACTTTCTACCAAGCAACCTTCACGCTCGTGATTCAAGAAGCACACTTACAATCTCGCTTCCCTTCTATTTAAACTCAATTACTTCTGCTAAAATTTTAATACTCTGCGCGTTCTACTACGATTTACATACTCTGGCATTGGCAATTCTAGGGGAAAGTAAAGGCTTGACAGGAAAGGTAGCTTAAAATAAATGTTAATTAAAATAAATATAAACCTTATAAGTTTTAGCCAATCAGATTAACGAAATATTTTACTATAAATATTGTTGGAATCACCCCCCCACCCTCTTTCTCTGCTTGTGCTTGCTGGCTGAAGGACGTCTCTTGCTTTGCTGCTTTTGTTTAAAATGTAATGCGCCATCATCAAAATTGTGGGGTGCAGATTGCCCCCTATTGTAAAGTGCCACAAGTAACAAAGGTATATTTGGAATATCAAGTGATTTTTGTGATTCTTCAAAAGTTCCCGACTACCAAACTAAACTTTATCATCACATATACATATATACTTTTAGTGCACCCTACTGCAACTAAAATGGGATATGCACAACTACATGTTATAGCAGCTTTATATACAAATTTTCAGTTTGTATATAGAGCTAGTATAAGTTTTGAGGCTAGTAGTTTTTGAGTTATGCGAGATAAATACATACGTACGTACAGATGTTACCGGAAAATATTTTCTAAACCCATTTTAAATCCTTTTTGCATGCCGTTTTGGGAAAAAGAGTCCTTTCTTCTATCCTTACGGCCCACCAGCGGCCGAGCGGTAAAGACGCTGAACACTGGTAGTTCGGTCCGAGGTTCGAATCCCGCGAACGGGCTGGCTGCATGGGCTTTTTCGTGGTTTTCCCCATGTGTAACGTGTATACGAGCCAGTTTCCCTTAGAAAGTCCTCCACGAAGGCATGCCTTCCTTTAGGCAGATTGCACTCGTGTGCTTTGCCATAATTAAATAATCCAATCTATCCTTACGTACAGATGTCATGCAGAAACATAATTAAATTGCATTCGATAGTGGTCAAAATGGATATTTCCATTGAAATAAGATACCTGGAATTTTTCTTGATTTTAATACTTCCTTTACTTCGTACAAGGATGTAAAATGGAGGAAGAGGGAAAAAAGTGCGAACAGTAGAAAATTTGTGGAGCGTGGATGCATAGTATCAGTTAGTGATATTCCAAAAATAAGAATTGCATACTTATATACTGTCTTATTTAGTAAAATGAAAACTTTTTAAACGAACCTCAATAATACATTTTATTTTAAATGCTTTTGGTTGATCTAGATTACTAAAAAAATACTAAAAAACGATTATAACTTCGGTACCAGTTGAAATTTTAAAAAGTATTACAGGTATGGAAAAAGATTCTATTTAGAAATATCAATATGTACGTAAGAAAATGAAAATAAACTGGCATTTTGATTTTAAATCACCACAGACGAACTCAGCTGATTATTGTTTACGTTTATATTGTTGCGTGCGTACGGGTTACGAAATGAATGCACAAGTCCGAAGAAAAATGAACAAAAATTTATTATTATAACAACAAATATGATTAAATAATCGTGCAGCATCACAATATATCACAGTAGTTATCTTTTAACTACCCAAACGTTCAAAAGAACGTAATTCAAAACAGCTAAAGAAAGCTAATGCGCGAATTCGCTACAATCAACAAGAACAGTTTTCTAAACAACAACAAACTAAGCAGCAACTACGAACTGAGATGTTTTCCTCCTTTTATAAGATTTTAAAATCACGCGCTAGAATTTTTTAGTACTTTCTAGAAATCAAAAAGAGATATTTATTAAATGTTTAATGCACGCGCTCTTGTATTTTCAATTTTCCGGCTTAGCTTTCTTCTTTTAATATTCGTCACGCGCTGCACTGCGCGAGAAATAAAACCATTTAATTTATAATTCAACTAACATTAGCTTTTTAAATACCAAATTCGTAACAATATTGTTATTGTTTACGTTAGTTTACGTTAATTGTTTACGTTTTCAAAACATTTGGTATCCTTCTGTTATCGGCACCGGATTCAGAAATGTATGTATGCCTGTATGTATGGATGTAAGTGTTCCTGCATGCATGTATATATGTACGTATGTAGGTATGTATATACACACATATGTACGTATATAAATACGTACGTGCATACATGCACACATTTCTTAATCCAGTCTCGATGACAGAAGGAAAAAATTTGAATTCTGTCTCGTGTGCTCGAAGAATTAACATCATCACTAAGCAGTCAAAAACTTCAGTTCCCTCCATGGCTCGGCGGGCATTAACATCAATATTAACATATCAAAAATTTATTCGGAACTCATCATTAAGGAGAGCAGGACACATTTATACACTGTAATAAATTATCTTTACTTAATATGTTTCACAAAAACAAATAATCACTGAACACATGGACTGTATTCCTTCACTTTTATTTCATTACACTAATTATAAATAAGATGTCATCGATGCGAAATAATTGACACAATATAAGCGAGCCATTCTACATGGCTGTCACAAACACAATTCTATCAATCATCTTGTTGCCACACATAAAGTTCAAAACTAAAGGAAGAAAAACAAAAAGAAATTTACGCTGTTTGCAACAATAAAATGAAGCAGACGATACTCACATAAACACACTGATTGGATATTTTAATTTAAATCATTATTTAATTCGTTAAAGAATCGGTGATTTTAACTAAAGAATAAAAAGAAATACATTTTTAACGAAATTATAAATGAATCCTGCGTTGGAATTGCATGATGAACTTTCCAGATCAAAAAGAAAAGTGATATAAATGCATTCTACTTGAAAATTCGTATTTTATTGAAGATTTTGATTCATAACGGATCTGATTTTTTTTTTCTTTCCTTTCTTTGCGAAACAGTGATTTACGGTTGCTTATATTTTTCAAACATTTGTATCAATTAAACTTAATTTTGTTTTCAAAAATTTCTGTTTGTATTTTTTATCGGAGAAACAAAATGGCTCTAACTACTTCTGTTTCATAAACGAAAAATTGTGTTAAATTATCGCCGACTTGATTTGGTAAAATGTTTTGTTAAAATTCATTGACATGTAGTATGTACATCATTGGGTCGAAAAAGACACAGTTTTCTACAGAGAAGATTTAGGCTTTTGGAAACTTATAAGGTATTTCTCCCACTTCCCTAGCGTGCCTTCGTGGTGTAATGGTAGCACGCTGGGCCGGTATTCCAGAGGTCCGTGGTTCGATTCCCGGTGAAGGCAGTTGCATATTTTTCATCTCTCCTGCTTCCAATTAAACTAATGACTCTACAAGTGGCGCCCGAACTAAAAGGGTTGTGGATGATGATTCTCCGCACCCATGATTTGGCGACTAGGTATCCTAAAACCCTAGTCGCCCTTTAAGAAGAGGAGTATATAAGGTATTTCTCCAGCTTTCCTAGCGTGCCTTCGTGGTGGAGTAGTTCAGCACGCTGGGCCGGTGTTCCAGAGGTTCGTGGTTCGATTCCCGGCGAAGGCGGTTGCTAATTTTTCATCTCTCTGGCTTCCAAAAAATCCTAATGTCTCTACAAACTGTACCTTGTTTATGAACGTTTTGGATACTGTACTCTGAAATTAAATAAAACATCATTGATTAATCTGGGAAAAAATGTATTTCGAAATATTTTTATTGCTTAAATCTCTCATAACATGTACAATATATGCAATGAGAACTTAAATGATTACAAGCTGAAATGCTTAAATACTCTGATCACGTGACTGCCAAAGTGCTCTCTTTCAAACTGACTTAAAAAAGTGCTCTCTAAATTTTGTTCCTGAGTTAGAAACCTGATCTTAGTTATTAAGATTGAATACGACCTTTAAGGGGCCTCATACACCTTAAACCCTTCATGACCTTCGAATATATAACTGTTGCAAGAATTGGAATATTTTATTTATTTTAAAAGCAATTACTTCCAACCTTTTACAGCTGACTACATAATATAGCTGTTTCTGGAAACTAGTAACCAGAGAGTTTGTGTTGCCATAAATATTTTTGTAATTTAATCCTCTTTGTGACAAAATATTTCGCCATGTTTCCACCTTGCACGCATGATATTTTAAAAATGGCTAATGGTACATACTTGAAATTTGATAGAATTCTTCACATGGGCACTATTTTCTAACTGAACCAAAAATCTGATGAATATTTTAATATTAAAAAATTTTATGGACGAAAACATTACAGATTTTTTTTTTAAATACAATTTATAAACTCAACTCCAAATAAAATAAAAATTTAACATGAAATTCTTAGAATTTTAGATTCACAGTAGTTTCCTAATGTTATAAAAGCTATATATTAAATATGGAATTAAATTATGCAACAGAATGTTTTAAACTGTGCGAGCGCGCAAGGTGGAAACATGACGAAAAGTTTTGTCACAAAGCAGATTAAATTATAAAAATATTTGTGGCAACACAAACTTTCTGATAACTATTTCAGAAAGCAACTCTATTTTGTAGTCAGCTGTAAAATGTTGGAAGTAATTGCTTTTAAAATAAATCAGTTATCCCAATTCTTGCAACAGTCACATATTCGAAGATCTTATGGGTTTTAAGGTGTATGAGTTCCCTCAAAAGCTCTGAACTTTTTTACTTTAGCCCCTTTCCACTACCATGAATGCCAGACTTCGGTCATGATAAAATTCACACCTCATGGTGGCGTAATGGCAAACCGCACATTGAGTTGATCAGTGTTAACGAATTTCGCTTACTGCGCATGCTCAATGGCGTACCGCTGGCGTTGAAGGAAATACTGGCGACTAAGCTTAAGCAACACTACACAAGTCTGTTAATCATGTTGGTTTTACTGTTTCTTACATTTGCAATACTATTTGTGTGTACTTATTGCATGTGCTTCTGTTTCATTTCATTTTGGAATATTTTGTTCATAAATATTTCATTTCATATCAGTTACTTGACTTTAATTCGGTAATTTAAACTGGATTAATTCCTTAATTTGTTAATGTATATGTTACAGTGAAACACCGAAATATGGAGAATGTCCACTTTCACCAGTGAATATCAACATTCACATAGTCGCTTGGTGTATGTCCGAAATATTTTCCAGATACTCTTATTTCTGACTTACACCGGTGAATGTCGACATTCACCATGTACTAATGGTGAATGTTGAACATATAAGAATATTATATTTTCTTCTCCCTAATTCAGTCGCGAAAAAACGCACTTAAAACTTGAAATAAGAACATAAGAACTTAAAACACACAGTACATTCAAAATGAGAAAGGAAAATAATAGAAGTTAAAAACTTAACTAAATTATGTGATTCAAATCGTATTTATTGCAACAACTTAAACTATAATGACACTTTGAATCGCACATGAGGCCCTTGCTTTTACAACTGCATTTACTTGTGGAACACTTCCTTTTGCTATGACAGCGTGTACATATACTCCTCTCTTTTTGACCTACACTAGAGCACATCTGTGATTGTTGGCATACACCGGTGAGGGTCCGAATGTACAAGAATGTAATGCAATACTCGATCTTTCACCAACGTATTTGGTGAATGTTGACATTCTCCGGTGAAAGTCGACATACTCCAATTTCGGTCTTTCACAGTAACATATATATAAATGGAACGTATGATAAATACTATGATGTTTTCTGTTTTGTCATCCTTCTTAAAGGAAAATTTGCGTGGTTTACGATCGATATTGACATTCTAAGTAATGAAGCAACTTTCAGCCTAACAAGTTTTAAAACTCCCAGCTGTTTACACCCAGATAACACAATATCAACCATATACCGTATTTATCTTCTTTTAAAATTGCGCCAAATTCTATTCTGGGCATGCGCAGTAAGCGAAATTCGTTTAACATTGATTAACTCAATGTGCAGTTTGCCATTACGCCTCCGCGTGATGGTAAACATTTAGGTTTACCTTTATCTAAATTTAAAAGAGAAATGCCTATGGGGAATTAGAAAGATTGGCGAAAGCTCTTAGTAGCTGAGGCCAAATGGTGAAAGATGACGACGATCCGGTGTTTAGTCTCCAAGCGAACTTGGTACTCAATTTATCGATCCCCCTCAAGGAATGAAAGGCTGAGTCATCCTTGCCCAGCCCGGGGATCGAGTGGCGAACCTGTGATCCTGCTGCGCGACGCGTTAGCCACTGCGCTTACAAGATTAAAACTAAAAAGACAAAAAAAAATGTGTTAGCAGAAGCGAGCGCAACAGCAGACTGGTAGGCTGCGAGCTTAGAGCGTAGAAAAACCTTAACAAATCCTTTTAGGCGGCCACTAAAATCTGAAACCGTTCAGATTAATCTGAAAATCTGAAATTAAATTTTAAACCGTTCAAAACTGGTTAAATCTGAAACCGTTCAGATCAATCTGAAATCTGAAATCGTTCAGATTTTTATTTTTTCTTTAACTTATTATTTATTTATTTATTTATTATTTTTCGTTATTTACTTTTATAATAATTTCTGAGGGCTATTGTACATTTGTTAATTTATTTTGTTAGTGCTAACACTTAATTGACTAGACAGTTTTCTACAGAGAAGATTTTTGACTTATGAAAAGAGAACCTTGTTTATGAAATTTTTGGATACTGTACTCTGAAATTAAATAAAACATCATTCATTCATCTGGGACAAAACGTATTTCGAAATATTTTTACCGCTTAGATCTCTCACAACCAAAGGAAACGGTTTCAACCAAATGTGCTTTGCTCCAAACGGTTTCATATTATACAGACGATATTCATACATTTTTTAGACGAAGTATATTGTATTCACAAAACTAAATTACATAATATTCTTGTGTTTTAAATGTTCTATTTGACATCCCTTATTCTGAACTATCTTTCGACACCGCAATTTCCAGGATAATAATGCCTTTTGAAGTGGCAGAAGAGGTATTCTATCCCATTCCTCCCGAACAGCTTTCCAGAGTCCTGTTAGGGTATTGGGACAACGTTTGGATAATGCAGTTTTTTAAAAGTCCGAAAGCACAAATATCCATAAGTGACACATCGGGAGATTTAGTAGGGATATCAGTGAAGGGTATGGCCTTGATACCAGTTTTTTGTTCCATTTCTTTTAGGAAATTTACGGTGGATTTTGATGTGTGACTGCTAGCTTTGTCTTGATGGAGTTTCACAGATAGATGGCGCTGTGGGTAAAGCGATGGTATTTCATTCAGAAAAATGGGCGATAAAATATGTTCCTGGTAGTATTTGGAGTTAATCTTGACATTTTTCTGCACTCTTTTTTTTTTTTTAACTTGCCAATATAAGAAAAACCAGCAACCATCATGAATCCATTAGAAAAACTTTCTTTCGATTCTTTGAGCCATGTACTTAATTTTTTTCTCCCCTTTTATGATAATAAATGGGTCTTTTTTTGTTACAATCATTTAAATACACCCATGCTTCATCTATTGTGACAATTGTTTTCCATTTTTCTTTGAATAAGTATTTCTCATATAGAATTCTGCAGCGTGTCCTGCGTTGAGCGATATGCTTTGGAAGAAGACGATGCACATTGCGTTTTTTCGCTTTCTTAAGATTTAAATCAATGTTTATCATTTTGTTTACAGGGAACACCGAGCATTTTAATGATTTTGCAACTTTCCTTTGACTAGGGGGGATTTTCTTTTAACATTAAACAACGTACCTTTGCAATAGTCGAAGAAGTCCGTTTTTTCCTTGGATACTTGTTTGGAATTTTTGTGCCACTTGAGGCTCCAATTTGACTTTTTTTTTTTTTTTTCCTTTCTTGTTGATGATATTACCTATCGTTGCTTTAGATATCACAAAACCATGAGTCTTACATCGTTTTTGGATAACGGAGTATGCATATTTCTCTTCGGAAAGAGCGTCAATGTAGCCTTCGAACCACTGCTTTGTTAAATTCGCCAGTTTGAATAAAAACAAACCTTTCAAGCCATAGGCGATAATTTTGACTTTTAAAAACATAGTACAATTGCAATTACTTGTTTTGCAGCAAAGGAATTTTTATTACCGCTTACCAAAATCGTCTAAAAAATGTGCGAACAGACTCTGTACTCTTTCGTCTCTTTTCTACAAATACATTTCTGGAAAACAAACTAAAATTATCCTACCGAGAAAAACTTTCATCACTCCGAGAATCTTTTACTCGTTTAGGAAGTGCGTTTCTCGAACAGAAGCAAAGGAAAGTCCAGGAAATTAATCTCTCGCCTGTTGCCTCGCTTTAGCTCGTTAATATTTACTTTTATCTGACGACATGGGAACGAGGATAAGAGGATACCTGCAGACGAGTTCTCCGTGTTCCTTGCTCCAGCACTCATTTCCGTCGCATATTTTTCGAAGCTTCTTATGGAATAATAAATTAGAGCGAATATGTGACTCATGACTTCAAGAGGGATTCAGAATTACGTCTAAAGAAAACTGGTAGTGTCGTCTGGAATAATTCTCTTTAATAACAGAAAAATGATAAGAAATCACTGCGTTGATTCCTGGCATTTCGTATTATATTACTGAATATCGAATAAATTCTGGAAAATTTGACTTAATGAAGGAAATGTGTTAAGAAATTATAAGGTATTCGTTCCACCTTCCTAGCGTGCCTTCGTGGTGTAGTGGTTCTGCACGCTGGGTCGGTATTCCAGAGATCCGTGGTTCGATTCCCGGCAAAGGCGATTGCTCATTTTTCATCTCTCCGGCTTCCAAAAATTATTAATGTCTTTTCTAATGTCTAATTTTTATCTAATATCTTTTTACTTCGTACAAGGAAGTAAAAAGGTATAAGCATAAATAAGTTTAGAGCAAATTTGCAGCATTTTAAGCCAAAGAGTATAAAATAAATATTATCTTAAGTACTTTTTTTTTTCAAATTTCTTAATAATGTACATAACTGTTATCCAGAGTTATGCATATAACCCAAAAAGCCAGCTTACTGCATATCTATTTTTATTTACTATTCAAAGAGACAAGAGAGGAAAATTCGGTAACTAGTACATTTAACTAAATTATGCAAAATAAATTATTCTTTCTTTCAAGATATCAAGCGAAGCCTAGTTGTTCTTCAATAAAATATATTTCCTTTCAAACTAAGTTTTAAATGTTGTCAGTTTCCTTGTATCGGTTTGAAATTCTGCATTCTCTTCAGTTTTATATTTGTAGAATTTCCTCCGGACTTTCGCTTAAAAATATATACCCATCTTTTATTTTCAGAAAGTACAGAACAAAGAAAACTGTAAATAAAAATTCACAGGATCTTTTGTAAATGGAAGTTATTCTTGTGAGCATGTTTTGACATGCGTGAAAATAGATTGGAAAAGGAAGAGAAATTTATCAACAACAACAACAAACAAACAAAAAAGAGTGATACAGACAAATATTCAGAAATAATTCTCAAAATACGCACGTATTTTTAGCCTTTGTGTTTTTTCGCTTTCTGCTTGGCTGTTGAGTTTCTATAGCAGGTTTCAATGTAAATTTAAACAAATTTAAATTTAACAAACATGTAAATACGTTAAAAAGCAAATTTAAAATAATTAAAAAATGTGCAAACTTAAAATAATTAAAAAATGTGCAAACATATAAAAGATTTAATTTCCGAACTAATCTACAATATCATTTAAATTCAGAAAGCATAAGTAAATCAAGTGCAAAACCAAACCATGAAAATAAATTCACCAATTTAGCAAATTAAAATTAATCTATTTTTTTTTTTTTTTTAAATGCATAAGTGAATGACAGTTGAGCAGGCAGGAGACAGACTTATCAAGGGGAAGTTGCCTCCAAACCTAACTCTTCAATCATTCAATTCGTGTTTCGTCATTCATGCAGGCAAGGGTAAAAGTCAAAACCAAAAGTAAAGAGTGAAGAATGTCCAAAAAGACATACCAATAAAGTGATACCTTTAGAAATTAGCAATTAAAAATTATAGTTCTAAAATAAAAATACCAATGAAGTTTTTTGACAAATAAGCAATGTAAAGTCTAGGATTAAATTAAACTTTAAAAAAAAAATTTCTAAATTAATTTTTCTGAAAAATTAATTTAGAAACCCTTGTCTACAGAAACCTCCCCGACACGAATATGTATATCAATAAAAAGAAACTAAAAAGGAACTAGACATAATTTATAAAAAACAAATATATACTTAAAAATATAAATTCGTATCAAGAAAATACTTAAATACTACATAAAAAATATTTTAAAAATACTTAAAGCAAGTAAATAGTAAGTTTTAATTCTAACTTACCTACTATATGAGCGTTGGGGGTCTGCAAAAGTATTACCAAAGTGATGTAAGTGTGTGATGTAAGTGTGTTCTGCAAATTATATTGATGGCGCTTATGTAAGTAAAGTTGAGTGCCAAGCTACTATCTTTTATTTTATTAAAAATTTTATGTAAACCTTAATATTAAAATATTTAAATAATATAAATCTAGAAAAATTAAATATCCTAAAAGTATGTAATTCAAATTTTAATTTTAACTGATCAACTATTTAGGGAGTTTAGTAGCTGAGCCAATGTAAATATAGCGGATTATTAAATCGTTATATTTGGTACAGTTTTTCTGTGATGTAAATTTTGTTGGGTATTGTCTAAATTGTATATCTTGATTAAATGCATTTCATATATTCACATAATCGACTTTCCTTACAAGGTATTTCTTCCACCTTCTTGGCCTGCCTTCGTGGTGTAGTGGTTCTGCAAGCTTGGCCTGTATTCCAGAGGTCCGTGGTTCGATTCCCGGCGAAAGCGTTGCTAATTTTTCATTTTTCCTGCTTCCAAAAAAATATCTAATGTCTATATTAAAAAATAATTGTGTAGGTATATTATTAATGATTTTAGCATTTAATTATTAAATTACTTGATATATAAATAATTCAGATATTTGGGGGTCTTAAATTTATTGACCCGAAACGGATACTAAAGACTCAAAATACTGTTAAACTCGAAAAACCTCTTCCTGAGCTGTCAGTTCCATGTGACAGGAATAAAAACAAGCAAATTCAAAGTTGTGGCAACAGATTCCGTCAGGATTGAATTATCCTCCAAGCAGTCGAGGACGTTATAGAGAATTTCGTTGTTTTATTTTGTGACATGAGGCGGCTTGCGGAGGCTTTAATTTCCGGCCGGGGAAACAGAACAAATTAAGTTTTCTGCAAGGACTTGTTACAGACGTATACTTTTTTTTAGCTTTTAGTTTTCGCATATGCATTCAGACCCATTTAAAGTGCAATTAGTAATGAGGAAATGGGAGACAAAATAATTACTCGTTTCCATTTTAAACTTATAACAGTTTTTATCTCTTGTTTAATGAAACGGGTAATCATTTGACATTATGTTTATAAGATATTTCTCCCGCCTTCCTAGTATGCCTTCGTGGTGTAGTGGTCAGCAAGTTCGGCGCGTATTCGAGAGTCCCGTGGTTCGAGTCCCGGCGAAGGCGTTGTTCATTATTCATCTCTCCTGTTTTCCAAACATACCTAATCTTAACACCTGGCAATATGTGTTCGCATTACTCTTACTCATGTTCAGTCTCTCAAATGTACCTTTTCCTTCCTTGTACGAAGTAAAAAAGGAATATTGTAATCGCGAAAAGTTTCGGGCATCATATTTGAACGAAAATATCCATTTTGACCGCTATGGAATGCAACCGAATAATGTTTTTGCCTGACATCTGTACGTAAAGACACAATAAAAGCCTCTTTTCCCCCAAAAAAAATTTAAAACTGATACAAAATGAATTCTGAAGAGAATTTTTCGTGGCGTCTGTATGTGTGTACGTATCTCGCATAACTCAAAAACCAGTAGCCTCAAAATGTTGAAATTTTGTATATACGACTGCGATAACATGTAGATGTGCACCTCGTATTTTGGTTCCAATCGGCCGCACCAAAAACGTATATATATATATCCATTCTGATCACCGACTCAGTGATCTCAGTTTCTTTACTGTTATATGTTTGTAAATTGTACATTTCTTGCTTTAAAAATGATTGAATTATGCTGTTCTTATCTTCCGGTGAAGGTTTTTATGCCTTTAGTAAATCTGCATGCAATATTTGTGGAGGTATCAACAATTTAAAAATTGTTTAAATGCGGCTAAGCCTAATGAATTTTGCGAAGGCTGGCATTTCAAACTTATCCAAATAGCGATTTGTTGCCAATCTAGCGAAACTAAGCTTCGCAACAACAAAGATAACATCTTTTCTTATTGCGAATTAAATCATGCTTAATCCATTCTGGAATTTATTCGAGGATATATGTGTTTAAGATTTACTTCGTAATTTTTAATATAGATATTTTAAGTTTTTATGTATTTTTGCCTTGTCGGGAAGTGAGAACTGAATTAATTGAATGAGAAATACTCAATCGTCTGTAAAAAACTGTTTCTTCTTTGTTTTCTTTGCTTAATTTCTTTTATACATCGTTTTAGATTTATTACAGTATTTGAATAGAACATGTGGCAACGATTAGATAATTCTTCAATTGATATACATTTATATGCATTCTGATTTATAATATGAACGAAATGTAACGTTATTAAGTGAAGCTAGCGCTACAGTGTCGCTGTGGTAAACGAATATAATGAATTTTAAAGACGGCATTTATTCTATTGTGGTTTATATGCTATCGGCGAAGTAGATTTAATTCAATTCAATACGTTTAAATGAAATGCAATAAAAAGTGCGTATAATTTAATAGTCTGTGCAAGGAAGTCATGTGTTGTACACATCAGATTTTTTTTATTTTTATTTTGATCAGGCCAAACAACAATTTCATTAAATTGTCTAAAAGAAAGTAATATTGACGTTTGACATACATCCAAAATTTCCGTGGCCGATGTGGTGTGGTGTATTTAATTATGGCAAAGCACACTAGGGCTATCTGCCTAAGGGGAGGGATGCCTTTCGTGGAGGACTTTTTAAGGGAAACTGGCTCGTATACATGTTACACATGGGGAAAACCACGAAAACGCCCATGCATCCAGCCTGTTCGCGGGATTCGAACCTCGGACCGAACTACTAGTGTTCAGCGACTTTACCGCTCGGCCGCTAGTGGGCCTACTTCCGTGGCCGAAATTTACGAAAACATGATCAAGCTCTTGTGTAAATATTGAGGTATATTTGCATAGAAAATCAAAAATGTGGTTTCAGATATCGATTACAGGATTGAGCGTTTCTCCCAATATGGTTTGCTGTTCAGTTTTTCAAAGGACGGTTATTAAATTTTCTCTTCTTCCTTCACCGATAGTACTTGTTTTAATAAATATTGCTTGTTTTAAAGTTCTACAAAATTTCGTAGAGTCTCGCAAGATCTGACGTAAATATCGCAAGCAACCTTTCTAGTTTGAGCTCCGTGCTAATATACTTTTAATTTGTTAACCCTTTGCGGCACAGTGTGTCCGGTCTGGAAACACCTAAAAATTTCCGGTACTTTTCCGTTTTGCCGGCGAGAGCGATAAAGTCGCCAATAATGGTACAACCGATGCCAAACGGAATATTCTCGCTGGTAACCTTTTACGCCTCATTTTCAAAACAAGTCGCAGCTTTTTCTTATCAGATTGATTGTTTCTTTCAATACTGGCATATATACATAGAATATATACATAGAATTTTTATCAGATAGTTCCGTTTTATGTCTAAGGCCATTTTCGGTAATTAAGTCAATTAGGATGCAATCACAGCTCTTACCCGAAGCCGAAAATATAGAAAAGGAAAGTCAAGGGTTAAATTCATCCATTCTAATGAGAATGCATTAGTGAAGTAAAGCACTGCAGTTTTACATAATTTCTGAGTAAGCTATTCGTACGCATTGAAATATTTCTTGCATTTAAACTTGTGTTCCAAATTAAGATTTAACTTGAAATTAATGTAGATAATTACTGAGAGCATTCGATTTTTGTAGGGTAGTTTACGTGAGATGAGATCGCTTGGTGTCACGTGATTTGAACCGGCGAATTAGAATGTTGATCCATGAAAGCATAGTAAATTCTTAAATTAATGTCTTTTTACAAATTTATTGTCTTTATTTATTGGCTTTTATAAAGTTTTAAGCGATATTAAAATGTTTATGCCTTCAAAAAAAGAATTCTTAGAACTAAAATTTTTTAAATATTTTTTATGTGTATACTGTATGTTGTCGCCAATAAAGTCTGCTTGGCGAGATTTGTCCCGGCGAAACGGAAAAGTACCAAATTTCCTTCTGTGCGCACAGAACAATTGAAATGAAAACGGATTTATAGGTTACTATAGGTTACTCTGAACCTTCTTTATTTATAGTAGATGGCAGCTCAACACAAACCAGTCCATATATTTTAGCGATGTTTAGTTTTTTAAGACTCTCATTTTTTTTTTTTTTTTTTTTTTTTTTTCCCTGTATGATAATCTCCTTATTCTATATTAGTTTTAAATTTTTAACTTGAAATCTTGCCTAAAATCAAACGCCGAACCCTAGGTGTGCCCAGACCTGGCTCACCGATAATCTAGGACAACTGAGAGTATGTATTCTTTGTTTCTACGCCTCTCATATGTCAGTTCATTGACAACAATGCTCGTTTCAGCACTCTTTTCGGAGCTCTATTCAACCGGTGTGCCACTTTGGGCACACCCACAGAATTAAAACGATAAGTGCTATCTTCACAAAATTTTACTTGTGTACTCCTCTAGGCATAATTAGACTGCGTAACTTTCTTTTTTTTTAATCAAAACTCCGACTTTAAAAGGTAGCGTGCCGGAAAGGGTTAAATAGTGAGTTCTTAATTAAAATTTATCCACAAGTGGCCTTCAGGAACATTGGACAGCTGCTTAACATTAGACATCTTCGATTGAATAAAGGCTTTTTTCTTCTCTCGTTCTAGGAAGGAAGATTTTTAACTTCTAATACAAATTAGTTCTCGCAAAGGTAGAGAAAGCTTGCGAGTGTTGCTATAATTAACTCATTTTAATTCAAAATCTTAATTAATTTCGTGATTGAAATCATGAAATAAAACCAGACATACTGAGTTTTAAATTATTTTGTGTCAAAAAAAATAACAAAATATCAGAAATTGTACTGTATATTCCTATGATGTTGTCCTTCTCATTTAACTAAGTATCTTTTTCATAATTTAGATCAGGATTTTATAAAATCAATGTGATAGAAAAAAGAAGTAAAAGAAAATAACCTATTCTGGCCATCCATTTCAGTTCATAAAGAAACCATATCTATTATAATATGCTCTGCAACTGAATTTTAACGTTAGATTTTCTATCGCTTACATCAAATGATGGCAAATGTAGTTACGAGTATGTTCGAGATTATATCAAATATTTGTTTGAAGTTGACTGCTATCGGTTTCTTAATGTCAGATACACTCGTTTTTGTAATATGGAAGAAATATAATTAATATTATTACATAATATAAATATCTCAAATATATATTTATTTATTTACGCATGTATCTTAAATACTTTAAACTAACCAGCTAAGTGCTTTGCCTCGTATATAAGCAAGTTTTTTTTTTTTTTCAAAGTTCATTCCACAAGTAGTCCTTTCCTAAAGCAACAGATATTGCTTTACCATAATAAATTATTCTTCCTAATAAGTAAGACTCCTCTAAGTAAGATTCCTAATGTACAAATAAAATTGTTGATCATAATTGTCTGTTACTCAGTTTTATTTTTATCGCCTACGTGCAAAAGACAGAGAAGTTTTGAAGATTTTGTCAAAGGCCTAACTGTGGTCATGGATCAGAGCCAGTGTTGCCAGAAATTTTTGAACTAAAGTAGCAAACGAAAACTAAAAAATTCGCAAAAAAGCCGCAAATGACGTCAGAGATCACGTGATTTTTTGACGTCGTAGTTTCTTCGATCCTTGGTCATTTTAATTATGTATTTTTTAGCTTAACGAAAATTAAAACTGCATTGCTCATTTTCAATTGTTTAAATATCCATTCCTTTTGTAATTAGTTCTCCAGTTATGTTTCTGTTTTTAAATTAATTTGTAAGATATTCCTCACGTTTAGACTGTTAGCGCTTGTGTACTAAATTTTTTGAGTTGGCAGTTAATTTTTTTAATCCAGTGATTTTCTTTTTCTTAATTGTGAACATTTTAATTGAGGAAGGCTTTTCAATGAGTTTTCCGTTCCGGGTGGTGGATTTATTTCAGATTCTGATTACTTAAGAAAGCCTTATTTGTTCTTTCACTGCTAAATTTATATGCGTTTTTATTTAGAAAAATGCAAGTTGCTTTGCTTTTTAAGTCATTTCTATTCCTTAGTTCTTAGCAGTATTATAATCAGGAGTACGAGTTTAATTTATTTTTCTGTTTGGTACTATTCCGTTTTGAGGACCGTAAAAAAATTGCAGCAAAAATGTATGCGCAAAAGCGCCAAATCTAGCAAACGCGCCCATTTAACAGCGCGCCAAATCTAGCGTACGCATTGATTTCAGATTGCCAAATTTTATATACAGTCAAAAGTCGTTAATTCGGACACCCATAATCCGGAATGATCTATAATCCGGTCCTCAAAGCTAAAAACTTTCTGCGCATGCGCCGCTTTGACACATGCGCATAGGCGTTTACGCGTGCTCGTATGACCTTTACGACTGCGCATATGCGTGTGCGCAAGTGCAGAATACGTTTTCGCGTGCGCGTTTAATGTATAACGGACGGTATAAGCTAAAATTATGTAATTATCTATTTCAGTTAATGTTGATGATTGCGTTGTTCCTTAATCTTCGAATTGGATGCGGCTTATTATTTTTTGCAGACTGTAAGAGCAATTTTATAAAAGTAAGCTTGCACTTTCGATTATGTCAAATAGAATTTCCGATGCTGGAGCTCCCAAAGGATCTACTAAACGAAAGTATGTTTCGATGTCCATCACACGAAAAGTGGAATTGCTGCAAAAAAATGGATAAAGACATGAAGAAGGTGACAGAGAGGTTAGTGAAAACGAAAAAATTTCGATTGACAAGTTAGCCGGTATTCTCGGCACAGCAATTACGGGACTTGAACAGCGGAACTTTGTAACTAAACAAGAAATTATGTATGTTTATAGAATTAAAGAGAAAGTATTATCACATAAAACGAAGCAACTTAAACAACTTACATTGAAAGAAATGTTTAATAAAGTAAACAAATAAATATTAAGCTTTTTTTTTTTGTAAATTTTGATAACCTTTAGATCATAATTGTTCTTTATTTCATAAATTACGGTTTCATATTTTTAATTTTAGAATTTCTGCATGCCATCGTACGAGATTTAAACTGATGATCTATAATCCGGAAAAATCGATAATCCGAAATCGCCGAAGTCCCGACGAGTCCGGAATAACGACTTTTGACTGTAGTTCTACATTTCTTACGACGCTATTGAAAT
Source organism: Stegodyphus dumicola (assembly GCF_044657685.1). Classification (NCBI taxonomy): domain Eukaryota; kingdom Metazoa; phylum Arthropoda; class Arachnida; order Araneae; family Eresidae; genus Stegodyphus; species Stegodyphus dumicola. Next base: position 177,849,337 of record NC_140776.1, on the reverse strand, counting down.
ACCAGTCTCATTTTTTGATATCCTGTGGATTTAACAATTAACCATGACGTAAAATCTGCAATAGAATTTTGGTAAAAGTGCAGAATCACTCACTGCTTGATGCGTTTTTAAGAATTGCACATACTCGGTATCCATGTACACAACGACCTATTTTCCCTTCAAAAAAAATCCCAGAATTGCACAAAAAGGGCACTGGGCACACCCTTAACTTTATCTATGTACACATCGGCCGATTTTCACTTAAAAAGTAAAAGAAAATTGACGAAAATCCATTTGTTTTTACCCTTGTAAAAAGCGGCAAACAAATAAGTGAACGATTCTGCACTTTACCGAGAATATTTTCGAAAAAAAGGCATCATCATTATCATTCATTATAGAAAATTACGTTTGAACAACCAACGAGATGAAATTATGCTTTAGCGATAAGTCGGTAGCGAAATAGCGATGCAGGCATCCATTCAGTCATGTTAGCAATTTTTATATAAATTATAATAATGATCTGAAATAGTTATTGACTCTTATGCTTCCATTCAGTCATGTTTAGCCTTTTTTATAGAAACTATAATGATAAAAAAATGCTACATGAAATTAACCTTTCATCTAAATTAAAACATCCATCTTAGATAGTTATTTACTATTATACTTCCTTTCTTGCATTAGGTTTGCCGCAGTTATTTTTGACAGCACTTGCACCAACAATAGTTTGGCGATTTTTTACGGCCCTTAAAACCGAATAGTACCCTCTGTTTGGATAGCCAATATTTAGCGCGAAAGCAGCAAGTTTTTTGGTTCGATCCATTATCACCATAGAACTGGGGGGGGGGGACTGACTTAAAAACAAAATGCTCGGTGGACGAGAAAGTTGGTGAGAGGTCCCGAAGAACTTTTTTTTTTTTTTTTTTTTTTTTTTCTTTTTACTTTTTCACTTCCCTTACCCCTATCTCGTTATACTGGCATCGGGTTGTGCAGCCTTTTAAAGGTAAGCCTACATCTAAACAAGATTGCCAGATGTCAACTTCTATTTAAGCCTAAATAAACTATTTTTAATATAAATTATGTTTAATGGATAAATTATTTTAAAATAAAAGCATTTTACGATTGATTAAAAAAAATCTTTGATGTCGCAAAAAGTAGCATAAGAAAAAGATGCAGGTCGCAAAAATTTCGCCAAATCGCAAATACTAAAATTTTAGTAGCACAAGTTTGTAAAATGTCGCAAATTTGCGAGAAATCGCATGATCTGGCAACACTGATCAGAGCATTTTCGACATAACAAGAAGCCCTGGAGGGTTCAGAAAAGTTTAAAAATGGAATCTATCGCAATTCGTAAGCCGCCCGCTACTGTCGATGCTAGGAGGAGGGTTAAGGATTCCGATAGTCTTAACTCTTTCGCCGTCCTCTCCTGTCCGCGAAAATTTCTCCCCAGCAGCCGTCTGTTCTTCGTAGCGTGTAATGTTGTTTTCTTTGTACACCATAACTTTCCATGCATGCCATTCGTAGTGGATGAATGTCAATGAATATTAAGTAAAATTATAAGGAAATAAACCTTAATGGAAAAATAATATCTCTGCTTATTTCTAACAACAGGAGTCTACCAGCGGCCGAGCGGTAAAGTCGCTGAACACTGGTAGTTCGGTCCGAGGTTCGAATCCAATGAACGGGCTGCCTGCATGGGCGTTTTCGTGGTTTTCCCCATGTGTAACGTGTATACGAGCCAGTTCCCTTAGAAAGGCATCCCTCCCTTTAGGCAGATAGTCCTCGAGGCTTTGCCATAATCACACACACACACATTCTAACAGCAGGATAATTTTATAACATCCGATCCAGACGGTCCACTCCTCCCAATTTGTTGTTGTAATCTTTCACAATTTTTTTTTTTTTCTTTTTTTTACTGTTTATTCCCGTGTTCCAACACCAATTATCGAGTTATTACGGACTGTACTCATCGAACGTATATCCTTCTTGTCTTTCCAATTCACAACCTCATTTTTTCTCTTTTTCTGCTGAGTAGACGTTGAAGCCATCTCTCACTGTCGAATATTCATAAAACCCGGGGCAAATTCAATTAGAAATACGAGGGTATTTCGAAAAGTAAAGATAACACCATACGCCAGAGGAAAAGAAAAGTTTTGGTGAGCATGTTTTCAACGCAGGTGTTAACCTTGAAGCGTTAGCTTTCTCCTCGCGGTCGTTCGGCATTTCAACGTTGATTCTGGTTGGAGTAGGTCGTGTTTAAAATGGCTGCGCCGTTTCAGAATCCCGCCAAATGCGAAGTGCGCTCTGTCAGACGTTTTCTTCATGCAAAAGGTCAGCGACCAGCGGATATTCACAAAAAAATTGTTTCTGTTTATGGGAACATTATGAAACGACAAAATGTAACGAAATGGTGTCGTCGTTTCTCTGAAGGTAGGACCGATGTTCATGACGAACAAAGAACAGGTCGGCCATCTGTGATCTCTGATGCCCTTCTTCAGAGAACGGAGGAAGCAATTCGTGCGAATAGACGTCTCAAATTGAAAGAATTGCATTCGGTCATACCGGAAGTGTCAATGACAACTCTTTATGAAGTTGTGACTGTCAAGTTAGGGTACAGGAAATTGTGTGCACGCTGGGTACCAACAGGGGGAACCTTCTATGACTGTGGGATACAAAAGTTTGTGCACCGACTTAACAAATGTTTGGTAAACGGGGGTGATTATGTCGAAAAATAATAAATAATCCAGTCAATAAGATGTAACTCATGTTTACTAAATAAATGTTTTTTTAAGGAATGCGAGCCATTGTATTTTTACTTTTCGAAATGCCCTCGTAGAGTTCCTGATTAGTGCTGCCCTCTAGGAGGTATTAAAACATGCGACATGCGACGGAGGACGTGGGCACCACCCCTTTACCATATGGTTAATTGGTGTAGCGCCACGTCTACCAGTGTCTATATAAATATCAAGGACTCAGACGCTAGGTGCATTACATTTCACTTATTGCGCCTGACTGGCGTAAGATAAAATATTCTACGGTACAAGGTTATGTACATGCAAGGGTAGGATATGGAAACAGTAAAATGATAATGCGTAAAACAATTATATGTGGAGATATGCTGAAATATAACATACCAACACAGATATCATAGATACATTAAACATATGTTACATAAAAATCAATAACTAACATACTATTATACCTACATTAATCAAACATTACCTAAATATCAAGGACTGAGGCACTAGTTGCATTAAAATTTCACTTACTACTCCACACAGGGGCGCGTTAAAATATTCTGTGGTACATAGTTATTTACATGCAGGTTTAAAACATGGAAAAAGTTACTTAACAATTATTAACACAATATCATAAATATATGAAACTTTTGTTACGTAAACATTAATGACTGGATACTATGTTTACATTGGATAGACATTGCATAGATATCACAGACTCAGACGCTGTGCATTAAGCTTCACTTATTGTGCTACATAGCCACATATTAAAGTATTCTATGGTACAAGGTTATGTATGTGCAGGGGTAAGTAAGGCATAGAAAACAGTTAGATAATAATAATAATACATAAGACAATCATATGTGGAGACATGCTGAATTATAAGATACAAACACACATATCATAGATACATTACACATACATTACATGAAAACATCTTAGATACATTACACATACATTACATGAAAACATCTTAGATACATTACACATACATTACATGAAAACATCTTAGATACATTACACATACATTGCATGAAAACATCTTAGATACATTACACATACATTACATGAAAACATCTTAGATACATTACACGAGGTATTAAAACAAGCAAAAATAAAAACTCAAACAGGTAAACATTTATAAAGCGTTTTAAACGTTTAAAAGTTTTAAAATGTAGAAGAACGCTTTAGGCGCGTTACGGCCGCCCAGCGGAAGTTTCACTTGAACGCGCTAGACGCGTTATAATCCAGTATAATCAACGACGAAGAGGTTAAACACGGATATTGCATTCGCTGCCGACAAGGACACAGATAAAAGATTGTGTGATAATACTAAAACACTAGCCTATATCAAAGATATTATTCAACAGTCATTTTAATAATGATGTCATTATTAGTCATTTTAACAATGATGTCATTATTAGTCATTTTAACAATGATGTCGTGCGTTTCAAAATACACAACGAATTACTAACTTCGGAAACCCTATTATGGGTTGTTAATTTCGAACTTGATCTTGGATACTGTGAAAGCAACCATCCGTCCATCCTCAAGTTCTAACAAGCGGAATATTTCATTACGCAAATGATAAAGATTTATCTTCCTATTCAGATGATCCACAGGGTACAATGAATGAATCTTGTAGTGACGTCATGCGGATAGAAGGATTACTTCGTTTATCTACTATGAGGAATCTTTCGAATCCTTTGTGAAAGGAAGATTGTACAGACATTAGGTAGTTTGGAAGCAGGAAAGATGAAAATTTAACGCTGTAAGACTTTCACTGTGTAAATCTCAGTTACTGTAGAAAGTGACGAATCTTAAGAACTAGTTAGCGAATAATCGCTTAAGTTCATGTGACAAGAAACAACAAGATGGAAGGGTAACTAACCCTTTATTATTCCAATAAGATTTAACAAAACTCCGCCTGGGAGTGTACAGTCAAAGCCGACACTTGGGCTTCAACTTAAGAGACTAAGAATTAAACTAAAACTAAAATTAACTAAAGAAATATAGCCGAAGATATCAAGATCCAAATCGAGTTGGCCCCATAACTTATTTGACTACAAAGCTTAGCAAGGACCTGAGTACGGCCGAGCGTAATAACAGCTTTGAGAGAGAGAGTAGCCAAAAGACAGACGCGTGTAAATCAGAAACTCTGATTCTCTCTGACTCAGTAAGTAACTTCGTGGTTTAAATGCCGCTCCTCCTCACTAAATATTCAGAAAGATTCCAAAACTACGTTCTGGCCGGAAGTAGTAAGTTGAATTTGACAGGAAAGGAACTTTAACTTAAAATTTAACTGTTAATAAAATTAACATAATCCTTACACAGCTTCCGAGCAGACTTTAAATGCTCGAAAAATAAGGTCTCAAAACGATCTTGTTTAAGACTTTAAAGTCTGAAAAACTTATTTGACTACGAAGCTTAGCAAGGGCCTGAGTACGACCGAGCGTAATAACAGCTTTAAGAGAGAGAGAGAGAGTGGCCAAAAAGGCTGACGCGCGTAAATCAGAAACTCTGATTCAGTAAGTAACTTCGTGGTTTAAATACCGCTCTTCTTCATTATGTATTCAGACGTGATTCTAAAACTACGTTCTGGCCGGAAGTAGTAAGTTGAAGTTAAGAATTTGACAGGAAAGGAACTTGAAATTTAACTGTTAATAAAATTAACAAATTCCTTACAACGCCTTCGCCGGAAGTCGAACCGCAGACCTCTGGAATACCGTCCCAGCGTGCAGAACCACTACACCACGGAGGCACGCTAGGAAGGCCGGAGAAGTACTTTATAATGTAATGAAATTCTACAATTAATGTAAGAAAATAGTATGTTACAAAAACAGAAACTGTTAAAATGTCCTACATTCTCTTCTCTTTCACTTATCTTCATTATTTGGTAATGCTGTGTCCTTTAGGCTGGAATTTATTGGAACGTATCTGCAGGATTACATGAGGTCTTAGTGTATATCAAAGTGGTATGATGCGTTTATCTGTTGGAAAAGAACCATATTTGAGACGTCAAGTATACAAATTTCTTTTCACTTGTGGTCGTATTTTAAATTTGTTCCTTAGAAATGATTTTCAGGTAATCAATTAATCGATTTCCTGCAACTCTAAACGCAATTCCTTATGAAGCAGCCCACCAGCGGCCGAGCGGTGGTAACCGCTGAACCGAGCGGTAAGTCGCTGAACACTGGTAGTTCGGTCCGAGGTTCGAATCCAGCGAACGGGCTGGCTGCATGAATGTTTTCGTGGTTTTCCCCATGTGTAACGTTTATACGAGCCAGTTGCCCCACTAAAGTCCTCCACGAAGGCTATCACTCCTCTTAGGCAGATAGCCCTCTAGGCTTTGCCGTAATTAAATAACCTAACCTAACCTAACCTTATGAAGCAAACGTTTTGCATTTTCTGATAATATATATTATATAACATTATAAATTTAAACAAATTTAAATTCTTAACAAATACGTAAAAAAGTAAAAAAGCAAATTTAAATTCTAAAAAAAAGGAAAAAAGCCAAAATAATTTAAAATAATTTTAAAATGCAAACATGTAAAAGATTGTATTCTCGAACTAATCTACAATATCATTTAAACTCAGAAGCATAAGCAAATCAAGTGCAAAATCTATCCATGAAAATAAATCTACTAATTTAATAAATTAAAATTAAATTAAACAATTTTTTTAAAAAAATGCATATTTGAATGATCGTAGAGTAGGCAGGAGACAGACTTATCAAGGGGAAGTTGCCTCCAAACCTAACTCTCCAATCATTCAATTCGTGTTTCGTCATTCATGCAGGCAAGGGTAAAAGTCAAAACCAAAAGTAATTCCAATAAAGTGCTACCCTTAGAAATTAACATTTAAGTGTTAACATTTAAGAATTAAAGTTCAAAAAGGAAAATACTAATTAAGTCTTTTGATAAATAAGCAAGTAAAGTCAAGAATTAAACTTTTTCTTAAAAAATTAAATTTTTTAAAAATTAATTTTTTAAAAATATATATATATTAAAAATATATAAAAATTAAATTTTTTAAAAATTAATTTTTTAAAAAATAATTTTTAAAAAATTTAGTTATAATATAACATTATAAGGTATTTCTCCCGCCTTTCTAGTGTGCCTTCGTGGTGTAATGGTTCTGCACTCAGGGCCGGTATTCCAGAGGTCCGTGGTTCGATTCCCGGCGAAGACGGTGCTCATTTTTCATCTTACCTGCTTCCAAAAAATACCTAATGGCTCTACAGTGGCGCCCGAACTAAAAGGGGGATGGATGCTGATTCCACACCACGCATTTGGCGATTGGGTGCCCTAAAAAATCAAGTCGCCCTTTAAAAGGGAAAGTGCATAAGGTATTTCTCCCTCCTCTTTAGCGAGCCTTCGTGGTGTAGTGGTCTGCACGCTCAGCGCGTAATTGAGGGGACCGCGGTTCGATTGCCGGCGAAGGGGTTTGCTCATTTTTCACCTCTCTGGCTTTTCCAGTTAACCTAATATCTCTACAACATAATGTACATAACATCACCTAAATTTCTTACTTCTAGTTACATAATTTATCATTATTTGCTGCAACAGATTTTTTTCAAATACATTAAATTTTTAATTACCGTTTGTTTGCCATATTTAGATTGCGAATTTTCAGGGAAACTATTCAGGAACTATTCTTTAATGGTGCATATCCGTTATAGGGAAGTATTCGTGAATGGAGATTCAAGGCTTGATAGATAAGGACAGGTATTGGTTATTTCTCTTTATTTGACAAATAATTATTGCCCAAATATAAAAAATTTTCTTACCAACATATTTTTTAAGTGAATTGTTTTCCTTTTTGAATCTTTTAATGGAATGGAACAATCAGTACAAATGCTATCATTTTTTTTTAAATTATTAAAAAATATATATATATAAGTCAGCATATTTATTTTGTAAGATTTTTTCTGCCTCTTATGTTAATCCATATATTAAAATATCTGATGTGTACACCACATGACTTCCTTGTACGGAATATTAAATTATACGCATTTTTCTTGCATTTCATTTAAACGTATTGGATTGAATTAAATCTACTTCGCCGACAGCGCATAAACCACAATAGAAATGCATTTTTTAAAATTCACTCTAGTATTTGTTTACCATAGCGACATTCTGGCGCTAGATTCACTTAACAGTATTACATTTCGTTCATATTATAACTCATAATGCACAAAATTTATATCATTTAAAGAATAGAATTATCTAATCGTTGCCACATGTTCTATTCAAATACTATAACAAAGCTAGAAGGATGTATAAAAGAAATTCAGAAAACAAAACAAAAAAGAAACAATTTTCACAGACGATTGAGTATTTCTCATTTAATTAATTCAGTTCTCACTTCGCGAGAAGGCAGAAATACATAAAAACTCAAAATATCTATATTAAAAATTACGAAGTAAATCTCAAACGCTTATTTCCTCGAAAAAATTCCAGGAAGAATTAAGCATGATTTAATTGGCAATAATAAATGAAGGCGTTATCTTTGTTGTATAGAAGCTAAGTTTCTCTAGATTGGCAACACATCCACTAGTCTCCTGTTTCAAATGTAAACATCAATGGCCGCCATTAAAAACAGGCTTAGCGGCAATTAAACAACTTTAAAATTGCTGATAATTCTAAAAATATTGCACACAGATTTTCTAAAGGCATAAAATCCTTGACCAGAAGATAAAAACAACATAATTCAATTTTTTTAAAGCAAAAAATGTACAATTTACAAACATATAAGAGTAAAGAAACTGAGATCACTGAGCCGGGAAATAGAGTGGATATATATATAAATATATTTATATACGTTTGGTGCGGCGGATTGCAACCAAAGTACGAGGTGCACATCTACATGGTATAGCAGTCCTATATACAAAATTTCAACGTTCTGAGGCTACTCGTTTTTGAGTTATGCGAGATACGTTCGTACAGACACTACGAAAAATTCTCTTCAGAATTCATTTTAAAGCAGTTTTATAATTTTTTTGGGGGGAAAGAGTCTTTTATTCTGTTCTTACGCACAGATATCACGCAAAAACATCGTTAAATTGCATTCGATAGGGGTGAAAATGGATATTTTCGTTGAAATATGCTGCCTGAATCTTTTCGCGATTAACAATACTTCCTTTTTTCTTCGTACAAGGAAGTAAAAACGTTTTCTTTTTGACTGCCAATATTTTTACAACTTGAAATTATCAAGAACTTTTGGAAGGAAATTCGGAGTCTCAAGGAATAACTTAATGGCCAATTCAGAAATTTAGGAATATCGGAGAACCAAAATGTTTGGAGAAATCATCTCTATAGCACAGCTGCAAATCTAATTAACACGGTGATCGATAGATGGCAACACTAAATGAAATTTCAGTTGTTTCGGAATGATATTAGTGAGCTATTTCTAGCACCTCACTGCAAATGGCAAAAGAATGTAAGAATTAAACATTAAACTGAAGGAAACAACATTTAAAAGCCGCACACGCTTGTACACAACGCTTGTACACAACACAAAAGTACCCATCGCTTGATACACACGAACAACTGTTTAATTCGAGCAACTGTGTATGGAACACTGTTTAAATCTCTGGCTTAAGGATTTCTGAATCCCTTTATTGCTGTTAAATGACTTTTGAGGTGAGACTTCACTTTAGGGAAGGTAGAGTAGTCTGTTGGGAAATAAAGAGGGTGGTTGACACTTAGAAAAATGCTACAGACAGGACCGCCGCGTGGGAGTGGCAAAATTGTTCACCACACAAGGGCGCCTCGGCCAGGAGGGCGCCAAAATTTATTCTTATCACAAGAATTAAAATACAATTCTGGAGTTTTTCTCTTAGATATGCATACAATATCACACTATCATATCATACAATATCGTTACATTTTAAGTTGACGCTGCACTTTAAAAATTAGTTTTTTAAGTTTTTATGTTTTCAACAAGAAATTTTATACATATGCGCATTATAACATCAGTTTTGAACGTAATATATGCGTTCAAAATTTTAATTTATTTTACATTAAAAATTTTTAAAGCAAATAATTAATTATTTTAATTAAAGATTGAAAATGCTCCTCGTGCTTTAATTTTCAATATTTTTTCATAATTTTTCCTTTAAGTTAGTTATAAAGACATGACAAAAGTTTTTGTGCATCCGTTATTGAATGTGACGGATCAGAAATTTTTAAAAAAGATTTTTGTGAACGTAAACCCAGTTTTCGGAAAAATATAATTTTTTGTTAAACATTATCACAAATTTAAACTTCTTAATAACCTCATATCCAAAAATGCAAACACAGATCTATTGTAACATATAATAAGATAGTTTCTTCCAAATATCATTCATTTTTAGCAAATAATGAGACGCATGGAGTATTTTTAAGAAATGCGAATTGCAAAAATATTTGTTTTGAGAAAACGGAATTTAAAGTTTTTCTTCAAACTTACCTTTAATACAGGGTCATGAAAAACAGCAAATTAACTTTAAATATGAATATGTAGACACTAGATAACATTTTCGTATCATTTAACTATTTTTAATCTCATAATATTAAATATGAGAAAAACATATCGCAAATTGGTATGCGATTCGATTGGTTAGAAGTAGAAACAATTTATACATTATATCAAACGAAACTTTTAAAATTTACTCGAATCATATGCTTTATCTTTATTTGTTACATTTACATTATCTTTTAATGCTTTATAATATTTTTTACTATTTCTGTTTTTTGCCAAGCAGCTAAACGTCTCTTTTTGCTTTAGTTCAGGCGACGTTGACGTTGAACACTGGTAGTTCGGTCCGAGGTTCGAATCCCGCGAACGGGCTGGCTGTATGGGCGTTTTCGTGGTTTTTCCCATGTGTAACGTGTATACGAGCCAGTTTCCCTTAGAAAGTCCTCCACTAAGGCATCCCTCCCTTTAGGCAGATAGCCCTCGTGTATGTGCTTTGCCATAATTGAATAATTGAATAATCCAATCAAGCGACGTTGATCACGCTATTTTTGCAACGAATAGGGAAAACGAGTTTGTTTCGTCCTGTTCTAAGCGTATAGCATTCACATAACCAAAGTTAAATTCATTAATAGTTGTCAATACTGACATTTCTAGCCCTTTTTTTTTTTTTTTTTTTTTTTTTTTTTAGAAATAAAGACTTTATTTGAGCAAATGTATAAATTATTACATCGGTAAATAACTGCTGAAGTACATGTTTTTACATTTTTCTCTAAAATTTAAAGGGCAAAGTTTACGTATTTTACACATTTTAAATGCTTGTAACTTCTTTAAAATTTACAATATTCGAACTCGGGTTTTTGCATACGATGTAGTTACGTATATGTAATATTATGAAAGTAAAAAAAAAATCAATATTTTGATTTTTTTTTATGAAAGTTAAAAAAAAAATCAATATTTTTATTTTTTATTTTTATTTTTATTATTTTTTTTTTTTTTACTTTCATAATATTACATATACGTAACTACATCGTATGCAAAAAACTTCAAAATTCTCTTTAGCTATTTTGAAGTTCCCTTAAACTACTAAAACATCAAATAAAACGCAATGCAAAAATCAGAGAAAGCTAAGCCCATCTCACTGCAAATTCGCTACAATCAACAAAACAGTTATGTAAACAACTGAACTGAGATATTTCTCTCCGGCGTTTATAAACTTTTTAATCGTGCACCAGAAGATTCTGGTAATTTCCGTTTTCTCGAGATTTCTGGAGAGCAAAAGAGTAGAATTACGGTCACAGTAGTCAATTACATTTATTCGCTTTAAATATAAAAAACCAGATATCTATTTATTAAATTCCCGCGTGCTCCAGTATTTTTACTTTTTCGCTGTAACTTCTCTTAAAACTCGTCACGCGCTACATTACACGGGGAAATAAAACGATTTTAATTCCAATTCTACTCAAAATTGCTAACTTAATACAAAATCCGAAACAATATATTCGTTATTCTCTCCAGATCTCGGTGTCATATATTATTGTGTTCTCTTATTCATCTGTATTATAGCTCCTATGTACTGCTGAGATATTTTCTTATCTCGTGATCTATCTGGTGGAACAAGTGAGGTTTTCTGTTATTTGCAACAACAAAGATAACGCCCTGGTTTATTATTGCGAATTAAATCATGCTTAATCCTTTCTGGAATTTTTTCGAGGAAAAAGTGTTTAAGATTTGCTTCGTAATTTTTAATATAGATATTTTGAATTTTTTTGTATTTTTTGCTTTTATTGAAGTGAGAACTGAATTAATTGAATGAGAAATACTCAATCTACTGTGAAAAAAACTGTTTTTTTTTTTTTTTTTTTTGTTTTGTTTTGTTTTGTTTTGTTTGCTTAATTTCTTTTATATGTCGTTCTAGATTTATTATAGTATTTGAATAGAACATGTGGCAACGATTAGATAATTCTATTCTTTAAATGATATAAATTTTGTGTATTCTGAGTTATAATATGAACGAAATTTAACGCTGTTAAGCGAACCTAGCGCCAGAGTGTCGCTATGGTAACAAATGTAGTGAATTTTAAAGAGTGCATTTATTCCATTGTGGTTTATGCGCTATCGATGAGGTAGATTTAATTCAATCCAATACGTTTAAATGAAATGCAAGGAAAAATGGGTATAATTTAATATTCCGTACAAGGAACTCATGTAATGTACACATCAGACTTTCTTCATTGTACACGAGCGGACAAAAGGTCATCGTTCCTACTTTCAAATAATTTTTACAAAATGCGTAAGCCACATTTGGCGTTATTATTGCTTATAACAAATATGGCAAATTTCAGAACGCCCCAATATGTAAATTTACGTATATCTTAGGAAATTTTGAATAAAAAACTCTAATTTTTTGCAGGTATGCTTAGAAATACATCTACTTTAAGGCGATGCTTAAAATTTTATAGGCTATAATTTAAATTGTTTTTCAAAAAATTTATAAAAATTATTTTAAAATTGAAATTTAAAATAAATCATAAAAAATGGCAAATCTTATTCGCAATGAACCTAAATTTCGAAATGTGAAAGGAAGAGTTAAATAAGTTTAATAAAAAGAGAGTTATTAATATATATTATATATATCAGATATAAAAATATATATCAAATTCAATTAACATTGTGAAGCTAAAATTTTGAGAGCTAATTTTTTTAAAAAGTACTCCTGCGATTTTTACAAAACTTGGCACTTTAGCATAATTTAAATCGAATCAAAATATGGGAAAAATTTGCATGTTATTTCAGAAAAAGGCCAACTTTGTGTCGAAATACCTATGTTAGAACAATGCTATATATAAATCTAATTTATATCGTAAGTCGCGCTTTCGAGGCATGGAAAACGCATCGCTCCAGTAGAATGAGCTTTAAAACTGTACCCCCCTTTTTTTTTTTTTTTTTGTTTTTTGTTTTGTTTTGTTTTTTGTGCAAGGTATACCAATGTTAGGCAGTTTTATTTCTCACTGATAGCGCAACTGACTGTGAACGTAAATTTTATAGATTCTCGTTGATTAAAATAAAATTCAAAAGCAAAATTATAAAGCAGTTTTAATAGCATTTTCAACAAATACCAGTTGTTGAAAACCTTGTAACCTTGTAACCAGGTAACCTTGTAAGGTTTACCTTAAGTTTTCTAACAGTTAATTTTTAGTTAAAAGTTATTTTCCTATATTTCTATATATATTCTATATAGAGAGACAGAGAATATATATATGAAATTCTATATATATATTTGTAATACTAAAATTCCATAGTCAAGAATAGTCTTAAAATTCTAACTGTATGTTCTTTTCATTTTTTAATGGCGACGGTCTCTTATTTGAAAGTACGTGGAATTAAATCCACAGCCCCGTAGTCAAGTTGTTTCCCCCCCTCCTTTTCTACACGTACAGTTATAGAATGTTCTGGAAATATTTAAAGCGAACTGGAATGGCTGACGAGGCTGACGTCATTTCTGGAAGCTCCGCCTTTCCAGAGGCTATAAAAGGACTCGCAAAGGAATATCGGGGTCTTTTGTTTAATGTAACAATGCAGTAAACCCTTAATACAAAAAGTTATTAGTAGTTCATTTTTATTTACTCCGGAGATCTTAATTTTTGTAACTGCTATTTTCTCCTGAAATATAATAAATGGATCCTGTTTTTTTTTAAATTATCGTCTGATAATTTAAGCTACGACTACATCTATGATTCTTCACCAATCTATTTATTCCGGACAAAAGCTGGTACATCATATACATATATAGAATTTCAGCTTACAACTTTCGGCCAGAACGTATTTTCAGAATCGCGTTTGAATGCAAATGAGGAGAAGAAGCATTTAACTGTGAAGTTCTACTGACTTCGCCAGAGAACTAGAGATTCTGACTAGCGCGCGTTCGCCTTTTAGGCTACTCTCTCTCTCTTAAGCTATTTTTACGCTCGGCCGTACTTGATAGCTTCGTCGTTAGTTAACGTTAAGGGGCCAACTCTGTTAGAATCTTGATAACTTCCGCTATATCGTTTTAGATAAAATTAGTTAAGTCTTATTTCTTAGTTTCCTGACTTCAAGCCCGAGTGGAGGTTTTATTGTAACTCCAAGCAGGAGTCGTCTGTTAAACTTTATTTGGAATAATAAACGGTATTTAACCCTTTTCGAGTTTCTGTTCTCTGTCTACTGAACTAAAGCGATTATTCGCTTACCTCTTCTTAAGCTTCCTCAAGTTTAGCTGTAGATTAAAGCACAGGAATCTTACAACCTTTAGCATGAAATCATTAAAACAGTTATGCAGTTTAATAGCATTCAACAGGGAACAAGCGCAGATATCACATGCTTGAATATGCAACATCGTTATTCTGAAATTTCAATAGCATCTCAACAAACATTATACAGGGTGTTTAAGAAGTTCCGGACCCATTTTGATGCTTATTAACTCTAAAAATAATGAATATAGAAACAAACTTATGGCATTTATTGATGGAGTAACTTCTATATTTTCCTTTTCAAGTTTGAATATCTTTACTTTTGTAAATATCGTCTGCGCGTGTGGTTAATTTCAGTTAATTTCATTTTCCAGTCTAAATATCTGTACTTTTCTAATATTTGAGTTTCACTCATTGGGTTTATAAAGTATTTTTCCCGCTTTCCTGGTGTATGGTTCTGCACGCTGGGCCGGTATTCCAGAGGTCCATGATTCGATTCCCGACGAAGGCGATTGCATATTTCATCTATGCCTGCTCCAAAAAATATACCTAATATCTGTACAGTGGCGACCGAACTAAAAGGGTGATGGATGATGACTTTCCACACCCAGGATTTTGCGGTCTCCTAAAA
This sequence comes from Stegodyphus dumicola, assembly GCF_044657685.1. Classification (NCBI taxonomy): domain Eukaryota; kingdom Metazoa; phylum Arthropoda; class Arachnida; order Araneae; family Eresidae; genus Stegodyphus; species Stegodyphus dumicola. The sequence continues at coordinate 177,834,302 of NC_140776.1, read as the reverse complement.
AAAAAAAAAAAAAAAAAAAACTCCAGTCGCCCTTTAAAAGGGGGAGTATTTAAGGTATTTCTGCCGCCTTCCTAGCGTGCCTTCGTAGTATAATGGTTCTGCACGCTGGGCCGGTATTCAAGAGGTCCGTGGTTCGATTCCTGGCGAAGGTGGTTGCTAATTTTTCATCTTGTCTGCTTCCAAATATATGCCTAGTGTCTCTACAGGTTACTTTCTCCTTCCTTTATTTTTCTATTTTGGAAAAGAAAGTCAGATATGAAATCAGAAGTAATTTGCACATTAATATTTACAGAAGAATTTGGAACTACTTGATTCAAAATCTCAGTCAATATCTAACATGTTACAACTTATCATAAAATTTTGTTACAAATTGTCTCGTCATGTCATATGTGTTCAGATATTTTTGTTAATTTACAGAAAAAAAAAAAAAAAAAGATAAAGATCAATTAACTTAAATCAAAATTAATTAATTTTTTTCTTCATTAAATATCAAATGTATTCAAATTCTCCATGGTGACTCTCTATATGATTAAACTTGTTTGGCACCATGGGTTGTGATATTGTTGCATTGAATGTTTTCAACTCTATATTTGATTTACGTTCCAAATTTTATTTGCAAATTTAAATAAGGTCCCTATAAAACATTGCTGGAAATAATTCAGCATGAATCATGGCGTAATATTTATTAAAAATATCAGCTAGAATAATGATTTAGAAAATAACTTAAACTTCAGCTCATCTTAAAATGCAAACGTTATTATTTGCGAAGATAAATTTTGAAATTTCTCGCTCTAATGTAGAATTGAGTGCCCCTTCGATTAGCGACAACTCTTTTAAAATTTTGGCGATAAAACCTCACTTTTGGTTACCATGATAGTTTCAACTTTGTTTTAGCTTCTTGATTTTATTTAAATGAAAATAGATTGATGTGTACATGGACAAATTTAAGGCAGTGCGCAATGCCTAGTTTCTGCAATTCTAGGATGTTTTTTTTTAATTGAAAACAGATCAAAGTCTACATGGACACAGAGTTTGTGCAGTTCTTTGACTTCTTATTTTGGTTTTGTGTAGCGGCCATGTTGAAATTGTGCCTTCCTGGGCCCGAACTTGACGTCAAAAAAGAATCGCCAAGAAACAAGGGGGACCCAATTGTAAACTTTTACCAAAAATTATAAAATTTAATATTTAGGAATAATTTCAGTCATAGAATCGAAATATGAAAAACAAATTGGTATGGTATTTCAGTAAAAGTCAGATTTTGTATTCAAATGCTTATGTTATAACAATTTTGCTATATATAAACCAAATATATATCCTAAGTCGCGCCTTCGATAAATGAAAAACGCAATTTGAATTTCGTCAATCGACCCAGTAGAACAGGAGATATAGAATTATCCTTTTTTTTTTCGCGCGGTGGACTTGACCATCTTCCCTGCTTTTACCATCTCGCCGGCTCACCAGATGGCGACAGGGGCACTTCGCTTTTCAGACTTTTTAAAAAGTTCGACGTCTGATTGCTTTCCATGTGATGTTTTGAGTACACTTTTGGATTTTCGCATAAAATTTACATTTTATGTGGCGCGTTGCGTTTATTTACTACCTACCGCCAAAAGCCACTTAGCATTCCAATGATAGGTAAAAGCTCTAAGTAGCTGTAGGCCTATGAAACCACCTAGGATTCACGATTCAATCGTGGATTATCACAATATTATTTGGAAGAAGCAAGTAAAATTTTTATATTTTCATTATTTAGTAGTCATAAATTTCTTTATGTATATAAAATTTTATGAATTTATTTGTCATATTTCAAGTTAAGGGCTATATTTCGAAATGTTAAGATTCGGCGTAAATTATTTTGCTTCTCGCTAGCCGAATTATTTATTAATTTAGTAGCCGTGTCACTCTTTTATTTATAATTTATTGCTTTAACAACAAGGAATAAATATCAATTAATTGTCCATTTCATGCTTTTGATACGGAAGTGTGTTTTAATGCGCAATTTTCGAGAAATAAAAATGATCTGATTGCAAAATGTCGTGAACGAATGCTAATGACAGCATTTAACAAAATAGGAGTATTTTAGCATTCATAACCTTGCATTTCATCTTGTTAATAGCATAAGATGGCAAATTAAAAAATTAAAAGCTACTAGTGTAGTATGCTTCTTATTTCTTTTAATACTGACAATATTTTTAACCAAATGTCTTAACATTTTATTTAATTTATTAATTTTGAAACACACTTATATTATGCAGAGAAAATGTAGCAAGAAATAGCTTAATATAAAAGAAAGGCAATATTGATATAGTTAAGAAAACTGTATATTAAAAAATATATGTAGTGCCTTTGACAGGTTTGTCATATGTCCAGAAACAAAGCATGCAATTTTTATGTAGTTATGAAATTTAAATGTTTTTGGTCTGCCTGCTGTTTTTAGTATCTTTCCTTAAAATAATTAAATTTTTTTTTGTTGTTGCATTTAGTTTTATAAAATTTCTTTGATATATAATCTATAAATTTAACTCGAAGGCATTGTGTTGTTTAACAATAAGATTTTAACTGATAAAATACTGGTATGTTTTATCCTGAATTTTTTTAAAAAACTATGTAAAATATGTAAATCAGTTTTCTTTAATTTCCTTTTTGGTTTATAGAATTTAACTGATTTATCATAATTAAATAAATAGCTTAAGAAAGGAAATAAATTCAAGTAATAATTGCTTCCTGTTCACTTTTGGGTGCTGCATACTGTAGCTTCAGATGTATTAAATATAATTTTCCTAGTTAAAAACTTGATAATTATGCTGAAAATTAAAATTACATGAAAATGTTTATTTAAAAGTTAGTATTTTCATCCAAAGCATTTTAATTATTTGAATCATATTTTGATATACCTAGATTAATTGCAAATGTACAGAAATGCTTTATAAAATCAAGAAATTGCAGATATTTGCCTTGTAAAAATTTTTTAAAAATCTAATAATGTTGCATGAGATTCTAAAAATTTTCAGGAATATTTTATTTTAAGTGAATATTTTATCATTATTATCTTCACAATGGAGTAAAATCATATTGAAATGAATATTACTTTTGCATTGAAAATTCGTTTTATGAGCATCTACATAAATCGATCCTTTTTCAGAATGATAACAGTTCACAAGCAGTAACTTAAAATTTTCACATTCTTTTTAGAAAATATGGCCCCTGTTATCAAAACATCGCCAAAATTATCAACAAGTTTAAACTACTTGTATATAGTTTGTGGCTGGCATAATTATGTGACTGTTGTTAACAGGGCATGAAAAGGCAGTAAAAGTATATTTATGTGTAACCCCTTGGCGATTTTTGGCAGTACATGGATACTGAGTTTGTGCAATTCTTTGTCGTGTTATTTTGGCTTGTGTAGCAGCAAATTTTGTGCCGAAAATCGCAGCTACACAACCTATTTCAACATGAAATGAAACAAACTGTTTGTACAAATTCTTGCTGTAACAAAAATTTTTTTTGTCTAAGTGTAAATGGTAAAAATATATTTACAGGTACCCCTGGCAATTTTGGGAGGTACATGGATACCAAGTTTGTGCTATTCTTTGACTTGTTATTTTGGCTTGTGTAGTGGCAATTTTTGCACCAAAAATCACCGCTACGCAAAGCCAAAATAACAAGACAAAGAATTGTACAAACTCGGTATCCATGTACACATCAACCTATTTTCACATAAAAAAAATTAGAGAATTGCACAAACTTGCCACTGCACACTCCTTGACTTTATCCATGTACACATAGACCTATTTTCACTTAAAAACACATCAGAGAATTACACAAACTAGGCATTGCACACTCCCTTGACTTTGTTCAAGTACACATTGATCTGTATTCACTTAAAAAGTCAAAGGAACAGCCAACAAAAAAATATATAAACTGCATTTTAAATTAATAAAATAACATAAAAAAGGAAATTCATCTTTGCACTACACAAAGGAAATATCCACTCTCTTTATTTACGGATTAATATGTCTTCAGTCAAACAAAGTTTCTTAACAGAATCCAAAAACTTCCTAGAATTTCTGAAAAGATGTGCCTTTCTGTATTATCACTAGATGTTAATACATCATGTAGCTTGTACCTTCTAATAAATATCCTAAATTAAAATTCCCATCTTTTATCGAATGGGATATACAAACTACATGTTACTTTTCATAAATACTTCCTTTTTCTGTTACTACATGAGTATTAATGAAACTGTAGCTGAAGAAATTTTATGTACAAATTTTTGCTGTGACAAATCTGAATTTCTATTTCTCTAACTGTAATCCTTTAAATTTTCTTCATAGAAAATGAAGTGAAGAGAAAAAAGTGAAGAATGATATTAAGTGTCACTGTGAAATCGAACTTTATATGTTACTAGGTAATTTTCTTTTTCTGAATTACTCAATCTGAAATAATTTAAGTAACATTTATATCCTTTTGCTGATGTATTTTTATTTTTTAAAAATAGCTAATTTAGTAACATTTTAAGAAAGAATTGGAAAATTCTAGTTAAAGATGATGAAGGTAAATTCTAATCATTGAGCTGGAAAAAAAATGAAAGATAGTCCTTTGTTTGTTATCACTACATGTTAATATATCATGTATATTGTAGCTGTCACTAATTGTTCTAAATTCAGCTTTAGTTCCAATCTTTTCTGGAGGAAGATGTGCATAGTAAATGTTAGTTTTCATAAATACTTCCCTTTTCTTGCATGAATATGATTAAATTGCGCCTGAAGAAATTTCTTTGGTACTATTCTGTTTTGAGGGCCGTTAAAAAAATTGCACCAAAAATGTATGTGCAAACGTGCCAAATCTAGCAAACGTGCCCATTTAACAGCACGCAAAATCTAGTGTATGCGCTGATTTCAGATTGTGTTATTTATGTAATTCTATATTTCTTAAGACGTCATTGAAATACTTGTTTAATTTTTAAATCCTTTTTTTGACATCCTATGGATTTAACAATTTTGGAATTGCCCATGACGAAAAGTTGGCAATAGAATTTTGGGTAAAGTGGCAGAATCACCCACCGCTTGATGTGTTTTTAAGAATTGCACATACTCCGTATCCATGTGCACATCAACCTATTTTTACTTAAAGAAAATCCTAGAATTGCACAAAAATGGCACTGCGCACAACCTTGACTTTATCTATGTACACATTGACTATTTTCACTTAAAAGAAAATTGACAAAAATCCAATTGTTTTTACCCTTGTGAAAAGCGGTAAACAAATAAGTGAGCGAATCTGCACTTTACCGAGAATATTTTCAAAGAAAAGGCATCATTCATTATAGAAAATTACGTCTGAACAACCAATGAAATGAAATTATGCTTTAACGATAAGTTGGTAGTGAAATAGCGATGCAGGCATCCATTCAGTTATGTTTAGCAATTTTTATATAAATTATAATAATGATCTGAAATAGTTATTTTTATATAAATTATAATAATTTTTATATAAATTATAATAATGATCTGAAATAGTTAATCTTATGCTTCCATTCAGTCATGTTTAGCCTTTTTCATATAAATTATAATAATAAAAAAGTATTATATGAAATTAAACTTTCATCTAAATTAAAACATCAATCCTAGATAGTTATTTACTATTATACTTCCTTTCTTGCCGCAATTATTAGGGTTGTCGCAATTATTACGGCAGCATTCGCATCAATGAGAATTTGGCGATTTTTTACGGCCCTCGAAACAGAATAGTACCGAGAAAATCAACAAAACTCACTAATTGAAATTAGAGGAAGAGGGGAGGGATGCGATACCAGTCGGCCTGAGATGCTGACCGGTCGCGGAACTGAACAAAGGCAATAGGCACAATCTTTCCTGCTTGCTATGATGAATTTAGTGTGCTTGCAGTGAATTCAGGCAAGCGAGATTACTCACAAAACTGCAACGAGCTAAAAGTCATTTTACCTGGATACTATTGGGTTGGAGGGAAAGTTCTGTCGTATTTTAAAGAAAATATTTGAATTCATTTATAAAAATATGTGTTTAATATTAATCAATTACATATGCTCCGTTATTTGTTACAACCTGTTGCCATCTTCCAGGTAACCTGTAAATTCCTGTTTTGCAGAAGTTCTCATCCATGGAGTTAAATTAGTCAGAAACTGCCTTAGAAACACTTTCAAAAGACTTGAATTTTTTTCCCGTTAGATAATTTTGCAGAGATCTGAACAGGTAATAATCAGAGGGTGCAATGTCAGGTGAATACGGGGGGTGACTAAGGATTTCCCATCCTAACGCATTCAGTTTTTGTAGTGTCACCACTGCAGTATGCGGGCGAGCATTATCGTGATGGAACACTATTCCTTTTCTGGACACTAATGCTGGCCTTTTTTCTTTGATAGCTGCATTCAATTTATCCAGCTGATTGCAGTACAGATCCACGTTGATGTTTTTTTCCCTGTTTCAGCAACTCGTAATACACTGGACCTTTCCTGTCCCACCACAAACAAAGCAGTACTTTTCGTTGATGGATACTTGGTTTTGGAACTGTTGCTGATGATGTTCCTGGTTTGCAGTAAGATTTTTTTCTTTTAATATTCTCGTAAAGAATCCACTTTTCATCTCCAGTAACCAGCCTGTCCAAAAACAGCTCCACATTGTGTCTAATCAGATGTGATGAACATATTCTTACACGATCAGACAAATTCTTTTCCATTAATTCATGTGGAATCCAAACACTTTGCTTTAACACAAACCCAAGAGATTTAATGTGATCTCCAACAGTTGTATGATGAATGACAAACTCTTCTGCAATTTCTCGACTTGTTAAATGTGGATTATTTTCCAACATGGATCGCAAAACATCATTATCGATCTTGGATGGTCGTCCAGATGGAACACTTTCTTTGAGGCTCAGGTCCCCGGAACGAAATTTCCTAAACCAACTTTGACAAGTACGAACATTTACAATATCTTTTCCAAATACCGCACATAAATTTTTACATGCAACAGATGTGTTGCTTCCTTTTTGGAATTCATATAAAATGCAGTGTCGTAAATGCACTTTATCTACCGACATGTTTTTCCCTTTAAATATTACAAGTAAATGATGAACGGTAAAAAAGGGCACCTTTTATATTATACAGCAGCTAAAAAAACAAACAAAAAAAAAATCCGATTGACTCACTAGCCAGATGTTTTTTTTTTTTTTTATTTACAAGAAAAATCACCTGCCTATTTAAAATAGGACAGAACTTTCCCTCCAACCCGATATTTTAATTGAAAAATGTTTTGCAACAAGTATAATTTCAAACCTAAAAAACAACAAAATTTTTTTATAGAGTATGAAGTGAAGAGTGTTTGGGATGTATTAAATATCATCCTGAAGTGGTAATGGATTTATTACAAAGTAATTTTCTCTTCTGCATTAGTCAATCTCATATAGCTTAAATAACATTAATATCCTGTTGCTGGTGTAGCTTTATATTTTTTAATCGCTAATTTGGTAAAAGTTTAGAAAGAAATGCAAAATTGACAAAAGTAGCTTTTAATCATTAAGCTAAAAAAATAAGTAAAAGGTATGCCTTTCTTTATTACCACTAGATGTTAATACATGTATAGAGAAATATGATGTCGTTCGGCGATAGCAGCACCCTCACCTGAAGTAGAAAAGTTTAGTTAGATGCTAAACAGGAATGGCACTAACCCATATCCTTTGATTAGATGTAGAATTTTCCATATTCCACTTATTAACTAATTAACTATATATAGTGTACAAATAAATATTTAACTTAACCTTGCTTTGAGTCAATCATAGATATAGATATGATGTTCTTCATGTAGAAAGATAGATCTTGGATACATTAGAATTTTTGACTTAAAATTACCCTTTCGCCTTAACATAACATAAATTGTGTCTTCCAATAATTATTCTAAATCAAAATTTCATTCTAGTCTTTTCTATAATGAGATATGAATATTGCCTTTCGCCTTAACATAATGGAAATTGTGCCTTCCAATAATTATTCTAAATCGAAATTTCATTCTAGTATTTTCTATAATGAGATATGCATACTGCTTGTTAGTTTTCATAAATATTTCCTGCATGCATATTAATGAAACTGTGGCTAAAGAATTTTTTTTTTTTAAAAAAACCAAAGGGCTATTAATATCATTTTGGCATTTTGCATCGAATCACTAGAAATGGCATACCACTTTTCAAATTGTTGTCACCAAATGTTAAAGCCCTGCATTATATTTAAGGACATTAAATATAATGAAGAATCTGCATACGTTTATGTATGTTTCTCACATTGTAATAAAACAAAGGTACGTAGAGCAAATTTTGAATAACATAATCTTCCGTACGAATATGGTGTAATATTTTGTTATTTATCAAATAACTATATTTATTGTTGAAGTGGCAATGCCATATTTGTATTATGTAACTGTTGCTCAGCAACGAAAGAAATTGTTTTATTAGAAATTGTCTGTTTTGTCAATTGCTGCCAAATACATTACAATGGGCATCTGGAAGCCCTAATTTGGAATTTGTTTTATTACCTATTTCATATTTTGTAAAACTTAATCAATTAAAAAAAAAAAAAAAAAAACTCAAGGACTTCAAAGTGAGGAGTGGAAACATTGTAAGAAATAAAATATTTTTATCTTCAGCGCACAAGACTGTCTATCAGAAATTCTAAAGATATGCTCTTTGTAAATTATTTTGTGATAATGCTGTTGAATTGAATTTTATGGTTTAAGATATTTAATAAAAAAAAAGGTATTACACAAAACATTAAAAGAAAAACCCTTTGGACGTAATATAAAATCTGAAAACTTTCAGATTTTTTATTATTATTATTTTTTAACAAATTTTTGCTGTCACAAATGTGAATTTATGTTTCTTTAAATGTAATCATTTAAATTTTTTTCATAGACAATGAAGTAAAGAGTGGTTGGAATAAATTTTGTCGCCTTGAAGTCGCACTGGTTATGTTACTAGGTCATTTTCTTTTTCAGTATCTCATATAGCTTAAGTATTGCAATCTCATATAATTTAAGTAACATTAATATCCTGTTACTGTTTCAAAATCCTAGTTAAAGAGAACAAAGGTAAATCCTAATCATTCAGCTGAAAAAAGCTAGAACATAAGCCTTTATTTGTTATTGCTACATGCTAATATATCATGTAAATAATACTTTCCACTACTAGTACTAAATTCAGCTTTAATCCCAATCTTTTCTACATGTGTGTAGTTCATGTTAGTTTTCATAAATGGTTCCCATTTCTTCTTATTTTACACGAATATTAACTAAATTGTGGCTGAAGAAAGTTCTTTTTACAAATTTTTTTCTATCACAAATGTGAATTTTTTTTTAAAGTGTTGTCATATAAATATTTTTCATAGAGAATGAAGTGAAGAATATTTAGGATATATTAAATGTCGCCATGAAGTCGAACTAGATATATTACAAGGTATTTTCTGTTCTCCTTTAATCAGTCTCATGTACCTTGAATAATATCAGTTCCTTGTTACTGGTGTATCTTCATATTCTTAAAATAACTAATATAGTTTAGAAAGAAATGCAAAATTATAATTAAAAATGACAAAGATAAATTCTAATCATGCAAGCTAAAAAGAATAAATAAAAGTTATGCTTACTTTATTATCGCTAAATGTTAGTACATCATGTAAATGGTACTTTCCAATAATTGTTCTAAACTGGAATTGCTTCCAGTCTTTTCTAGAATCAGGTATGCTTAGCACATGTTAGTTTTCATAAATACTTCCCTTTGCTTCTGTTGCCTGATTATTATTAATGAAACTGTACCTGAAGAATTTTTTTTTTTTTTTCTTTTTACAAATTTTTTTGTCACAGATATGCAGTTTGTTTCTTTAACTGTAATCATTTAAATTTTTTCGTAGACAATAAAGTGAATAAATAGTGTTTGGGATATATTAATTGGTAAAGTCACACTGGATATGTAACAAGGTTGGTTTAACAATAGGTAACAAGGATATGTAACATTCTTTTACTGCATTACTCAGTCCCATATAGCATAAATAACATTTATATCGTCTTACTGGTGTATCTTTATGTTCTTAAAAACACTAATTTTGGGAAAGTATAAAAAAAAAAAAATGCAAAATCATAGTTAAAAATGACAAAGGTAAATTCTAATCATTCAGCTGGAAGGAAAAAATAGAAGATAGGCCTTTTTTTTTTTTTTTTTTTGTTGTTGTTGTTGTTGTTTTGTTTTGTTTTATTATCACTGCATGTTAATATATCATGTAAATTTTACCTTCCACTAATGGTTATAAATCAAAATTTTGTTCCAATCTTTCCTAGAATGAGATATGCATAAAACATTTTGGTTTTTATAAGTACTTTACTTTGTGTCTGTTGGTGTGTGAATATTAATTAAACTGGGGCTGAAGATAACTCCTTTTACAAATTTTTGCTATGACAAATGCATTTTTTTCCCCTTAAGTGCAATTTCTAAAGTTTCTTTTTTAAGTGCATTTAAAAATTTTTCATAGAGAATGAATTTAACCTGCGAGCACACGCACCGATCCGACGAACACGAGAACACGCGCCGGGTGTGTCATACCCGAATAAAAAAATTGTAATTAAAAATTTGTCAAAAAAAAAATTAATCATTTTTTAAAAGAAATTAAATGTAAAACCAAGTTAATACTTCATTTTAGACAAAATAGGAAACAATAAGGAGAGAAAAAATTATTTACTTACATCTTGAACATTGTTTACAAAATGAGGTCATATGTTCTATACATATACTTTTGCTACAATTTTCACAAATGAATCTAGTCTTTCTATCTTTTTTCTTGGAGCACACTGTACACCTCTTGCAAGTCATTTTAGGTTTTTGGGGGGACCGTTCATTGTTAACATGTTCATCGGTGGTCAGTGTTTGTCCAGAATCAGGAACCACAGATGTTCGCCGTCGTTCATTTTGAACATTTTCTATTAGCTGCATCCCTAAGGCTTTGAGAAAAGCACTCATCCCGTTTACGAGTAAAATTTTCTCGTATTGAATCAATATAAATATTTGTAACGTCAAATACATGTTTTAACATATCTTCATTGATGAGCAATAACAAGGAATCTAAAGGTGTTGAGAAGTCTTTAGAATACTTTGTATTTCCAGGGAGTTTAGTTATAATATTTTTGGCGCCAATTCTAACATTAGTCCGGAATTTATTTTTTTTCATTTTTTCCAACATAAAAACTCATTACTACATTCTAGAGTTTCATTTTCTGTTTCTGTATCTGAATCACTACTCTCTATGGGTGAATCATGATTACTATTATATTCTTCGTCATCAGCATCTTCCTCTTCTTCACTAAATGAATCCTCATCACAAGAAACTGTTTCAAGGAGATTTCTCAATCTTTTCATCTCTTCATCGTAAGGAATATACGGCGCCATGCTTACGACTCGAGAAAAACCTATACTAAAAGCTTGAAAACGAGAAGTGCGAAGTGACTCACTGAGAAACTCGAGTACACGCACGGGTATGACATGCCCGAACAATGCTGTTCCTAAAAAACCATTGCACTTGCCACCTCAGGAATTTCCTCCATTTAAGTATGTGACCTTGAACTCAGCTACACCAAGTTTCGACCTTTTATGAAATAATGGGCGAGAAATATACAAAAAGAAAAATGCACATGGGTATGACATACCCGCCGCGTGTGCTCGCGGGTTAAGAGTGTTTGGGATATATTAACCCTGCAGTGCTCGTGTGGCATATTGTTACGTTAAAGGTCGCGTGGCGTCTAACAGACGCCAGGTATATTTTTGCTGTACTAATATATATTTAGGTTATCCAACTCAAATTTATGAATGCAAAGGGATTATTGAAATAACATACATATATTTGTGGTATCATATTACAAACACAAATAACAAAACTTCAATTTACAGTGAGATTTAATTTTATTCAACTTAACTTAAATACAAATGAAAAATACAAGTAAAAGTGTTTCATTTAGTTGGTTGCACAAACTAGCAATCAACGCATATTTGCTGAGCGTTTTCTAAACATAAAATGTTTACAACTGCGGTATTTGTATTTGGTGTACTTGTTCTTGGAACGGCCACATTCATGACATCTCTGCCTTTTAGTAGTTCAAGCCTCTATTGTAAGTTGAACTGTACGCTCATCTGGGAAAATGCTCTGAATATCCTGCTTGAGGTTTCTAGGTAATGATGAACATTGAGAACGTCTACGCAAGGAATCATAATCTACCCAAAAGTTTTAAAAACTCACTGCGCCTGGTGCTGATTGATAAGTTATTTGCACGATATATTATTTGAGCATTTACAGCTGCTACATTCGTCATACTATAAAATATGACCATAGGGCATCTGTTCATTTTCTGGCAACATTGTGAGTGCTACACAACTGGTCAACAGTAGCAACTCCTGATTTAGTTGCGTTATGAAAGGTTATCATTTGGGCTTGTTTTTTCACATGATTCATCAATTACATCATCATGATGCATAGTGGAGAGAATCAAAACCACCTTGTTTTCCTTAGTTACATAATACATTAGAGCCATTCTGAAACCTAAACAATGATGTTCCTACTTCCCAATTCTTTGTATGTGTAAACTCTGGAGGAATGTCACTCTTATTCTTTCTCCGAACAAAATAGTCCCAGCCAAAGTAAGATTATTTTGAAGCAAAAAAATACTATTGTCGAACCTCAAACAATATGAAAGGAACCTAAATCGTTTTTTTCAGACATTATTAGATGGCATAACTCAACACCCATTTTATCACAGAACAATATCTCCTTGATACAGTCAAAATTCGTTAATCCAGACTCGTCGGGACTTCGGCAATTCCGGATTATCAATTTTTCCGGATTATAGATCATCAGTTTAAATCACGTAAGATGGCATGCAGAAATTCTAAAATTAAAAATATGAAACCGTAATTTATGAAATAAAGAACAATTATGATCTAAAGGGTATCAAAATTTACAAAAAAAGCTTAATATTTATTTGTTTACTTTATTAAACATTTCTTTCAATGTAGTTTGATAATACTTTCTCTTTAATTGTATAAACAGACATAATTTTTTGTTCAGCTACAAAGTTCCGCTGTTCAAGTCCCGTTAATTGCTGTGCCGAGAATACCGACTAACTTGTCAATCGAAATTTTTTCGTTTTCACTAACTTCTCTGTCACATTCTTCATGTCTTTATCTATTTTTTGCAGCAATTCCACTTTTTGTTTGATGGACATCGAAACATACTTTTGTTTTGGACAATCCTTTGGGAGCTCCAGAATTGGAAATTCTATTTGACATAATCGAAAGTTCAAGTTTACTTTTATAGTATTGCTCTTACAGTCTGCAAAAAGTAATAAGCCGGATCCAATTCGAAAAATTAAGGAACAACGCAATCATCAACATTAACTGAAATAGATAATTAGATAATTTTAGCTTATACCATCCGTTATAAATAAAACGCGCATGCAAAAATGTATTCTGCGCTTGCGCACATGCAAATGCGCAGTCGTAAGAGTTCTTACGCACACGCGTAAACACCTATGTGCATGTGACAACGCGGCGCATGCGCAGAAAGTTTTTAGCTTTGAGGTCCGGATTATAGATCATTCCGAATTATGGGTGTCCGAATTAACGACTTTTGACTGTATTTGCTTGATTGTCCTTTCTAGAAGCACAAATCTGTAATATGCCTAGAAGCGCTTTTATTTCAATTATGTCGGACAAATGGGCATCCCTTTCCGAAGAATAATTTTCCTGTACTATGGGCATCTTTTCATTTGTGAACTTGACTATATTAGATAGCATGCCATTGTCGAAAAATTATGCCCAACATTGCTCCGGCTTTCGAGCATTTTCTGCGACTGGTAAATGAGTGATAATATTATGTCGCCAAGTGCATATAGTTTTTATTTTTAGGTGGGCAAACTTTTGATCATTTTTTCGGCCTAGGAAGTAATTCTCGGCGATATAATCATTACTGTCGCTATCATTGGAGTTTTTCTTGCTCGGTGTCTGTTTTCATCTCTTGTTTCCACTCTATCTTTTTCTGCATCACTATAATCATCAAACTCATCACCTGATTCATATTCTTTCCATCAGCATACGTAGTACTATGTCACGTTCATATGCCATATTGAATTTTTTCTGAGAAGTCATTTTGAGTCTAAAGGTAAGAAAATAAATAATAAAAACAAATGTTACCCATAAAAATTATAAATACCAAAAGAAATACATTCTTTTTACATTTAAAATTAAGTATATTCAAAAATAATTTCTTTTACTTATCACTAAAAAGAAAAAGAAAAACACTACTAGGGACAGCTGTCGATAATATAAATTAAAAGTACTAAAATGTATAAATTTTAAAATACTTACCTTTAGAATCAAAAACGGTCGCGTGGCACCTCCTAGACTCCAGCAGCGCACATCGGCATATAACCTCTTCCTCTCAACACTAAAATGAAAATAGAGTTGTTTCGATGATTTCTACTTATTTGTGTATAGTTGACAGAGAGGTAGACGGCAGCATAAGCTTGCTGACGCATCCGTTTATAAAACAATTAAAAAAGAAACATCCCTGGTGGCTGTGGGATGCCATGCGAGCAGTGCAGGGTTAAGTGTTGCTGTGAAGTCCGACTGGATGAGCTAATTTTCTGTTCTCCATTACTGAATCTCATTTAGCATAAGTAACATTAATATCCTTTTACTGCTTGATCTTTGTATTCTTAAATTGCTAATTTAGTAAAAGTTTAGAAAGAAATGCAAAATCGTAGTTAATAACGGCAAACGTAATTGTACCATGATGTATTAACATGTATGATTACAACAGATCTGTTTAGAAGAATTAGATGTGTATTATTCTTCTAACATGTCTAGACATGTCTAATTCTTCTAAACTCAACTCTAGTTCCCGTCTTTTCTAGAAGATGTGGCTGTTACATGTTAGTTTTCATGACTTTTCATCTGTTGGTGCATGATTATTAAGTGCTTTATAAAAATTTTTTGCTATGTCAAATGCAAATTTTTTTCTTAAGTGTAATCATTTAAAATTGTTTGCTGATAATGAAGTGCTTGAGAGATATTAATTATTTCTGTGAAGTGTTATTGGATTTATTACAAGGTAATTTTCTGTTCTGTATTATTCAATATCTAGCTTAATTAACATTTATAATCTATTCCTGGTCTATCTTTACGTTCTTAAAATGCCTAATTTAGTAAAAGTTTAGAAAGAAATGCAAAATCCTAGTTAAAAATGACAAAGGTAAATTCTCATCATTCAGTTTTTAAAAAAGTAAATGGTCTGCCTTCTTTATTATCACTTGATATTAATAATACATCATGTAAATTGTTCCTTTCAATAATTATTCTAAATTGAAATTTCAATTCAGTGTTTTGTAGAATGCAATATGCATAGTGCAGATGCTAATTTTTGTTTGTCTAACTGTAATCATTTATTCTTTTTTGATAGAGAATGAATTGAAGTGTGTTTGGGATATATTAAGTGTCACTGTGAAGTCAGACTGAATATATTACAAGGTAATTTTCTGTTCTCCAATATTCAGTCAATATATAACATGAATCAGTCTTGAATCTCATATAACACGAATCGATCTCGAATCTCATATAGCTTGAATGAGATTTATATTCTGATTCTTGTGCATTTTTATATTCTTAAAATTGCTAATTTAGTAAAATTTTATAAAGAAATGCAAAACAAATTCTAACAGTTTAACTTATAAAAAATAAAAGTTATACCTTAGATGTAGTGATAAATAAAGTGATAGGCATTAGGGTGTAATCTGAGATTCTGATAAAAGCTGTCTGCTGCTGTAGACCAGTAGCAAAAAGATTGTGCATGATTTATGATCCAGACTTATCCAGTACCAGAGACACAGTACTGTACCAGAAGGAAGAGCAAGATGCTGAGGTTATGCAGAAAGAACCTCGAATCCTTTCATTTGAGGTTCAAAGAAAGAGAAACCCTGTGAGAAAGTGGTATGTTTTAAACTGTATATAAAGAACGCATGTGCAGGGATTGCTTTGTTAACACATCTACATCTTCCAAGTGCATCTGTAAATTTCCATTTAACCCTCTGTGTTCTAACCACCCTATTGTAATCCTAACTTAATAAATGTGTGTGTCCACAAACCTAGTGTTCTTATTCAAGAAGTCTAAAAGACTCCCATATATATATATATACACTCAAATGTTTCGTCATGTAATAATAATAGCTACTTGCATGTACAGCCACCTAAAATAGTTACTGAAAAAAATATGAGGATTTTAATCAATCCAGGTCAATGATGACATTTTTATTTTGGCAGTGGCAACACAATGTTTTTAAATCACTGAGTAACCATCTACACTGAGTAATCACTGAGTAACTAATTAAAAGTTTGTTAAATTAGCATAAAATATAAGCATATAAAGAGTGGGATGGTTTTTGAGAAATCTTATGCAGAAAGTGACCATCCTCTTGTTTTGAAGGTTAGGTGTGCCAAATTTTATCAAGAGCAAAGTAAAACTGTAAATTTGTAAGAATTACACACAAAAAATCTGTGCAAAATGTTATTTGTACAAAGACATAAATCATTTGTTGCAACAAAGATAACTAAAACGACATTTCAAATTGTATATAATATTGTTGAGAATTTTTTTTTAATGTAGTATGAAAACTCTGATGTAAAGCAAAGCTTTTCTGGAAAATAAGATTACAAGAACTTAAGAACAGGAACAAGACTAGTTAACATTGTGAAAAATGGCTATCTGATTAAATTTGTGAGATACTGCCAAGCTGGTGATGGTTTTGGCGACATTTTGATCCAGCCCCTGTATAACTGAATACCGTATTTGACGGCATATAAGACGTACCCTTATTTAGACGACCACACACAAGGAAAAAAAGTTTCAATAGCGTGGTTTCTTTTAGTTCTTACGTTTCGTAAAAGCCAAATAAACAATTATTGAATGCAATTACCTTCACGTATAAGACGCAGGTAACTTTTTTGAGACCAAATTTAGGAAAAAAGTGCATCTTATATACCGTCAAATACAGTAACTGCTGTTGGTCTGATCCCTATATGTTAGATGTAACCATATCTGGATCTGTATAACTAACTATATATGCCTTCCTGTAATTTTAAAACAGCCAGAGGAACTTGAATTCAGTGCCTGGGGGGAGGGGAACTATATAACATGGAGAAAGCACCAGTTCTCTGTTTTTAGTTCAGATTTAACTTCGGAGTATTGAGAGATCTCCATGCAAGCTTCACTCTTTGGATACGATTTACCATGCATCGTCTTTAAAATTATTAGCACTTTGAAATAGTAATGGCTGGAATCTTACTGGCTGTGCGCTGTCCTGCTAAAAAAGAGCATCAGTTTCTCATTTGTTAGTTCTGAGCTGAATTCGGAGTATTGAGATATCCATTTTAGTTTCGGTCTTTAGATTTGCTTGAAATGCATAGTGTTAAATGTTCTTAGCCGCAGCGTGCAATGAATTGGAAATTGATCTGTCAGCACTATCCGTATCTTCAGCGCAGATGTTTTTATTTTATTTGGTTTATAATTCCTTACTAAATGTAGTATTTCATCTCGATGTACTCCTTTGATATGATTTAAATCAAATTCCTCATCATTATAATTTGCTTCCGATAGTGAAGAAAGTGATACAAAGGTTATTGAAAACAAAAAAAATTTCGATTGACAAATTGGTCGGTATTCTCGACACAGCAATTATAGGACTTGAACAATGGAACTTTGTAACTGAAGAAGAAATTATGTCTGTTTATAGAATTAAAGAGAAAGTATTGTCATATAAAACGAAGCAACTTAAACAACTTACATTGAAAGAAATGTTTAATAAAGTAAACAAATAAATATTAACCTTTTTTTTTTTTTTTTTTTTTTTTTTTTTTTTGTAAATTTTGATACCCTTTAGATCATAATTGTTCTTTATTTCATAAATGATGGTTTCATATTTTTAATTTTATAATTTCTGCATGCCATCTTACCAGATTTAATCTGATGATCTATAACCCGGAATCGCCGAAGTCCCGATGAGTCCGGATTAACGACTTTTGACTGTATATGTAAATTTCTGTAAGTGTTGTCTTTGTAATGTGTATCTTCTTCTTACTAAACCCTTTGATCTGAATCAGATCAGATCCATAAGTTCATTTGCCTTCATAACTTGAAACATGAAATTAAGTCTCTTCAGCAGATCTTCATGCACCAAGGCAAAACATAACTAAGTAGATGTTACGCAGTAGCTTCATGGTTTTACATTTCATGAGTGGGAAAAGTTTTAGTACCGCAGGAATATCTGTGATTCTTTAAATGTCCTGAAATCAAATGAGCAAGAGCCAATTGGTCCTTCTGTCACCCTTGAAACCAATAGCAGTACCAGGACCTGTACTACTATACTACGAGTGTGTCAGTAGCTGTCTCCAAGAATTGTTAATTAAAGCCTTTGTTTTCAAGTATAGTTCAAGATAGGTCAAAGGTTCATCATTACCCTGAGGCATGGAAGTACCCTCCTTTGTTAACCTATTAGCTAGGTCATTATATTTTAGATTTACGTCAGATGGTATCCATGTGTATGTTCTGCTGTAAAGTAATTTGAGTGTCTGAAATAGTGTAATTATTAAATTATGCCCCGAGTTAAGCCACAATGGCTACAGCATCTCGCAGTGTTATTTGATGTTCTTCTAATGCTAAGTATGTGGTGACGTGTGACAGTACCACCTAACCTCTTACTCGAATTAAGTCTCCATCAATTGGTATGTATAGGGCTGCCCAGATAAGATAATGGTTAGTGACGTTGAATACCGTAAGGAAGGATCCGGGTTCGAATGCTGTAGAAAGCATATATATTTATAAGCTTATAATGTCTCTGCATTATAAGCCACTGCATGAATGGATGTATGCAAGCTTTCAATGCCCCCTTGGAGCAGAAATTCTTTTGAGAGGTTTGTAGTAGAAAAAAAAGAGGTGCGAGACCCTCAGACTGTTTGTTCTCCATTCAGAACTGATGGTAATCAGTTGGTAAGAATTCTGTATTGTAGTACAAGATAAAATATTTATCAAGTACAGCATTGATTATTGAGTAAAATATTGAATATTGAAGCATTACTGTATTGTATTCGAATTCTTGGCCAGCATTATGTAAGAATCACTTGGCATGGATTAATATGAAAGTGATGCAATCCAGAGAGGTTTATTATGACCAGTTTCTATTTTTAGTACAGAAAAGGAAAATACCCAGAATTAAATGACTAGTTAAGGGGCAAAACAAATTTAAGTTAAAATTTTGATTTACATAGTTTTTATCTACCTGTCTCTAGATATCCACCTAATAATGTACAAGAAATATAAAAAAATTAACATTCTGTTTTCCAAGTTATTATTTAAATATATGTGTAGTAAAGGATTTTAATACATTTAGTTTGGATTTCGAGAAACAAACTGTCTACCTAAAGAGATTGGAATTCATTAAATTACATGTAGGTATATTAGAGTATAATCCCTGATGGAAAGATGCTTTCATGGAGGGCTTTCTAAGGAACACTGGCTTGTACTTGCATCATGCAGCGGGAAATATCGATGAAAATTTGCATGCAATCTGTTTGCTGAGATTTACGAATGGCCATGCAGCCAGTTTGTTCGCCAGAATTTGGAACTTTGTCTAATTATCAATGTTCACTGGTTTTTTCCACTAAGTTCCATGGTAGGCTAAATATATTATGGATACAGTATTTAATCATATTTACTGATTTTATGCCATCCCAACGTGTCCTCACGTTTCATGCCTTTCCAATGTGTGTAATTTCAAGCATGAAACAAGTTATGCACATAATAAAATTGTTTAATACACAGCATTGATGTTGCTATATCATAACACACAGCAAAGATATTATGAAACTCGAGGGGGGAATCTCTCATAGGGCAGTAAACTATCTAACACTACATTTGAGAAGTGATATTGTGTTGCTTTCAGAAGTTCTTTAAAGAATCTACCTGGTAATAATAAAGACAATTTTTTAATTTGTGGACAAACTGTCACTAAATTTAAATTTGTTAATGGTAGATGTGTAGAAAAGGATTTTATTGTATTCAGATAACATTAAAGAACTTTGTTGCTCTTCATTTATGGGATAGGAAGTAAAATCAAAATATTCATTTTAAGCCTGAAAGCATGACATACACACGAAAAAAAAATACATCAAAAGAAATAGTTAAAAAGGTAGAAGATTTTTAATTCTAAAAAGAAATAGGCGATAATTCTTTATTAATACCACAGAATATCACAAAACTGCTGTTACTAGATTGGTTTATTCATATTGCGGCACAGCACAATGAGGGTGCATTTCTGGAGAACTTTCTTAAAGGGAACTGGCTCATATTGCACTATGTTTGAGTAAAACCACAAAAATCTTATGTGGCCAGCCCATTCACAAGGATTTGAATCCGGGTCAAACCATAATTAGCCACTGGTGATACTGTTGTTTATAGTATGGAAGATGCAAACATATATCTTTTGGCATTTTAGAGGAAACTGCTTTGCATTCATGCTCCGTGTGAGAAACACCATTCGTCTGGCACATAATAACCTTCAAGGTTTTGTGCTATTAAAAGTCAACCAACCATTTGGGAAGAGTCTGTGAAAACATTCATGCAGCGGTCGGTTCATTGGATCTGAACTCAAGCTACAAATATTCAGCTTTCTGATTCACTTGGTTGTTGGTGAGCATCTTAGCAAAGTTTTAAAAATACAAGAAGTAGGAACAAATTGCTATACAAAACTAGAAATAGGAATCACATGTCAGATTTCGATTTCAGCTTTTTGTCTTTTTTTTGGGGGGGGGGCTTGGTTTTTTTGTCTTGCACTCTTGCAGGATAGTGATATTTTTGAATAAAGACTAATGAATTTTTTTTTATTTTTTTTATTTTTTATTTTTATTTATTTATTTATTTATTTATTATTATTATTTTTTTTTTTTTTTTTTTGTCATAGCCCCCAACCATATTTCGCGATTTTAGATTTGCACCAAGATATCAGCTATAATTTTGGCATAATGTGAACAGCCTTTTATTTATCTGTTAAGATTTAATTTTAGTTTGTAAATATAAAAATCTACTTTTGTTCAAGTTTGGTATATATATTGGCATTTTCTACACTTTTGTTGTTTCATTTACAAAACACATTAAATTATAGTCTCTAAATAAATGTATATGAATTTTTTTTAGTATTGGAAAGGTGAGGAGACTTTTCTAGCAATGGTAAAAGGGGTTCATGAGGTAAAATAGATTGTTGTACAATTTTTAAGACATTTATGATATAGTGTTTATTATAATTAAAGCCATGCCTTTGAGATACTGTTATAATTCATGCATCAAAGTAATATACTTTTTATTTTCATTTGAAAACACATTACCTCTTTATAAATAGTCATCTAAAATGTGTATGTAGAAAAATGTTTTGTGTTTTATTCTGAAGAACAAACAAAAAAGAAAATTCATGAAATTACTTCCTTTGTATTCTCAGGATTTATAGTATTGAATGATTTAGTTCTAAAAGAAAAAAAAAAACAAAAGCTTCTGATCTGGACAACAAAATTGATAAGTTTCAGAAGTGTTAATGAGTATGAAAGGGGAAAAAATTATTTACTGTCACATATTGGAAATATGAATGAAAACCTAGTAATTTTTGATATGATAAGAAATAAAATGATCTGAAGAGTACAAAAACAGTTCACATAAAAACAACATGTCACGAAAAATCTCGCCTCACCATGGTGCTTTCCTGCTTAGTGGGTGGTACAAATTTAAAATCCATGGTAATTTTTAAATGAGATGATGTCAAAATGTAATTTCCCAAGTGGTGTTTCCATCCATGTTCACCAGAAAAAATGGATGGGCAAAAACAGTGTGAAATTGTGGATAAGAAATCTTTGGCGAAAGTGTCATGTTAACGAATCCAGAAAGTCTTTTAATTTGGGACATGTTCTTATTCCATAAGGTATCCGACTACGTTCTGATCGTCAATTTTGAAGAAATGTTTCAAAAAAATTTTATTACTTTAAATTAAGGGGTGTTGGAACCCCAAAATCTTCAAAAAATTGTGATTTCGGAATTTTGCATTTTCAAATTCTCTAAACTTTTATCTTTCTAAAAATACAATTCTTTAATCTCTATGAAAATTAGAACTGTAAAAAAATCTAGTTTTAATTTGTCATCTACTGCTTTGATCAATGAGGATTTTTACATAAAAACGCCTTTTTCTCCAAACGGGATTTTTTTATACTCAATGTAGCTTTTCTCGGGAACTACTGCTCACAGGTATCTAAACCTTTTATGGCTTATTTATTAGGTTCCCTAATATTTACTGAAATGAGCTTTTTGTAATAAACTTAGAAAAAAAATTTTTTAAATTCTTTTGTGCGAGAAAAATGCTAAATTTTACTATGCGTAACAAAATATTCTGTAATTTACTCTAAAATTCAAAATGCTTCAAAAGCTCATTTCAGTATAATCAAATAGGTATACTTTAATTACAGAAAAAATTTCAAGCTTGTATCTACAGCAGATTTTGAGAAAAGGTACATCGAAAATGGCCAATTTAACATTGTCGGTATAGGGGTTTTTGATACCCCTTAAAACTTGTATTTTTAGCTTCCAAAAACTATTTTTGTTGTCTCTCCGGTGATTAGAAGTAGAGTTATGGCTGTTTTTGTTCTACACCATGAACCGGAAATTGCTGTTTAAAAGGCCAGAAGTTGCTGTTTAAATGGCCAGAAGTTTATGTTTAAGGGACACAGACTGCTCTAAACAAGAATATTTCATTTGAATATTGTTGGCGATATTCGAAAGATGATTTTGAAATATATGTATTATTATTATGTGCTTGGAAGCAAGATTACTTTCAAAATTTCAGTATCATATTTGGCAACATTTCCGTTTATGTTTACATTCTGATTTGATTACATTGTGATTTAGCGTGCTTGCTGTTATTCAGTATTATTTTTTATTTTATTCTGCTTTGTTATTTTAACATTGTGATAAAAATATTTTCACTTTATTATGGAACTTTTCGTTCTAAAAAATGGCGATTTGCTGGAAACATATATACTGTGAAAGCTTCTACCAGTGAATCGAAACTAGGAAAAAATAAAAATTTTCTGAAAATTATAATGAAGCTAATAATGCTGCTGGTAATGAAGCTGGTAATAGAATATTTGATGTTGAAATTCTAAAATCTGTATTTTCTGCATTATCCTGTCTAGTGTGTTTCGAAACTCAAAACAATAATGAGATTTTTAATAAAGTATCATTACCAAACAAGTGTTTGTTGAGTTGACAACATTGTGTCTTGATTCCTATATAGGAGTAATACAGTTTAATAATGGATTTTTGAGTATGTTAAAAATATTGGGAAACTTAATATGAAACATGGACAATATACTATCAAGGGATATAACTGTATTGATAAAGCTCGGACTGTCGATTCAAAACGGCATTCTTTACATTCCGCAATAATTACAAGAAAAAATTAAGAGCTTCTTTAAAGAAAAAAATCTTCTAAAATAGGGTTAACAGAAGGTGCAATATACAAAACAGGGCACTTTTAGCAATGTAATATATTTTCTAAAGATTTGTTTTTTGAAAAACTTGTTTTTGGTCAGCATTTCTAATACGAAAAACACCGTAACTTAAAATATTACTATAGCAATTTTATGATACTTCCCACAAATATTATATAGAATATTGGGAATTAAATGGACTAAAAGTTTGGGTTTATATACATATTTAAGATTTTTGCAGACAATTTTGTAAATGAAGAGAGAAAAATTTCTCAAAAAATAGCTAGTGTATGTACTCAAACAGGTATATTTAATAGACATTTTGCTTTATTGCTTATATTTTAGGCCATTTTATTCCTTATGCTTTAATAAGTGAAAAAAAAAGTAAAATACTGATAAAAAATTTTTAGGGAACTAATCTCGTGATACCGAAATTTGAATACATTTTTGATCTAAAATGGGAGGAAAAAGTAAAAATTACATTTTAATAATATGTTTATAAACTGTTTCTATCATTTTAGGTAGCATTCTGCTAATTAGCACCAAAAATGAATTTATTTGTACACTTTTTCAAAATAAGGGTATCGAACGTAGTCGGATAGGATAATACAAAGATACTGTTGAAAGAGTATAAAAGGTCAGTTATTCCAGGTGGATTAACACCATTAGTTCAGCCTTTATATGTCTGTATCTATTGTTCAGAGGCTCATACATGCAGTAAAGGATCCATAAATTGTAGGACAACACACTTTATTTGGACATAAAACAGATAAGTACAGCATACAACAAATTATATTATACATCACACAACAACACAGCAGTCTCTACACTGAGCACCCTTGCATGAAAGATGTGTTGGCGGAAGTGGCCATTGCACTCCCAGTATCAGTATGAGTACACAGAGAAAAAAACGTTCGCTCGCCTCTACCCAACAGTATCAATAAACCATTCAAAGAAAATTTTAAACCACAGTGGAATAGATAGATGTTAGGTGAAAAAATATTTACAAAAGGAGGCCAAAAGTGTCATGCCAGTATAGGAATAAGATCTTGAGTGGATAGTAAGAGCATGGAATGAAATTAAACCTGACATAATTCAAAAGTCATTTAAAAATTTTACTGTATCTAACAATCTATATAAAAAGGAAGATTATTATTTATTTATGGATCATAGTAGCAGTGATGCTGAAGATGAAACAGAATTCAATGGCTAATCTTTGGAATATGGTAACAGGTAGTTTGGCGTATTTGGATAAGCGTAATTCGGCTAGCAGATTGTTGGAAAAAATGTTGAGTTAAAAAGAAAAAAAAAAAATTGCCTTTACTTCGTGAAAACAAAATGGCGTCAAAAAAAAAAAAAAAAAAAAAAAACTAGCAGGTTGCTGTAGCAGGGTTAGTCGCCAAAGTTTCGCCAAAAGTCGCCAAGTTACCATAATCCCAAGATTAACCAATTCAATGATGTGCTTGAAGACAGAACAGAAGATATATCTGACAAACTTTGCATGCTATCCGATCATGAAAATTTTTAAGTTCATATGGTATGTCGTTCTTTTTTTTTAAATAAACAGAATTTAGGTACACATAAAAATCTAATTTTTGTATTCTCATCTTTTCCTGATTCTTAAAACTATCATTTTTATATTTGGTGTATAATGCACATCTGTAAATTTCGATCCTATTTATGGCATTAAAAGTGCCTGTTGTACACTGGAATACACTGACTACCAATAAGTATTTGGACACCTGTGATAGAAAAGAAAAACTAACTTTATTCAAAATCAATAGTTGGTAGAGCCTCCACGAGAGGTAATTACAGCGTGGACCCTCCGGGACATACTTTCCACAAGTCTTTGTATGACAGCTAGTGGTATTTTCTTCCCCTCGGCTTGGAGGAGACATAGAAGTTCCTTCACTGATTTTTCACGGGTAGTGCACCCCTGAATTCCGCGATGCAACTCGTCCCAAAGGTTCTCGATAGGGTTCAGGTCTGGACTCTGGGCAGGCCAGTCCATTCGATGAACTCCATTGGCACCATACCAAGCCTTGGTTAACGTCGAAACATGACATCTGGCATTGTCGTCCTGAAAGTAACAGGGGTCCAACCCGTAAAACTGCCACAACGTAGGAAGCCCATTGCCATCCAAAATAGTGCAGTAGGCATCGGAGTTGAGCTTACCATGAATGGGGACCAAGGGTCCCAGCCCATACCAGGAGAAACATCCCCAGACCATAATTCCACCTTCGCCGAACTTGACTGTTGGCACAATGCATTCTGGCAGGAGACGTTCCCCAGGTAGACGCCAGTCCCAGACCCTGCCATTCGAACGGTAAAGGGTGAACCTTGATTCGTCAGTCCAAAGAACCCGTTTCCACTGATCTACGGTCCAATTTCGATGTGCTTTGCACCACATTAACCGAGCAGCGCGGTTGGACTTTGTGATCAAAGGCTTATGGGCACGACCATGAAAACCAAGCAGATGTGCTTCCTTACGGATGTTATTCATTGAAACAATACTCCCGGATGCCTGTTGAAACTCCTCGTGGATGAGGGCCATCGGTTGGGTGCGGTTCTTCCCAATTTCTCTGGACAGCACTCTTTAGTCTATATCTCCCAGTTTCGTTGGTCTGCCGACTCAGGGCACATTCCGACAATCACCGCTCACCTTCTACTTCTTAATCACATAGGCCACTGTCGATTTTGGGTACTTCAGATCGCTAGATATGCCCTTTAAGGATCGGCCACATTTGTGATACCCGATAATTATACCTTTCTCGAAATCAGAGAGCTCCGAACTGCGAGGCATCTTGCATGCGACTAAAACCGATGCTGTTTCCTACACGATATATACCGGCGGAGTCCGTGACGTACCTTAGGACTGCAGATATCGTCATTTGCATAGGTGTCCAAATACTTATTGGTAGTCAGTGTATATGGTACTTAAAAAATAAGTTTTCGAAGGAAAACGTAGGTGCACATTTACAGCAATATCATTCTGTACCTGCCATGAAATTTTAAAAATAATATCTATAACAGATTTTTTTTAAAGAGCACACGCAAGTTAAAAAAATGGTTTTAAAGTTTCAAAATTTTGCATAACTTATCTTACAAATAGCATTAAAACTGCCAAGCTACATACACTATTCCTTCTTGTTCTTCAACAGCTGTTACTATAGCTTGTTTGGGGCTTTACCTAGCTTTGCTAGCATTTATTATAGACATCTCTGACTGTATTTCGGTTGATTGAATATGACACTGATCAGTGTTTGCTGCAAACTTGATTGCATTATCACTAATTCAATATCCAAGTGCATATATAGCATGTAATCGCCCAGCTTGACCATTGTTGTATATAATAACTGCCTCATTCACTGCTGCCTTGACAATATTAGAACCACGCCAGGAATGTTTTCAATGATTCATTTGGATTCTGTGTATGTCGTCCAAAGCAAGGAGGACATACACAGAATTCAAATGAAACCATTTTGTAATACAGTCAAAAGTCGTTAATCCAGACACCCATAATCCGGACCTCAAAGCTACAAACTTTCTGCGCATGCCTCAACGCAAAATGCTTTGACGCATGCGCGTAATACCGTTAAGCATGCTCGTAATTCGTTTACGCATGCGCGTTTAATGTATAACGGACGGTATAAGCTAAACTAAAATTATCTAATTATCTATTTCAGTTAATGTTGCAGATTGCGTTGTTCTTTAATCTTCGAATTGGATCCGGCTTATTATAATTATTCCGGCTTATTATTATTTAGCTAAGCTAAAATTATCTAATTATCTATTTCAGTTAATGTTGCAGATTGCGTTGTTCTTTAATCTTCGAATTGGATCCGGCTTATTATTTTTTGCAGACTGTTAGAGCAATTTTATAAAAGTAAGCTGGAACTTTCGATTATGTCAAATAGAATTTCCGATGCTGGATCTACAAAGGGAAAGCATGTTTCAATGTCCATCAAACAAAAAGTGGAATTGCTGCAAAAAATGGATAAAGGCATATCCTTTGATTCTCTAACCATTTTGAAATATGTTTATTAATTTCACGCTGCTCTGCGGGGGGGGACGCGGCGCGCAATGAACTGGAAGTTGATCTGTCAGCACTATCCTTATCTTCAGGGCAGATGTTTTTATTTTATTCGGCTTATAATTCCTTACTAAATGTAGTATTTCATCTCGATGTACTCCGTCTTTGATATGATTTAAATCAAATTCCTCGTCATTATAAATATCAAGAGTACACATCAAATAATTTTCTGGTTGCAATTTTCTAATTTCAGGTATGCGTAATGTATGCTTTACGCATGCGCGCGTTGAAGGAAATGTTTAATAAAGTAAACAAATAAATGAAGCTTTTTTTTTTTTTTTTTTTTTTGTAAATTTTGATACCCTTTAGATCATAATTGCTCTTTATTTCATAAATTACAGTTTCATATTTTTAATTTTACAATTTCTGCATGCCATCTTACCAGATTTAAACTGATGATCCGGAATCGCCGAATTCCGACGAGTCCGGATTAAGGACTTTTGACTGTAATGCCATGCGGAGATCTCTAAATATAGTTTTGACAGCAACAGGTGGTGGAATCGAATTTTTATGTTTATACGATTTCATATTTGCACCCACACTTACTCTTTGATATGTACACCATGAATCCTCCTCTTTTTGGCAAAAATTATAAGTAGGTTCCATGTTGCTTGAATGCTTGTAGTCAAATGTTGCAGAAACTGCCTTTTGCATATCTTTTACAAAATTGCAATGTTTTCTAATTGCATTTCCATTATAAAATGCCAATTTATTTATTATAGCATCCATAAGGTGAACTTTTCCCGCTGAGAGTTTTATCATCACTAAGTTTCTTCATCTTTATTTCTTGCTTTCGCTTTCGTAATCAAATGCCCATCCTTTTCTGAATATGTTCAACACATTCAGTTTTACTAATAGCTAAATCTCTGCTATAAGGGTCTGATTGTTGAATAGCATTGAATGTTTTTGCATGACCAATATACTGTGTATACTGCACATTATGTATAACACTGGAACACTGCATCCAACAACTTCCATCATTGCTGTAGAACCATTGTATTGTGGTTTTTCTGACATTTACTGGAATCTTGTGCCTGCCACATCTCGTACTGTTCTACAAATCTTACGCCTTTTGAATAATTAGAACATTTGCAGAATGAAGAAAGGATTTCGATATCAACAACTTTTCTATACAATGATCTTATGCACATCAACTAAACAAATTACGAGTCTTTCCAGTACCATCTCCACTAATAGTTGACAGTTGAGAGGAGAATCTGGACACCCGTGTGGCTTACTTAGACTATTCGGGTCTAGTCCAGATTCCGCAACTATCCGGGGCAACACCTCATGGGCCCTATAAGGGCTTACATAGTTACATGCTTACATAGTTCATAATATATTATGAACATGTATACATATATTATGAACATGTATACATATATTATGAACATGTATACATATATTATGTTCATGTATACATGCTTACATAGTTATATAGTTCATAGTACATGCTTATATACAAGTAGTTCATAATACATAGATCTTTCATAATACATGCTTACATAGTTCATACATATACATGCTTACATAGTTCATACTTGCTTACATAGTTCATAATAATTTTCGTTGGCCGTAATACATACATGTTTCATAATATATACAGTGGGCCGTAACACATACATGTTTCATAATATATACAGTTAAAATTTTAAAAAAAGAGAGAGAGAGATCTCCACTAATAGTGAAATTGGAATTATTATTAATACATTTAATGTCTTCTTTGACGGTAAAAGATAACCTTTCTTTTAGGTACCAAAAAAGAGGCATCAATTATTTGTTTCATTCATACCCCGCTAGATACGATAGAAACGAAACTAGGAACTACAGTCAAAAGTCGTTAATCCGGACTCGTCAGGATTATCGATTTTTCCGGATTATAGATCATCAGTTTAAATCTGGTAAGATGGCATGCAGAAATTACAAAATTAAAAATATGAAACCGTAATTTATGAAATAAAGAACAATTATGATCTAAAGTGTATCAAAATTTACAAAAAGAAAAAGCTTAATATTTATTTGTTTACTTTATTAAACATTTCTTTCAATGGAAGTTGTTTAAGTTGCTTCGTTTTATGTGATAATACTTTCTCTCTAATTCTATAAACAGACATAATTTCTTGTTCGGTTACAAAGTTCCGCTGTTTTAGTCCCGTAATTGCTGTGCCGAGAATACCGACTAACTTGTCAATCGAAATTTTTTCGTTTTCACTAACCTCTCTGTCACCTTCTTCATGTCTTTATCCATTTTTTGCAGCAATTCCACTTTTTGTTTGATGGACATCGAAACATACTTTCGTTTTGTAGATCCTTTGGGAGCTCCAGCATTGGAAATTCTATTTGACATAATCGAAAGTTCAAGTTTACTTTTATAAAATTGCTCTTACAGTCTGCAAAAAGTAATAAGCCGGATCCAATCGAAGATTAAGGAACAACGCAATCATCAACATTAACTGAAATAGATAATTAGATAATTTTAGCTTATACCGTCTGTTATACGTAAAACTTAAGTGAAATAGATAATTAGATAATTTTAGCTTATACCGTCCGTTATACATAAAACGCGCACGCGTAAACGTATTCTGCGCTTGCGCACACGCATATGCGCAGTCGTAAAGGTCTTACAAGCACGCGTAAACGCCTATGCGCATGGGCAGAAAGTTTTTAGCTTTGACGTCCGGATTATAGATCATTTCGGATTATGGGTGTCCGAATTAACGACTTTTGACTGTATTTGTTTCATTCATTCCCCGGTAGATACGATTGAAACGGAACTAGGAACTATTACGAATAGAAGGAAAAGAGAATGCCAAAACGTGTGCCTTTGAAGAGGTCTATCATTGAGTATCGTTCAAGTCAGTAAGAGCTGCATGTTAGAAATCAGGCATAATCCACTAGATCGCAATAAGGCAAGAACCGCAATAAGATGTGCACCCGTTAGGTACAACAGGAACGAAACCAACCAACTGTTACCTATATAAGCAAAAGAGAATGCCCAAACGTCTGTTTTTGAAATGATTTATCGTTCGGGTACTTTCATTACTTGCTAGATACAATGGAAACTAAACTAGCGAACTATTATAGATAAACAGTAAAAAGGATGCCCAGACGTCTGCTTTCCAAGAGAAGATATCTGCCGTTTGGGCTCCTTCCTTAAACGCTAGCAACAATAGAAACGAAATCGGTGAACTGTACGAGATAGTAGCTTAAGAGGATGCGCAACGTCCGTTTTTTTAAGAAAACTGTCATTCGGGCAACCTCATTCCCCACTAGCTACAACAGAAACGGAACTAGCGAACTATTATAGATAGAAACTAAAAAAGATGTTCAAACGTCTGCTTTTTAAGGGATCTATCGTCTGGGCACCTTCATTCCCTGCTAGCTACACAGTAGAAACAAAACTACGTAGAAGCAAAAGAATATGTCCAAACGTCTGTTTTCGAAGTGATCTGTCGTTTGGGCACCTTCATTCTATGCTAGTTAGTAAGTAAGTTTTAGGCTTCCCCGCCTGCGCGAACTGAATCGCATTTACGGCTCGACCCACCCCTCAGAACTAGGCGCGGAGGTTCAACCTCCGCTCTTGCCCCTCAGAGAGGGCGGCGCACCACCTGGGAGTACCAGGCAGCACTGGCCGTTAATTTGCTACCTACCAGTCGCTCGGGCTGCCCGTCGCAGTGGCGGGCGAAACAGGGGTGACCACTTACGAACCCAGGGAGCGCTACCCGCCTGGCTACTAGAGCCGTACCGATCAGGACTTGCCAGACCCCGAGGCCGGCCAATAAGTGACCTTTCCTAGGGCTTTCAGAACCACCAAGTTCATAAATTTTACCCCCTGTGGCCGAGACTGCCTAGGTACAGATCCTAGCCAGTAGCTTCGCAGAGTTCTCTACGTCAAAGCCCGGAAGGGGGTTCCATGCAATAGTTACCACAGAAACGGAACTTGCGAACTATTATAGATGGAAGCAGAAGAAGATCCCAAATGTCAGCTTTTCTGACAGACGTCGTTTGGGCACATTCAGTCTCTCCTAGCTACAATAAAAATTATAATAGCGACCTGTTGTAAATAGAAGCAAGCGAGAATGCCCAAACGTCTGCTTTTGAAAAGATCTGTCGTGTGGGCACTTTCATTACCGGCTAGCTACAATAGAATAGACGAACTATTATAGATAGAAGCAAAAGCCATAATCATTTCCTTTTGAAGAGATATGTCGTTTGAGCACCTTTTATTGTATCATCATCATATATTAATTTTACAAGATGCTTTATTTATACAAAAAAAAAAAAAAT
The DNA here is from genome assembly GCF_044657685.1 of Stegodyphus dumicola. NCBI lineage: Eukaryota > Metazoa > Arthropoda > Arachnida > Araneae > Eresidae > Stegodyphus > Stegodyphus dumicola. The sequence continues at coordinate 177,802,294 of NC_140776.1, read as the reverse complement.
CCCTTCTGCACATAAACGCATACAATCCATGACCGATTTTCATAGTGTCATTGCCCGGTTCACACTCGTTTGGTTCGCGGGAGTTTTAAGTTTGATTACAATTAAGTCCTCTCATCTCTGTACACCACATCTCTTCCCTTTATTCCAAGGTCAGTCTGTTTGGGGGGTCATCGGTTTCTGGTGGACCGATGCAAAGGTTGTAGCAGAACTGGTGTCTTTGGCAGCAGATCCGGTGGATGGAACTTCTGGTAAAACCCCTTGGGCTCCGAAAACAATACAGACTCCTCTGGTGGCTATTATCTTTGGACGGTTCTGGGACTCTTATCAGCTCTGGATATCGCGAGAGCTAGAGGAGGACGTATGCAGCCATCATCATTAATGGTTCCTCCATCACGCATCTGGTCGACATGTGCCACCATAGGTGACCATGTACATTTATAGTGATTGTAGATGTCCATCCTTGGCTTGGACGGTCCCGCATCTCCATCGCCTGTTGGCCTGGCGATAATTTCTTACTGCCACTTTAGGTGACCATGTACATTTATAGTGCCACCATAGGTGACCATGTACATTTATAGTGATTGTAGATGTCCATCCTTGGCTTGGACGGTCCCGCATCTCCATCGCCTGTTGGCCTGGCGATAATTTCTTACTGCCACTTTATCACCAACCCTAAACCCCCGTCTGCAAACTCGTAGGTTCCTTTTCGAACTCTGGTCGCAATAAGTCAATTCCTGAGGTTTTGTCTCAGAGTTCCCGATTAATTTTGCATGGCTCTTAAGGATTGTTTTACTGTAAGTACATATCATTGAGCTAGTGGTCCCTCGCAGTAATTCTCATTTGCTCACATGCGCCCGTCCGACCACAGTAGCAATTCTGTGGGCATGCTTAATGGTTAATCATTGAGCCAGTCCATTACTAGATAGCTTAAATGGTGCTGTGGTTTTGCGTTTGATTCCTTTATTCTGTAGTAATATCTCAAACTCATGTGATGTGAACTGTGGCCCGTTATCACTCACTAATAATACTGGTATTCCGAATCGTGCAAAAAAAAATCCCGTAAACATTTTATTGTTTTGAAAGCCGAGCTCGATTTGATTGGGTAGGCTTCTAGCCATTTTAAGTTATAAGGTATTTCGTCTTCTGTTCATTTAAGTTATTAGGTATTTAGCATACCTTCGTAGTGTAGTGGTCTGCACGCTTGGCGCGTATTCGAGAGGCTCGTGGTTCGAGTCCCAGCGAAGACGTTGCTCATTTTTCATCTCTCCTGCTTCGAAATAACCTAATGTCTCTACAGTGGTGACCGAACTAAAAGCTGGTGAATGATGATCCTTCACCACCAGGATTAGGCAATTGAGTCCCCTAAATCCCCAGTCGCCCTTTAAAAGGGGGTATATATAAGGTATTTCTCCCGCCTTCGTAGTGTAGGCCTGTAGTTCGAGTCCTGGCGAATGGCGTTGCTGATTTTTCATCCCTCCCTGCTTCGAAATAAACTAATGCTCTACAAAGTGAACGTCGACGACTATCAAAAATAGGTTACTGCATAATCGATGTGAATACGTTCCAATGGAGCGCTCGGGTTTTCCCAATAGAGCTTTTATCTTCGAATGATCTAATTTGTGTTTTGCTTGTTTAAAACAATTTTGGGGAGTATTTTAGATATCCTTATCTATACCATTCCGAAACACGTAAGATCTAGCAATTGCTTTCATCTTTACAGTCCCTAAGTGTCCGTGGTATAACTCTCTTAACACACTCTCATGGTATCGTTTTCGAATACAAACGTGTTGGCCATACATTATATATAGAGCCATATCTTGGAGACTTTATTTCAATTCACCGCTGCTTTCAAGTATTCGTAGCAGAGGACTGAGTTCTACATCAATTTCAGTTTCTTTAGCCAAATCTCTGTCAGTGACTGGAAAAGTCTCAATCTGCTATATTTGAAACATACACTGGTGTGCAAAAATTAAGGACGAAGTCGAAAAATTAGCATATCAGCTGAACGAAGAGGCAGAGCGGACAGAAAGACCAATCAGGAGATTAAGTAAGGTGATGTACGGTAGCACATGCACAGATATGCAGGTAGACGTAATGGGGGAGTGTCTGAGTAGTATAAAGCATGTTGTCGGTGTAAGATCAGTATTTCTGGCAAAGAGATTGCACGCCGTATAGAAGTTAAAAATCACACCGAGTTGCTGCCTCAGCGAGAAATGGCGAATAATCAATCTGTTAGACGACATCTGGATGCTTTTACCCGAGGTCGAACCATTGGGAAGTTGGAGGAAGGCCGCAGTGTGGCAAGTGTGGCTGCAGAGTTCGGAATTACTCACAGCATCGTTTCACGACTTTGGAGACAATTTCAAACTGCAGAAACAGCTATCCGGGAGTTTAGTAGTGGTCGTCCACGAGGAACCACACCCGCAAATGACCGGTATATTGCCTTACAGGCCAGAAGAAACAGGCGGCAGACAGCGGGAGAAATTGCTAGCCACACGACACAGGCGACTGGACGACCGATAACGCGTTTTACCATGGCCAGAAGACTGCACGGTGGTGGTCTGTTTGCACGACGCCCTGTACGCCTCTAACGCCTCTGTATACCTCTAACGCCTGCCCATCGGAGAAGGCGTTCTCTGTGGTGCCGGGAACACCGGAATTGGAGAGACAATGAATGGGGACGAGTACTCTATACAGATGAGAGCAGATTCAGTCTGAGTAGCGATTCTCATCGCATACTCATCTGGAGAGAGAGGGGAAGCCACAATCATCCCTCGAACGTCATTGAAAGGGACAAGTATCGAGGTGGCGGTGTTCTAGTTTGGGGAGGCATCATGCTTGGTAGTCGTACAGACCTTCACATCTTCGACGCAGGTTCAGTCAACGGGACCCGTTATTGTAACGAGATTCTTCTTCCATATGTGCGTCTTTTTAGAGGCGCTATGGGTCCTCAGTTCCTTTTCATGGACGACAATGCACCATGTCATCGCACAGTAGCTGCCGAACAGCTCTTAGAGAGTGAGGATATTGAACGTATGGATTGGCCGGCACGATCTCCGGATCTCAAGCCCATCAAACATGTATGGGATTTTCTAGGCAGACGCTTGGCAGCTCGTACCTTAACACCAGTAACGATTACGGAGCTTCGATTGGCGCTGCAAGACGAATGGGCAGCAATGCCTCAACAACTCATTGACACCCTCATTCTCAGCATGGGCAGACGCTGTAAAACCTGTCTAGCAGTCAGAGGAGATCATATCCCCTATTAAAGACCGAATGTTTCTTGCTGGACACCCATCACAGGCATGTTTCGGCCTTCAGTCGCATTGCGCTCCATGCTACTTTTTCAATAAAGCTTCTTTTTATCCCTCTGATATCTCTTTTAGTAAGTGTTCCTTACATTACTCATGTCCTTACGTATTGGGGATCTTACGGTATTAAATGTGTTGATTTGGAAAGCTTTTGTACAAAGTTATATTGAAAAAACCTTCTCGTCCTTAATTTTTGCACACCAGTGTATTTACATTATCCTGAATGGAGAGTTGGTCTGAGTTTGTCGGCAGTCGAGGAAAAAAGTGAGTATTGCCATGCTCGTCTGTTTTGCGGTAAATAATGTCGAATTGGAATGATTGTAAGGCCAAGACGTAGTGTAGAAGTCTTGTTGCTGCCAAAAGTGACATGACTTTCTTTGAGCCGAAAATTGCAAGGAGAGGTTTATGATCTGTAATTAACGTAAATTTCCCGCCTTTTTCATTGGTTTTATGTAAATCATTACCATCTGTTTTGTTACCTAAAAATTGTATCTGATCCTGAAGAAATTTACTTTTCTCCAAACAAATTAAGTCCATACGTTTTACATTTTTGGAAGAAAATTTTAAGAGTATTTAAATGAACTTCAGTCGTCAGACCCTGTTATTGGCGCGTCATCATTTAATACATTATACCCTTCCATTTCTTTTGAAGAGTCCGTCAAGTCTGTAACGTTGCCAGATTGCCGGCGCTGCATTTAGCCCGAACATTAATCTCGTATTGTAGAGTCATTAGGTTAATTGGAAGCAGAAAAGATGAAAAATATGCAACCGCCTTCGCCGAGAATCGAACCACGGACCTCTGGAATACCGGCCCAACTTACTACCGTTATACCACGAAGGCACGCTATTGAAGTGAGAGAAATACCTTATGTACTCCCCTTTTTAAAGGGCGACTAGGATTTTAGGGGACCTAGTCGCCAAATCCTGGGTGCGGAGAATCATCATCCACAACCCTTTTTAGTTCGGGCGCCACTTGTAGAGTCATTAGGTTAATTGGAGGCAGATGAGATGAAAAATTAGCAATTGCCTTCGCCGGGAATCGAACGACGGACCTCTGGAATTCCGGCCCAGTGTGCAGACCACCACACCACGAAGGCACGCTAAGAAAGTGGGAGCAATACCTTATAGTATATAATCCCTTATGTGTGTTTATTCTTAAGAATTTTTGAGTCTCTGGTTGTGTTTTCATTTGTAAGTAAGCATGCTTAAAATCAATTTTTTAAAAATACTTTGCCTTATAGTATATAATCCCTTATGTGTGTTTATTCTTAACAATTTTTGAGTCTCTGGTTGTGTTTTCATTTGTAAGTAAGCATGCTTAAAATCAATTTTTTAAAAATGCTTTGCCCCTCTCAAACATGAAACTATTTCCTCAATGGTCGGCAAAGGCTGTTGATGCGCAACGATGCTTGGGTTTTCTGTCACCGAGTAGTGGGCATATAGTCGTATAAAGCGCCCCGCTTAACCGCTGGTGCTACCGGAGGCATATTTGACAGGTGACGGGGGCGCAGGCATATTTCACAAGTGCACACCAGTGTAGCCACTGAGGGAGGTGTTTTGAAAATGGACCAATGAGCTTCTATTGCTCTTGTGACGCTAAATCTTCAAGCCTCCGAGCGTATGTTGTTTACGTTTTAATTTGTATTTGTTTCGCGGTTATAAATGTATGGCGTAATAGTAGAAAATCTCGTAGTGCTCTCAGAGCGGAAGGGGTAATGCAGATGTCCGCAGTATTGAAAGAAGATGGCCTTCAATATGCTTAACCTTTTAACTGTCATGCCCGAGATTAGCACTGGTGTTCGAAAATGTCACGCCCGAGTATTTCTCGGGGTAATTTTTTTTTGAGTGCATCGTATTGTCATACCCGAATATATATCGGGAGTTGTTTATTTCGGCTTCATCTCTTTGTCAAACCCGACTGTATCTCGGGTAAAGTTAATGTGCGCTCAATTCAATAGATGACAGCACTTTACTGAAGATTTCAAAGGTTGGAGGTTATAAGTTCTTTGGTTCAAAGTGCACGGGATCTTTTTGTTGTAAAATGGCATCCACTTCTTTGAAACGTTATATAGATGATTTAGATTCTTCAACCGAAGATGAAGAATGTGTGTTTGATGAGCAGTATTCATGATACTTCCATGGTCAGCCTCAAAAATAAAAAAATAAAAAAAATGAAGATATACTCAAGCCGAAGATTGTTTCTGACTACAGTCTAACTATGGTGTAGATCACTGTGATTAGGAAATATCCTTTCATCCAACAATCCAAAAACGTCAGAAAAATATTATAAAAAGATATTTTTACATTTACTAGACAAGGTACTTTGGAACTGATATTTGCTCTATAAAAATGTAGTTGAGAAATGTATTACATTTTTAAAATTTCGAATCCAAGTTGTAGAAGAGCTTTTACATAAATATGATGATGCAGCTTCTGGACAAAAGAATGTTGGCAAACCTCTACAAGGGATAACCCTGCCCGTCTTACGGAACGACATTTTATTTCTCATATTCCTCCTACTCCTGTAAAACGTGAGCCTACAAGACAATGCAAAGTGTGAAAGATAAGGAAGGAAACACGACTCCGGTGTAGTGATTGTGGAGTTGGTTTGTGCTTGGAAAAGTTTTTCCAGTTGTACCACACAAGACTGAATTACTGAACTACTAATAGGTATTTACTTTTATTTATTTTTTTTTTTCATTTATTTATTTTTTAGAAAATAATAATTTTTTTTTTTTCATTTTTAGAAAATAATGCTCGTCATGTTGAGTGGCAGCCGCCTCAAGCAAATATGCAGTGGCTACAAAACTTTAAAAATTTTACCTATGTACTTCAAAATATCAATTTTTAACTACTTAAGTATATTTTATTTCGTACTAAACATTTGGTTTTTCCAATAAAAAAATTTGACAATTTGTGTACCCAAATCATCAAAATAACTTGACAGTTAAAGGGTTAATAAGCCAGCATTTAAGGATGTTTGAACTTTGTGCCAGAAATGATGGAATGCCAGGATTGCATAAACTATCCTGTATTGTATAATATATTCTGTATTCTGTAAACTAATCTTGTGTGGGCTATCATATTAAACACGTTGAGCCCGGCAGTGAACTTTCAGTGTGGCCGGCGTCGGTTCCTGGTGACCGGCACTGTAATTTTCGTTTGGCCGCCGTCGGCCCTGGAATTTTAATTTGGCTGGCGTCCGTCCCGGAGACCGACAGTATTAACATTCGCGACCACGAGCTTTGTCACGCACAGGCAGGAAGTGTATATCCGTAGCCGATAAAGTTCACCAACAGATAAGCTCTACTCAGTGCATGAAGTCGTGGATCACCCTGCAACATTGCAACGCTTGATCGTTCGCGCCGGCTGAGTAAAACTAGACTAAATACTTTGCTCAACTCTTTATTTTTGCGTACTCGTTTCTCCAAAAGTTCTCTTGTGAACTAAACTCAACTAATAGTGTGCGTAATAACACAAAATCAACTCAAATCATTGTTTTTGTGTTCATTTTATTCAAAATTCGTACCCAATCGCAATTTATTTTTTCAAAATTTTTGCTAAGAATTTTCTTGATGTATATCAATTTTTTGTTACAATTTTCAAATGTTATTTATAATAGCAATAAAATCTTTTTTCTATCTTTTGTTAGATTAAAGTTTAATTTTGTTTCGTTTTCAGTTGTAAATATAGGGTGATCAGCGAATAAGCCCTGATTTCAAAATTAAATATCTCTACAACAAAGATCGATAGAATTATGCGGTAAACTGTACGTTTATTAGCAAAACTGTAAAAATGGTGTACAAAAGTTTAGAAAATTTAGTTACCAAAATCGTTAACAGATGGCAAACTGCGCTGAAAACTCTCTCTCTAAAAAGAGTTAAAAAAAAAAAAAAAAAAAAAAAAAAAAAAAAAAAAAAAACGATAAAGTCCAGCAGCGTTTGCAATCTAAATACAATTTTTTCAAAACGTTCACCATTCGAAACAATGAGGTGGCATAAACGAACAATGAAATTTGATATAACGTCTTGCAATGTCTCAACGGAAATGGAATCACATGCAACACCAATCAACGATTCAAGCTCATCTAGAGTAGCGGGATTGTTTCGATAGAGTGTTTTTCAATGCGCCCCACAATGCTACTTGTGACTCACAAAGACTCAGATCGGGAGAATATGGAGGCCAAGCTATTCCTGTGTCAGAGAATTGTGGATAATCTAATGCAATTTCTCTATTCCCAGAGTATTCATGAAGAAAGCGAAAAACTTTATCTATTCGATGTGGTCGAGCCTGGTCTCTTGCATGAACCAGTCGATACCTGGTCGATCCTCCAACGCTATTTGAGCGCTGACAAATTGTTCCAAAATTGTAACGTAATGTTCAGTAGTTATCGTTTCTCGTATAAAAAAGGGTCCGATAATGCCTCTGGCGCATACTGCAGCCCATGCAGTAATTTTAGGAGAATGCAGTGCTTTCTCTTCACACAAATGAGGATTTTTGGAACCCCAAAACCTCCAGTTTTGTTTATTAACGATCCATTCAAATGGAAATGTACCTCATAGGCGAACCAGATGCAGCTCACATCAAATCTGTCGTTGTCGATCATTGTTAGAACCTGATTCACAAAGTCAACCCTTTGTTGCACAGCTTTCATGGGAAACTTTGGCTGCATTTTCAGGAGTGACTACAGTTTGCCTAGGCCCAACATCTCCCTTTAGATCACGAGCTACGCTGCCAGTCCGTTCGAATTTCGCGAAGAGCATGCGAATGGTTTTCGCATCGGGACCAATTGGAACATTGAATCGGTTTTAAAAACTGCGACGTGTTGCCGTAGGACTGTGCTCTAATTGGTGAAATTCCACAACCAAAAAAACACGTTGCTCAATGGAATGCATTATTTCACTTTCTACGCTAGCCTCATTTCACTAGCCAACAGTCGTACTGATCACTTTTTTTGTCTTGTCTTTTGAATGGTTAGGAGGCAATTAGCAGCCTCTGCTGCTTTAACCACCGCTTTTGAAAAAAATGCCCTTAGGCGTTGGTATATGTAATTGAAAAAATGGGCGTGTAACGCCGCGCCTACTAGGCGAAGCTGAAGCAAATACAAAGGTATGTAGAGTGAAAAAGCATCTGGGAGCTGTTCGAGCTGTGACAAAAGATATAACTAGCTGAAAAGTATGCTTAATAAAGCATTTGAAAAAATAAACATTAAGTAATTTAAATTAAGTACGCTTTTGAAACAGGTTCAGAATGAAATGGATCGTAATTATACTGGTGGGAGTGGCTCAAATGAGGAATAAGTCAACAGTAACATATTTCTGGTGAATTTCAAGAGTTCTCGTACGAGAAATGTTAAAGTCATTAAATTAACAGTATTCACAAACAGTTCACACTGTACAAAGTTCTGGAATAAATACACTTTTTAAGAAACACTTGTAATATTAAAAGACACAATGTTTCAGCATAAGTCACAGTTTAGAAGGCGGGATGGTGAAACACACATAATTAATTCAGTTTGTGTGTCCCTAACAAAGTCTTTTTATAGGAACACTAATAAAATATAAAATTCTTGAAAATAATGATATAAAGTAATAATCCACTGAGCTCTTTTAAGTCCTAAATAAGTTGAAAAAAAAAACACAAAAGTCTCTAGTGGGGAAATATTTACAGTATGTACAGCTATTTACAAGTTTCACCACCTTGAATTATGAAAAATGCTCCTAGGACGCTTAGCAGCATTTTCAAGTGTTGGATCATAATTGATTAGTTCCTTAATATGATCATATTGAGACTGTTCAATTTTACTATAAAAGTTGTGGCAGGTTGAAATAATTTGGTCAGCAATTGGTTTGATTTTTAATTCTTTGTGTATTTGCAAATTTCTAACGAACCAAGGAGAATTAACTATTTCTCTTAGAATCTTGTTTTGAAAGACTTGTAACTTGTGTCTGTACGTTTTGAACACTGTAGCCCATATGGGAATTGCATAAAGTAGTGTCGGTCTAATCAGCATCATGTAAACTCTTTTCTTTAATTGAATGTTTAATTTTGAGTCTCTTTTGATGAGAGGGTACAGAGCCATTTTTGCGGCTGTAGCTTTCCGTAAGACATATGCAGTCTGTTCCTTGAAGAAGAGTTGTGAATCGAAAATGACACCCAGGTATTTAGTACTATTGACGAAGGGGAGTGGCTGATCTTCTATCTTTATATTTACGTTTACTGGAGTAAATTTTCTATACCTTCTAAAGAGCAGAATTTGACGTTTAGCCGGATTGACTTTAAGTTTCCAAGATTTGAGGTAATGTGCGATGATGTTAACTGCTTCTTCTAATTTGTCTACTGCAAACTGTGGTTTTAAAGATTTTGTAAAAATAGCGGTGTCATCTGCATATTTCACAAGTTTTGAATTTAGTGGGATTGGCATATCATTAGTAAAGATATTAAAGAGAATTGGCCCCAAAACACTTCCCTGGGCGACGCCGCTTTTGATTCTTTTTCTTGAGGATAAAGTATTATTGATTTTGACATGAAAATTGCGATTTTTTAGATAACTTTGCATTAGTTTGATAAAATTTATAGGCAGATGAGCAAGGTGTAGCTTAAAGAGGAGTCCCTCATGCCACACCTTGTCAAATGCCTTTTCTAAATCTAGGAAACAGCTTGCAATAGTATTCTTTTTGGAAAAGGAATCGGCAATAAATTCAGTAACATTGAGAAGTTGATGTACTGTGCTATGCTGTGGGCGAAAACCAAACTGTTCATTTTGAATTATCCCTCTATCTTCCAAGTGTCTGGTCAGCCGTTTCTGTAGAACTTGCTCAAAAACTTTGCTAAGACTTGGAAGCAGGCTAATTGGGCGATAAGAGTTAACATTTTTTGGATCTTTGCCAGGTTTAACAAAAGTAATGATATGTGCCATTTTCCACTGCTGCGGAAAATAGTTAAGCCTTATGCAGGCATTAATTATGTTGGTAATTAGGACAATATATCCCTTGGGGAGAATTTTGAGCACTTTATTTGTTATCCCGTCGTAGCCGGGGACCTTTCTATTTTTCAGATTTTTTATAATGTTTTGAATTTCAATGGGCGAGGTGTAACCAATATGCTGTCCATCTGTTCTATCAGGAAGGTGAATAATGAAATTAAAAACTTCCTCTTCTGTATCTTCATCTTGTGAGTTATTTGTCGTGAAGGTTTTTTCAAGATGTGTTGCAAGAACTTCTGCCATATCTTTTTCAGAATATGCGATTCCAGTATCGGTGTGCAACGGTCCAATGTTGTCGTTATGAGTTTTTCTGAGCGCTTTCCCAATACGCCACACTGTATCAGGGTTGAAGTCCATTGAGTCTAATAAATTATTCCAACTATCAGATCTGTATTCACTTAGAAGATTTTTAATATTCCTATTTTTTCTGTTAAGAATTCTTTTGATATTAGGATCAGCAGTACGGCGCCAAATTTTAGCGGTGCGATTTTTGTCCTTAATTTTGTCAATAATGTTATCCGGAAGTTTTTCTTTTTTATGTTCTTCATATTTAGTAGATTTGTCAAGAGCACTTTTTATACAATTATTGACCTTAGTGATTTGATACTCAATGTCAGTAATATCGGCTAAAGCAGGATGCGCTGGTAGTTTTTCCAGACAATGAATGAATTTATCCCAGTTTGTGATTTTTCTAAGTGGAATATTTTTTTCAAAGCCGTAATAAGCAAATCTGACAGGCAGATGATCGAAAGTTAGCTGGTGTGAAACTTGTAGGAAGGGAATGTGTGCAATATTTTTTGTGATAACAATATCAAGAACTTCAGCACTGCCAGTATGGCTATATCTGGTGGGATCCGTTGGTCCAAAGATACTTAAATCATTTGTAAGGGCATAATTATGAAGGAAGTTCCCGTTCGCATTTGCACATCGAGAGTTCCAGAAGTGATGCTGATCACTTTCGATTTCGAAGTGCATTTTAAAGGCTATTGAAAGGTCATTGCGATTAGAGCGCCATCTGTTAACGATTTTCGTAACTAAATATTCTAAACTTTTTTACACGAATTTTACAGTTTTGCTAATAAACCTACAGTATACCGCATAATTCTATGGATCTTTGTTGTAGAGATATTTAATTTTGAAATCAGGGTTCATTCGCTGATCACCCTGTACTTATGCAATAAAGTTTCACCTTAAGTTTTTAATTATAGCTTTCCTGTGAAGAACTTTTAAAAATAAATGACTTTTGTTAATGAAGGAGGAAAAAAAATATGATCGGACTATGGTTGAGAATTAAACTGCTTAAAATGCAAAATACGCTCTTTTTTTCTTTTTATATTTATTTACATTTTCTTTCTAAGTTTCTCTTTTATGTATCATATTTTTCAGAAGTCAGCATTTTTTCCCTCTTTTTTTTTTTTTTTTTTTTTATTCCGAAGTGTCAGCTCTGATGTATTTTAAAGTGTACAGGAAAAAATACAGAAGTACTTTTCTTTTATCAAAATAAGGTGTAGTAAATATCAGATTTCTTTTAAAATCATAACATGCAGAAATAGCTCTTTAAAATACCTAAGCAGTGTTTTGAAAAGGTATAAAGGTGCTGAACTTAATCTAGGTCGCAGAAACTGTAATGTTATTGAATAAAATGTTTATTAGAAGAACAAATATTAGAAAGGGACCCGTAGCAACATGCAACCCAGTGTTGCCAGAAATATTTCAACTAAATTCGCAAAAGAAAGCTCAAAAAATCGCAAATGACGTTAGCGATCACGTGGTTTCGTGACGTCATAGTTTCGCATGATCACATGACCTCTGACATCATCACAAATTTACTCACAGAAATTTACTGTCTATTGGTTCCGTAAGATACTGTATTCGATTCTTAGCCTTTTTAATTACATATCTTAGCTTTCACGAAAATTTTAAATATATTGCCCATTTTCGAATATCCATTTCTTTTTTAATTAATTCTCATTTAATTTAGGTTTCTATTTTAAAATTAATTTGTACATATCCATTCTTAAGAGATTTTTCACATTTACACTATTTTAGCGCTTTTGTACTAATTTTTTATTTATTTATTTTTGCTTAATTGTGAGCATTTAAATTGAGGAATGCTTTTTAGTGAGATTTCCGTTCTGCGTTTTCGATTTATTTCAGATTCTGATTACTTACTTACCTTGTTCTTTCATTGTTAAATTTATTTGCGTTGTTATTTAGAAAAATGCCGTTGCTTTGATTCTTAAAAGACAGTTCAGTTGCTTAGTTCTTAGCAATATTATAATCAGGGGAATGAATTTCATTTCTTTCTCTGTTTGGATACTTAATATACGGCGCTCAAGCTGTTCGATTTGTTATCACCCTAGAACTGGGAGACTGACTGAAAAACAAAACGCACGAGGGGGGAGGTGAGAGGTGCAGAAGCAGTCCCCCCCCCCTTTCTTTCTTTTTCCCACTTTTTTCTTTTCTCCCATTGTTACGCCGGTGTTAAGCTATGCAGCCCAGAAACAGAAAGCCCACATGTAAACAAGATTGCCAGATGCCAACTTGTATTTAAGCCTAAATAAACTGCTTTATTATATAAATTATTTTTATTTGATACATTATTTTATAATAAAAGCATTTTGCGGTGTATTAAAAAAAATCTTTGAAGTCGCAAAAGGTAACGTAGGGAAAGGATGGAGGTCGCGAAAATTACGCAAAATGGCGAAATACTAAAAGTTTAGTAGCACAAGTTTGTTAAAAGTCGCAAATTTGCGAAAAATCGCACGATCTGGCAACACTGATACAACCAAGAAATTGCAAACCTGTCATTTTAGAACGAAAGGTAAGGTAAGAAGTATATTAACCCTTAGCGCTCCGTTGGGTCCGCTACGGAGCTGTCCGTCTTTGTGCAAGTGTTATCTGTAAAACGTGCTAAGTCTCGCTCTGTTACGATTGAAACATTATTTGACCCATTTTATGGTTAGCAACATGGAGAAAAATAATTATTGGGATGAGAATATAGAGTTGAGTGACAGTGGAGATGCGTTTGATTTTTCATTGTTAGAAGATATTGTGGAAGACAATGTTGATTACAATTCTGACACTTCAAGTAGTGGTTTCGAAATTATACTACCAAAGAGACGACGAATGGTAGTTATTGAAAGTGAAAGGGAAGAGTCGCCGGAAGACTTAGATGAACGGCGCGATGTCACGGAAGAATTAGATATCCCGGATAGAATGCATTTTAGTGTATCGCCAAAGGTCATTGGACCATAAATTCCTACAAATTGTGTACAGCCGACACAATATTTCAAATTATTTTTCACAAGCGAACTGGTAAAGGAAATTATAAAAGAAACCAACAATTACGCAGAAAATGTTCTAAAGAATAAAGAAATATCTAGTAATGCTATTTGGAAAACGTGGCGTGTGGTGGAAGAGGATGAGTTTTGGGCTTTTATTGGAGTTATTATCCATATGGGTACGACACCCCTGGCGAATATGCAGGATTATTGGTCAGTTAAGGAGAATAGTCACATCCCTTTCTTTAGTAAAATATTTACAAGAAAGAGATTTATGAAGATATTCTGGATGCTGGATTCCGCTGCGAAAATGTGCCGGAGGTGCTGGTAGGCTGTGGTACAAAAACGTGCGGAGCGCTAAGGGTTAAATGCACAACGAGAGTAAGTCGAAGTCTTCGACAGCTTAGTGTTTGCACGTGTGCACCACTTTGATGGCACTTGGACTTCCACTCTCATGGATTTCTTCTTGAGTCCTTGATGGCACTTGAACTCCCACTCTCATGGACTTCTTCTTGAGACTTCTTCTTGAAGTCCATGAGACATTCGACCAGGTATAAATGTTTATAGAGCATTGAAATGTATCGCGAAAGGTGTTGTATTAAAAATACATATATTTAATCTAATGCGTGTCTCAGTTTTTATCTGGTCACGGTAAATTTGCAAGTTATCTGTTTCGTTTTAATCTACGATCCAACAATTTATGTGAATGTTCAAAAAGAGTTCCTCAGGATGTGGAACATTTGATTTTTCTCGTGCCCTACATTTGATGGCCCTAGATTATGCTTACAGAACGATTTGAAAATGTTCGGAGTGACTTGGCCAGTGAACTTATCTGTTTTCGTGAAGTCCAGACTGCTGTTCTCTGCTTTTGTTCGCTTTATTTATGCATGTAATTTTTAATGTTTATTTATACATGTAACCTTTAATGTTTTAGTTAACTTAACTTCTGTAAGCCCCGTGTTGTACATATGTGGTGCACGGGGAGTCTGTATGTTCTCAAAGGGAAAAAAATGCATGAATGAAAATTATCTACTTTTGGTAAAACATGACAAAATTCTTCTCTAGACTTGGAAAGCGGATGAAAACAAAGACGTGTAATATTTACGTATGGGAAATTGATATTTCATTATGCAGAAAGATATAACAAATAGAACGTGTCATAGATTTAACCAAATCCTAATATATATAAAAATATCGCATTCTAGAATTTAACAATTTAAAAGATAATTTTTATGGTCCAAACAAAATTTCGTTTTCTCTGTTTTCAAATCCTGTCTCTTATTAAAAGAATTTATAACAATATCTGCTACCTGTTGGTTAAAATGAGAATGCTTTCCAATGCTAACTTCATTATTCAATTACTTCCTCAGAGCTGATTCGTTTGCACTAAACTAAAGGCTTTTGAACTAATGCCAAGTGGCGTTTCAGCTAAAAATTTTAAGATTTAAATTGAAGGGCTTGTAAAAAGAAGGGCCCAGCTCCTCTTTGGTAGATTTTGTATTCATGAGTCTTTTTTTTTTTTTTTTTTTTTTTTTAATTTTTCGAAAATTTAAAAATGTCGAGCTGGGTCCTTCTTGCTGCAAGCCCTTCATTATTGTATCTTATTTATGTATCTTAGGTAGAATGTCTTCATTAAATTTAGCTAAAGGAAGTAACTATATAAGAAAATTTAAAGTGTGAGCATGTCCATTCAGCTAAGGCATAAAGTTATAAGTTTAATTAACAACTACAATATTAAGTTTGTAAGGTATTTCTCCCGCCTTCCTAGCGTGGCTTCGTGGTGTAGTGGTTCTGCACGCTGGGCCGGCATTCCAGAGGTCCGTGGTTCGATTCCCGGCGAAGGCAGTTATTAATTTTTCATCTCTCTGGCTTCCAAAAAATCCTAATGTTTCTACAGTGTCGCCCGAACTGAAAGGGTGTTGGATTGAGAATTCTCCGCACCCAGGATTTGGCGATTGGGTCCCCTAAAAACCCCAGTCGCCCTTTAAAAAGGGAAGTATGTAAGGTATCTCTCCCGCCTTCCTAGCGTGCCTTCGTGGTGTAGTGGTCACGGCCGGTATTTCAGAGGTCCGTGGTTCGATTCCCGGCGAAAGTGATTGCTAATTTTTCATCTCTCTGGCTTTTCCAATTAACCAAATGTCTCTACAAATTATCTCAATTTGTCTGTCTCAAATGAAATACTCTACAGGAATTACTGTAACTTCGATAGGATTATCAAAGATTCACGTCAATTAAGGTAAAGATATCTAAAAAGAGGAAAGGGAGTTCGATTAGCAAAAAAAGTTGTGAATGATAAAAAAACAGTTTGGACCGTCAAAAATGGAGGCAGGTACGCTATGCATTATTACCTCAGTAAAGAGTTTATCACACATGGCTACAGTCCCTGTTAGACGGGACTTTTCTGAGAAACGAGATTCTGGTAGCACTGGTTTAAACGGGAGGATTCCTAGAAAAAAAAAAAAAGCCCCGCCTGAAGCGAAGTCCCGCCTAGCTACGGAAACAATGTTGTGGCTACGCGAGATTTTTTTAAAACATGACCGAAAACGTTTCGGCTGCACCTTAGTCCCGGGTAGAAACTACCCAATCAGACGAAAGTTCTGCTTCTGAAGCCTCACGTGATCCCAATCTGAGCGATAATCGATTAGTGTTTGGCCTTCAAGTCTTTGTAGTAAGTGAAAAATGGTAATGTAGCTACGTGGGTTTCCTGGAATCGTGCGGGTTCTGAGAATTGTCCCTTTCGACGTCAAGTCCCGCGTAGCTGAAACATAATGTGGTTAGGACTTTAGTTTTCGAAAACAGCTTCAGTGAAAATAACTTAATATATTATTATAAAAAGAATTGGAAAAAATAAGTATGTAAATGAATAAATAAATAAAACTAAAATGCGGAGAAGGAAGAGGGACTTTTTGGTACAATGATAACGCTTCTATATTTTAGCTAATAACGAAAATTGCAAAGAACTGTATATATACCTACAATATAATAAATGAAAGAGTCTGTGTGTCTTTCGTTCGTGCTGCGCTTAAGCTTATAGACCCAGGGCTACGAAATTTGGTATACAGGTGCATCTAGACAAGAGCCAGTGCACCTCGAAGCGATTTTTTTCCAAATTCGAATTAGATATTTTTTAAATTTTATCGCATCATTTTGAATAGTTTCATTCTTTTATAAATGTGGTTTTGCAACAGTTTTTCATTCAATTCTATACTGGACTGCTGACTGTTGAAAATCAGCACTGTTGCCACTCGGAAAAATGAGGGCGATCATTCTGTGTAGTTTATAAATTTAATGTTTCTCTCGGATACTGGACGTTTGTTGAGAGAAGGCAACGGAAAGGTGGTTAATTTATTTATTAGGATTATTAATATTTGTATTAAAAGATATTGCTTATTTCATTGTAATATTTATTTTTATTTTTTATTTTTATTTATTTATTTAATGAAGTTTTTCTGCGCTGTTTTTATTTTTAGCGTTTGGTGTTCCCTTCAGGTATTTTCTCGGTACATTTAAAGACAGATGAAGGCTGGCCGCATAGCTGCTAGTCTCTACATATAATAAAACAAAGAGTCTGTCTCTGTGTGTGTGTGTCTTTCGTTCGCGCTGCGCGTAAGCTAATAGACCCACGGCTACGAAATTTGGTACATAGGTGCATCTAGACAAAAGCCAGTGCATCTCGAAGCGATTTTTTCGAAATTCGAATTAGAATTTTTTTATTTTATGTTTTGTGACAAAATCGCGTCATTTTGAGACATAATGGGCTATAGAAAAGCGAGATTTTACTCTACGCACTCCATTTTCACATCGTCATGAAATGTCAACACTTAGCTATTTTTCGAACTTAAAATAAATTTCGTGTTTCAATAAATCGATTAAATACGAATTTATTTAACAAAGTGAGCTTAACACCTTTTTAACGGGATTTTTTCTAAAAAAGTTTATGTTTAAAAATGTACAGTTTATTTTTCTTTGATTTTTGGACACGTTAAACTTTCATCCTTGCGACTGCTTTTACAAAAAGAATTTTGGAAAAATGATAATATTTTGTATTTTAAAAAAAAAAATTTAAATGAAGCTTCCGAGTACACTTTTCACATCTCACATCTTTAACAATTTGATTTTGGCAACAATTTTCCTTATTGTTGTTGATAGATTTTGATGAAATCGCATTATTTTGAATAGTTTCATTCTTTTAGAAATATGGGTTTGGCAACAATTTTTCATCGTATTTCTTATGTCACTGTTTTTAAGAGATTGGCATATTTCATTTTATTATTATTTTTTATTGTTAATTTTTTTTTTTGGTAGACGGTTGCACGGATTTTGCCGATTTTTGGTTCGGCGAGTAATACGACTTATAGTAAACCCATTGCTGGATAAGTTATTTATGGTAATCGATACTTTGTTGTTATTTTATTTAAAAAATTATGCGTTTTATTATGCATAAATTGCGTGTTTTAAATATTATTTATGGCTTCTAAATATTAAAAAGCAATTTAATTTTGCATTTTTATTTGAAATAAAAATTTTGTTGTTTATAATATTTTATATAATTTTATGTTGTGGATGATGTAATCAATGACGTCACCTTACTTAAAAAGTAATTGGTTTTATTAATATCTATAAATTTAATCTAATGTTTTAAACATTATTTATGCTGTTAAATATTAAAATACATTTTAATTTTGCATTTGTTTTAAAAATGATTTTAATATGAATGATTATTTAAATAATTTTAATTCTATGCGTGATGTAATCAGCTCCCTGATTGGTTACTGAATATTTGTGCATTACCGCGCCATTTTAAAATTTTATTATTTTTGAGTGGTTTTTTTTTTTTTTTTTTTTTTTTAGGAAACAAAGTTCTTAATCTCCTTTATACCATTTTAGTTAAGAATTTGCAAAGGGAAGTTGGTTAATTTATTTATTGAGATAATTAATATTTGTATTAAGGGATATTGCTTATTTCGTTGTAATTTTGTCATACATAATAACTTTTTTTTTATGAAGTTGTTCTGCAGAGTAAAATTCTACGCAGTTTTTAAATTTAACGTTCGGTGTTCCCTTCAGCCATTTTTCCGGTACATATAAAAGCCACACGAAGGCTGGCAGCGAAGCTGCTAGTATATTATAAAAAGAATTCCAAAAAATAAGTATGTAAATAAATAAAACTAAAATGCGGAGAGGGAGGATGGACCTTTTGATACAATGATAACGCGTCTATATTTTAAGCTAATAACGAAAAATGCCGAGATTTGTATGTATAGTAAATGAAACTCTCTGCATAAGTATAAAATACCTTTCCAATAATATGCAACTTTCTATACTCAGTAGTTCCTGAGTAAGGGTAGCAAAGAAGAGCAAATGTCCAGAACTTAATAATGTGCTGAAAAAAGAACCTTCTTAACTAGTTCAGTTAAATTATAAGCTAAATACATTGGTTTAAAAAAAAAAAAAAAAAAAAAAAAAAAAAAAGCTGTTGCAAATAAAATTTAATTAATTTTGGGGATTCGTTCCCGCTTATTTGCCTTTAAAGAAATATGCAAGCAAATAAATTAAAAAAAAATATAAAAAAATATTATATGCGTATTTGAATTTAATAAATATACTCTATTCGTATAAAGCAAATATAAAATTCTCATTTCGTATAAAGCAAATATGAAATTAATATTAAAAATTTAATCAAGAAAATTTAATTGCAAAGAAATAAAAATAAAACTGTAAATAATTACTGTAAATTAATTTACAATATCATGTAAATTCTAAGACCATATGTAAATTAATTGCACTAATCAAAAACCATGAAACAGTATATTATTCCAAAAAATTAAATTTATTATTCCTAAAAATTGCATAAGTGAATAATTGTTGAGCAGGCAGGAGACAGACTTATCAAGGGGAAGTTGCCCCCAAACCTAACTCTTCAATTACTCAATTCGTGTTTCGTCATCGATATCGGCAAGGGTAAAAGTAAAATTCAAAACCAAAAGTAAAATCAAATGATATGAATTACAAAAAAGAAATTTAAATAGTGGAATTTTGAGAAAAAAGCAGGTAATTGACTAGAGTAATTAATTAAAAGTCAATTAAGAGTAGAAAATCAATTTTTTTAGAAAAACCAAAATAATTTAGAAACTCTTGCTTACAGGAAACTCCCCCTACACGAATTATGCATGTAAACCTAAAACAAATTATATATGTTAGGTGAAACACCGAAATATGGAGAATGTCGACTTTCACCGGTGAATGTCAACATTCACATACTCTTGGTGCATGTCCGAAATGTTTTCCAAATACTCTTATTTCTGACTTAAACCGGTCAATGTCGACATTCACCATGTACTAATGGTGAATGTTGAACATATAACAATATTATATTTTCTTCTCCGTAATTCAGTCGCGAATAAACGCACTTGAGACTTGAAATAAGAACTTAAGAACATGAGAACCTAAAACACACAATACATTCAAAATGAGAAAGGAAAATAATAGAAGTTAAAAGCTTACTTAATTATACAGTACGTTCTAAATGAGAAAATAAAATAACAGTCATAAAAAACTTACTAAATTATGTGATTCAAATCTTATTTATTGCAACAACTTAAACTATTATGGCACTTTATGACCTCTCTTTTCGACTTTCACCAGAGCATATCTGTGATTGTCGACATACACCGGTGAGGGTCCGAATGTACAAGAATGTAGTGAAATATTCGGTCTTTCACCGACGTATTTGGTGAATGTTGATATTCTCCGGTGAAAGTCGACATTCTCCAATTTCGGTCTTTCACGGTAACATATACAACAGTTAAAATATAAAAATAGAAATAATAATAAAAAAAGGCGATAAATAGCAAGTTTTAATTTAACTTACCAGATAACATATTTTGAGTTTCTGAGCTGTACCAGCATTTGCTAAGCCAGTTGAGTTGAGTAGTTTGTACGAGTACTGTAAAAATAGGGGTCTCCAATACAATGTAAAGTTGGGTGTAAAGCTATTGTATACCTCTGAGAGCTACTGTAAAAACAATGTTGTAAATTCCAAAAATGTAAAATGTAAAATGCTTGTTAGCCTGCAAAAATGTTGCCAACTTTGAGTCATTGTTAAAATGTGTAAAATGTAAAAAATATGTATTGCCAATGTTTGTGAAAATAAAAGTTGCAAACAACTAAAGAGTAAAACGTTTTTGGAAAAAAAATTTTTTTTAGTAAAAAAAAAAAAAAAAAAAAAAAAAAAAAAATTCAAATAAATTTTAATTGAATTCGAATAAATATTTAATTGAATTGAATAAATTTAAATTGAATTGGAAAAGAAATTTACGAATTGAAACAGAGAATTATTGTAAGAAATTTTTTGTACTACACTGAACTGTTAGCTTTATGATAATGAAATATCCCTGCGTGTAAGGAAATAAATAAGAAGGAAGTTAACCGCATACATCAATAACAAAATCCGCAGTGAAAAAAAATAAATAAATAAAATAAAAAAAAAAGCTCTTTTCCCGCCCATTCACAACATTCTTCTTCCGACACGAGAGTAGGATCTAGAGCGATCAGATCCGATTTCTTGTCTGTGTCTCCAAAACCGAAACCTTGCAGTACAACCTGAGGCAAAAGCGGAGGCGAGAAGCTCGACTGGTGTCAGTGGCTTACGCGAGAGAGAGTGACTGACGAAATATTACGCGCACAGCAGGTGTTCAAAGCGGCCTACGGAGCAGTGGTCACGTAAGCACCCGGTCTACTATATAGTGATCTCCGCGCGCGCGGCTCACGACCAACACTTCCGCCGGCCGGCAACAGACGATACCTGAACGCACACCCCCGGAAGTGACGACAGCATGATCGGAAAAGTGTCTCTAATATTCATCGTCTGCGCGTGGACAGCGATTGCTTCCCCCTCTCCAGCATCCCCCCTCCATTGGCTGTGAGTATCTCTAGAGATCTATTGCAAAATCTCGTGCTTATATCCATTATTAAAGGAATTCCTTGTTATCTATTGTTACTGGTCCAAAAGGCTGAATCGTTGGCAGAAAATAAAAGCACAGTATAATAACTGTTAACAAAAACGAGCGCTTTGTTTTGAACCATGATACAATTTTGCATGGCGAGACACCGCGTGCATTTTCTCCTCTTACCTTTCTGCTGATTTTTGTTATTAAATGAATATCGGAATTAATTACTTCTCGTTTGTAAAATGAAATAGAAAATGTAAGTACACAAGTGTATCGGAATAAGAAAGGATATTAAAGAGGATCGTAATGTTGTTGTGGCTTGAACTTATAACAGAAACTTTTAATACTGATTAATATCATTTTATTTGTTTTTTGTTGTTTTCAGAATGGCAACAAAATTATTATTCAATTTTTGTTGTTTTGAGAAAGGCAACAAAAAGATTATTCAATTTTTGTTGTTCTTGGAATGGCAACAAAAGATTACTAATGATATTGTTCTAAAGAGTTGTTTACATTTTGATAAAAACGAAAATAAAGATTATTTTGATTTAAAACTTGGATTGACGTTATTTGATGAAACAGAGTTGTAAAAATAAAGATTAATTTGGAGTCAGAGCCAATAATGTTACCTTAAAAAAGAACTTTTCAGCGCAAAATAATTATTTTGAAAAAATTACTAATTAGTGGAATAATTATTAAAAAAAGAAAAGATAATAAGGGAACATTTCTTTTATTTCAATTACAATAGTAATTTTTATCCATACTTTCTGCTTCAAAAGAACAAAAAATTTATATAAACGTAAAACTGCATCAAAAATTTAAAAATGCCCAGATTTCAATCCAAGAGTAATTCGAAATAATCCGAAATTTTAGATTAAAATTAATTATTCAATTCGCTTTAGTAAAAGCTAAAATAAAAATTCTTTTCATGCATTAATTTCATGACAAATATTAATATATTTATACTTTTCAAGTTTAATTATAAAATAAAACATTGAATCTCTGAGTACATTTACATAGGAATTTCGCTTAAAGTTTCCTGTATTATTTTATTTGGATGGATGAAATTTATTTGTCTTTATTCTAATATATATACATATATATGTCATTTTAATTGCATATTAGAAAATTTATTAATAAAAAGGTGTCATTAATTTTTATTTCATATCTATAAATAAATAAATTGATTAAATTTTACGTTTATTATTTCTTGTAATTGTTTTAATATATAATTAATTTTATATTACCACAATTAATAATGTACTTATTTAATTTTTTAATTTTGTGTTTATAAACGACCTCTTTTATTTATAACTTTAAGCTCTAGCATATTAAAATAAAATGAAATTAATTTTCACTGAATTTATTAAATAATGATTAATTTTATATTTTTAATAAATATATAAAAGTAGTGTGGTTAAATATAGTCTTAAATCAGTTTGATCTTATTTCATATACAGTTCTTCAAATTCTTGTAACTTTTAAAATTATAAAAATTTGGTGTTATTTTATATTTTGTTCTGTGCTGCTATTTTTAAGTTCCTGACACATGGTACGTTCTTATTTTATAGTTTATTCTTTTCTGTTTTTACTTCTGGATTTCTTTAAAATGCGTAGAATAATCAAAGCTTTCGAATTCAAGTAATAAAATTTGATTCTTGTTTTTTATTACCTTATTGAATATTGTTCATTTTCATAAATCTCCACTGTAAAATTTATTGTACAAACAAAATTTATTGTGCTCACTTAATAATCCCATAATTAACTATGTTTGCTGTGAGGAAAAAATTAAAAAAAATCAGTGCCTTTTAAAAATTGTTTATATAATGTTATAAGTTATCCGAAAACAAGCGGATAATAGGCATTTCACTACCTAAGAAAAGAAGCATTTCGGTATGTGATATGGGAGAGCAAATATAAGTTTGTACAAAAGTTTTTTTATATATATCATAACTATAAAAAATAGGAAAGAAAATCAACTTCCAACCAGATGAACACTTTTTATTTTAAAATTAACTACTGAAGAGCAGAAAAAGCATTTTCAGTTTAGTTTAAGCATTCTATGAGTTCTTTAAACTTTTTGGATGTATTTTTTGATTAAGAGAAGGGTTCTTCTGGAATAAATACGAAATATATTAAGACACTGCAGGTTAAAAATGAGTCGATAAATTACATTTGTGAGGAAATACAATTGCAATAAACGAGCAAATAAAAAAAAAAAAAATCATTGCAATGGTATATTTTTAAATTCCTTATTAAGAAGTGGAGGAACATATACACAGCTTTTGTTGAGTAAATGACCTAATTTTGGGTTATAATTAGCAAACCTTGATCACCAAACGATGATAAATATGTATGGGGGCTCACTTTGAAATTCCAGTATTGGATCATTTCCACCTCTGAGGCCGATTGCATAAATACACCTGTCAATTAGTACTACCTATGAGAATCGAACTTCTTTTTTCTAATTATTTTTTTAACATTTTTCTTTCTTTCTCTTAGCTGTTTTCCTGCTCGCCGGGCTGACGGAATTCGGTAAATGTTTGCTTTCGTGTGTTACTGTAAATACTTGCTTCAGCCGAAGCAAAAGTACAATCGCGACTGAAAGCTAACGACGATTTTATTCGTTTGCAATTTAAAGAATATAATTAACCACTTGCAGAACACGTAAAAATTCAGATGCCTATCTTTTCTTACTATGTACTGAAAATATCGCTAAAGCTAACTAGAATAAATAGGATCCATCTCTAGTCGGAAGTCACGTTTTTAAAAGCTTAATTAACGAAAAATTGATTTCAGTTTATAAAATTTAGGTAAAGTTTTGCCTTTTTACTTCCTTGTACAAAGTAAAAAGGAAGTATTGTAATCGCGAAAAGTTTCAGGCAGCATATTTCAAAGAAAATATCCATTTTGACCGCTATCGAATGCAATTTAACGATGTTTTAGCGTGATATCTGTACGCAAGGAAAGAATAAAATACTCTTTTCTTCAAAAAAAATTATAAAACTGCTTTAAAATGAATTCTGAAGAGAATTTTTCGTGGCGTCTGTACGAACGTATGTACGTACGTACGTATCTCGCATAACTCAAAAACGAGTAACCTCAGAACGTTGAAATTTTGTATATAGGACTGCTATAACATGTAAATGTGCACCTCGTATTTTGGTTGCAATCGGCCTCACCAAACGTAAATAAATATGTTTATATATATATATATATCCACTCTGTTACCCGGCTCAGTGATCTCAGTTTCTTTACTCTTATATGTTTGTAAATTGTACATTTTTTGCTTTAAAAAATGATTGAATTATGTTGTTCTTATCATTCGGTTAAGGTTTTTATGCCTTTAGTAAATCTGTATGATATATTTTTAGAATTATCAACAATTTTAAAGTTGTTTAAGTACCGCTAAGCCTAATAATGTTTTTGATAGCGGTCATTGCTTGTTTACATTTGAAACACCAGGATAGCGGATTCACTGTCAATCTAGAGAAACTTAGCTTCGCAACAACAAAGATAACGCCTTCATTTATTATTGCGAATTAAATCATGCTTAATCCTTTCTGGAATTTCTTCCAGGAAATAAGTGTTTAAGATTTACTTCGTAAATTTTAATACAGATATTTTATGTATTTTGGCCTTTTCGCGAAGTGAGAACTGAATTAATTGAATGAGAAATACTGAATCGTCTGTGAAAAACTGTTTCTTTTTTATTTTGTTTGCTTAATTTTTTTATACATCGTTCTAGCTTTTATAGTATTTGAATAGAACATGTGGCAACGATTAGATAATTCTTTAAATTATATAAATTTTGTGCATTCTGAGTTATAATATGAACGAAATATAATATTGTTAAGTGAACCTAGCGCCAGAGTGTCGCTATGGTAAACAAATAGAGTGAATTTTAAAGAATGAATTTGTTCTATTGTGGTTTTTGCGTTGTCGACGAAATAGATTGAATTCAATCCAATAAGTTTAAATGAAATGCAAGAAAAAATGTGTATAATTCAATATTCCGTACAAGGAAGTCATGTGGTGTATACATCAGATATTTTTATCCTTTCGTGTATCCGTTAATCCCAAAATTATGTCTTGTCTCAAAGACCTCACTCTTTTGTCAGTTCTCACTTATAAATTACATACCATTTTTTGTAAGAACTTCTACTTTGGGGCCAAAAAAAATGTCCATAAGTCCACAATATTACAAAGTCTCTGATATAACAATAAGAAGATTACGAAAATGACAAATATAAGATCAGTGCTTTGAAGATCCAGGTACACGGATCATGTCCATAAGTCTATAAAGTTTCAAAGACACTGGTAAAATGACACAATGAAGATAAAATAAAGCTAATAGTACTATGTACAATATATACATATTTCACCATTTGCTGTTCTGGAAGATGCCTCTTGGGCGCTTTGCTGCAATTTCTATAGTAGGATCATAATTTATCAGATCACGGATATGTTCGTATTGAGAAAGTTCTATTTTAGCATAGAAATTGTGGCTAACTGAATTGAGAGGTTTTCCTCCTTTTTATAAGATTTTTAAATCGCGCCCGAGAACTTTCTGGAACTTTCTCGAAATCAAAAAGAGATATTTATTAAATGTTGAATGCACGCGCTCTTGTATTTTCAATTTTCCGGCTTAGCTTTCTTTTAATATTTGCCACGCGCTGCACTGAGCGGGAAATAAAACCATTTAATTTACAATTCAGCTACCATAAGCTATTTAAATACCAAATCCGTAACAATATTATGAGAGCTATGATAAAGTACGAATAATACTTATAAGTTAAATACGACTAAATGTGAAATATTATTTTTAAAATATTGCCTAAATGCAGTACTATAAGTGACACATTAAATTTATGTTGTTTGACATAATAACTGTAGTAATGTAAAGCATTTTATAACACGTAAATAGTTATTTAAGAATGATGTAAATAGGTGATATATGAGTAAACCAAAATACAATAATACACTGCGTTAGGTGATTACATTAGTTGTTTTAAAACGGTGCCCCACTTACTCTACACATACCTTACAGACATTACAGTAAATAAATCGTTACATGAAATAATTCAATGAAACGGTTATACTAAATATGTAAAATGATATATATGAAATATGTTTGACTCAAGAATTCAATATAACAATTAAATCAACACTTGAGGTGTTTATGATAAATTTTAAAAAATAATAATAATTATAAAAAAGATACTCAAAGTAAATTTCTAGTAACTCTGTGCAAATATTGCAAAGTAGTAAAAAAGGGGGGAGAAGGGGTGCGCGTTTTGATATAATTAAAGGGCTAAAATATGAGTTTTTCATACAAACTTATATTAATGAGCTACAAAAAATCGTTAGTGCAATTTAAATATATACGAGATAGTTTATAAAAGTATACTGGTGAAAAATAATATTATATTATAAACAACAAAAAAGAGGAAATGGTACTATTCTGTTTTGAGGGCCGTAAGAAAATTGCAGCGAAAATGTATGCGCAAAAGCGCCAAATCTAGCAAACGCGTCCATTTAACGGCGCGCCAAATCTAGCGTACGCGCGCGTTGATTTCAGATTGCGTAAGTTTATATAGTTCTATATTTCTTAAGACGCCATTGAAATACAAGTTTAATTTTTAAATCCTTTTTCGAATTTAAATCCTTTTTGATATCCTATGGATTTAACAATTTGGGAATTGCCCATGACGAAAAGTCGGCTATAGAATTTTGGGTAAAGGGGCAGAATCACCCATTGCTCGACGCGTTTTTAAGAATTGCACATACCCGGTATCCATGTACACATCGACCTATTTTCATTTAAAAAAAATCCTAGAATTGCACAAAAATGGCACTGCGCACACCCTTGACTTTATCTATGTACACATCGACCTATTTTCACTTAAAAAAAAAAAGAAAATTGACAAAAATTCAATTGTTTTTACCCTTGTAAAAAGCGGCAAACAAGTAAATGAGCGATTCTGCACTTTACAGAGAATATTTTCAAAGAAAAGGCATCATTCATTATCGAAAATTACGTTTGAACAACCAACGAGATGAAATTATGCTTTAGAGATAAGTCGGTAGCGAAATAGCGATGCAGGCATCCTTTCAGTTATGTTTAGCAATTTTTATATAAATTATAATAATGATCTTAAATAGTTATTTACTCGTATGCTTCCATTCAGTCTTGTTTAGCCTTTTTCATATAAATTATAATAATAAAAAATCTGATGTGTACACCACATGACTTCCTCGTACGGAAAATTAAATTATACGCATTTTTTCTTGCATTTCATTTAAACTTATTAGATTGAATTAAACCTACTTCGCCGACACCGCATAAACTACAATAGAATAAATGCTTTCTTTAAAATTCACTTTGTTTACCAGAGCGACACTCTGGCGCTAGGTTCACTTAACAGTATTATATTTCGTTCATATTATAACTCAGAATGCACAAAATTTATATCATTTAAAGAATTATCTAATCGTTGCCACAAGTTCTATTCAAATACTAGAATGATGTATAAAAGAAATTAAGCAAACAAAACAAAAAAGGAACACTTTTTCACAGACGATTGAGTATTTCTCATTGAATTAATTCAGTTTTCACTTCGCGACAAGGCAAAAATACTTAAAAACTCAAAATATTTGTATTAAAAATTACGAAGTAAATCTTAAACGCTAATTTCCTCGAAAAAATTCCATAAAGGATTAAGCATGATTTAAATAATAAATGAAGGCGTTATCTTTGTTGTTGCGAAGCTAAGTTTCTCTAGATTGGCAACAAATCCGCTACTCAGCTGTTTCAAATGTAAACAAAAGCAATGGCCGCCATCAAATGAGGCTTAGCGGCACTTAAACAATTTTAAAATTGTTGATAATTCTAAAAATATTGCAGACAGATTTACTAAAGGCATAAAACCCTTAACTGGAAGATAAAAACAACATAATTCAATCATTTTTAATGCAACAAATGTACAATTTACAAACATATAAGAGTAAAGAAACTGAGATCACTGAGCCGGGTAACAGAGTGGATAAATATATAAATATATTTATATACGTTTGGTGCGGTCGATTGCAACCAAAATACGAGGTGCACATCTACATGTTATAGCAGTCCTATATACAAAATTTCAACGTTCTGAGGCTAGTCGTTTTCGAGTTATGCGAGATACGTACGTACATACGTTCGTATAGACGCCACGAAAAATTCTTTTCAGAATTCTTTTTAAAGCAGTTTTATAATTTTTTTGGAGGAAAACAGTGTTTTATTCTGTCCTTACGTACATATATCACGGAAATACATCGTTAAATTGCATTTGAAAGAGGTCAAAATGGGATATTTTCGTTGAAATATGCTGTCTGAACCTTTTCGCGATTGCAATACTTCCTTTTTACTTCGTACAAGGAAGTAAAAAGTATTATATGAAATTTACCCTTTCATCTAAATTAAAACGTCAATCTTAGTTATTTACTATTATACTTCCTTTCTTGCCGCAATTATTAGGGTTGCCGCAATTCTTTTTGGCAGCATTGGCATCAACGAGTATTTGGCGATTTTTTACGGCCCTCAAAACAGAATAGTGCCGAGAAAATCAACAAAACTCACTAATTAAAATTAGAGGAAGAGGGGAGCGATACCAGTCGGCCTGAGATGCTGACCGGTCGCGGAACTGAACTAAGGCAATAGGCACAATCTTTCCTCCTTGCTATGATAAATTTAGTGGGCTTGCAGTGAATTCAGGCAAGCGAGATTACTCACAAAACTGCAACGAGCTAAAAGTCATTTTACCTGGATACTATTTCAATTGAACAATGTTTCACAACAAGTATAATTTCAAACCCGGCGTATCAATAATAAAATAATTTTTCTACGATCTTGTAACTAGCTGATCGCCAAATTTTGGGGTATACTACTCATGAATATTATCTTCTGCACTAAAAACGAAATTTGACGATTATGATGAAATTCTGTGTTAATCTGTAGTGATGTTCTTAATTTTATTCAAATGGTGGTATAAAATTTTAACATTTTGAAAGTTTTATGTTATTTTATCTTTAAAGAAAGATACTTTTTAAAACTACAGCTCTCTTTGAGTTGATTTCAGTTTTATTCAGCCTCAAGATTTTTCATGAGCTGTTAGGAGTATTAATTATTTTTATTTAAGAAAAGATGCGAAATATTTGTGTAGCTTTCAAAAGTTTAATTTGTTTATATATTTTTAAAATTTTTAACTTTCCTTTGACTGTAATCTGAAATTGTTAGTCTGCAAGTTTTTTTAACTGCAACTCAAATTTTAAGTTTCTTTGCTAAATAGTCCATTTACCTGGTACAATTACTGCTTATTTGTATTATAAATAAATTGAATTATTTTTAATAATTAATATATTTGAGTATTAAAAATGAGAAGTATATAGTTCTCGTTCAGTTATCTTTACTCAATACGCATATAAAATATTAATTTTCACATCTGATGTTTTATTTACGTAAAATTTAAAGACTACAAAAGACTTGAAATAATTATTAATTACATGGTTTCTGAGAACATGAATAAATTTCAAGTGAAAACTTTCAGATCTTGTTCATTAAAACATATTGTTTATAAGTTGTTTAGGTACTGTTATTAAGGGGATTCATACATCTTAAAACCCATAAGATCTTCGAATATGTGACTGTTGCAAGAGTTGGGATAACTTATTGATTTTAAAAGCAATTACTAACTTTTTACAGCTGACTACATAACATAATATAGCTGCTTTCTAACATAGTAATCAGAAAGTTTGTCTTGCCACAAATATTTTTATAATTTAATCCGCTTTGTGACAAAAGTTTTCATCGTGTTTCCACCTTGCGCGCACAGTTTAAAACTTTCTGTTGCATAATTTAATTCCATGCTTAATGTATAGCTTTTATAACATTTGGAAACTACTCTGTACCAAAAATTCTAAGAATTTCACGTTAAAGTTTTATTTTATTTGGAGTTGAGTTTATAAAATGTATTTTATTAAAAAACTGTAATGTTTTCGTGCATAAAATTTTTTAATATTAAAATATTCATCAAATTTTTGGTTCAGTTAGAAAATAGTGCCCATATAAATAATTCCATCAAATATCAAGTATGTACCATTAGCCATTTTTTAAATATCATGCGCGCAAGGTGGAAACATGACGAAAACGTTTGTCAAAAAGCGGATTAAATTAAAAACCTATTTGTGGCAACACAAAGTTTCTGATTATTAGTTTCTAAAGCAGCTATATTATGGAGTCAACTGTAAAAGTTCGAAGTAATTGCTTTTAAAATAAAAAAAATATCTCAATTCTTGCAACAGTCACATATTCGAAGATCATAAGGGGTTTAAGGTGTATCAGCCCCCTTAAATAGCATAAATTCATATTAAACAGTTAAAATAGATAGATTAATTAATTTAAAATGGATAGATAAACAGTTAAAATAGAAAGATATATTGTTTGTTCATCCTGAAGTTTGTGTTCTCATAAGTGATAGTTATCTTACGTATTTCCCCGCGTAGACATTTTATATGAATTATTTTATCTGTTTATAAGACAAACTCCACTAAAGGGTTACTTTAACCATTAAACTGAAAGTCTTCAAGCCTTTTGCAAAAGATTAACAAGGCTTCTAAAATTAAAAATCAATGTCTATGCAAAATTTCTCATGCATGTACGGAAATCACAGTTAAAGAAAACTAAGAAAAATTGTGTATAGTATTAGATCGTTATCTACACCTGACTAAGTATTTGACCTTACAAACGTGTTGACAATCAATTACTGTGTTGCGTCAGAAACTTGTTTTATACTTTATTTTTCAAAACATACTTTATTTATTTATTTATTTATTTATTAAAACATACTTTATTTTCAAGCCGTTTAAACTGAAAATTTTGTGCAATAAAATGCATAAAAGCAAGAAATCGAATAAAAACTTTTGAACTTGTATAGCGTTTCATAACACAGTTCTAATTGAATTCACTAATTTCAGTAACATTTTCTCTCCTTTAAAAAAATATACTGTTCTTTAAACTGTAATCTTTAAAAAAGATTTGCATGTTAATGATAAACATGCAAATCTTTTTAAGCATTCAAATTAATAGAAAATTGGAATTTATATTTGGCATTCTGCCCCTTTTGAACACAAATGAAATTCACTTCGCACAGCATTAGTATCGTCTGCTTGATAAAAAAGATAAATTCAACCACTCAGAATATTTAGCAGATAGAGTGCCATTTAATTTTGAACATTCGTTTCTGCTGCAAGGAAAAAATTTGAAATCTGTGGGTTTGAGAAACTGAATCTTGGAATAAAACGCAATCATAAACTAGTGTGAGAGCATTCAGAATTATGAAACTTATTTCTTCAGTAGCGTGAACATAAATAATTTCAACATTAACAATTTTGATTGAACCGTGTTGCAAAAAGAATTTACGTATTACAAGGTGTTATTTTGTCCAAACTATCGATCGCTGCGCCTCAGCTCGGCTATTGGCGAAACGAATACATAGTCTAGTTTATATTAATAGCCGCTCGATGTCAGTTATCTTCTGCTTTGCGTGGTAACTGTCACATGTTTAAAATGGCTACTCCGCAGCAAAAATCATTTTGTGTTCTCGAGTTTGCGAAGTGCAATTCCGTGATTACAATGCAAAGACGTTTTAAGTTGAGGTACCAAAGTGATCCTCCGAATGGGTGGAACATTCGCAGATGGTATCGACAGTTTGGAAATACAAGATGTGTTATTTAAAGGAAAGATTCCTGGGCGCCCTCGTGTTCCCGACGAAAATGTTGCACGAATTCAAACTGCTTTCCAACGTAGTCCTTCAAAATCAACTCGCCGTGCCAGTCGGGAGTTACCCGATTGCCACGACGAGTTACGTGCCAGTCGGGAGTTACAGCAATTTGGCGTGTTTTGAGACTTTTGGTTATGAAGCCGTACAAGTTACACTTGTTGCAGCTCTGCGTCCTGATGACAACGCAAACGTGTGGCATTTTGTAACGAGATTATTGATGCTATTGACAATGATAACACTTTCGCACAACGGTCGTGTTCAGTGATGAAGCGACTTTTCGTGTTAGTGGTCATGTAAACAAACACAATGTTCGAATTTGGGGCCTACAGAACCCACATGCAGCCGTTGAACATGTACGAGATTCGCCCAAAATCAATGTGTCTTGTGCGATATCCCGATCATCTGTTTACGGCCCTTTCTTCTTTGATGGAAACACGGTTAACGGTCAGCAGTATCTCGCTATGTTACAGAACTGGTTGTTTCCGAGGTTGCACGAAGACAACTTCATTTTCCAACAAGGCGGGGCACCCCCTCACTGCTGTCAGGTGAATGCAGGACCCGGACACCCGGACGGCTTAATATGACAAATCGGGTGTCGTCCGGTACCCGCACCTATTTAGAACAAACAACACAACCCTGGCGACTTCCTGAGAGGGCTGCATCGGGAATATATTAATGGAGAATATGTGGTATTGACGTGGCCAAACAAGGGCGTGTGTTCATATATGCTTCAGTATACAATTAATAAAAAGTTTCATACACAGGTACGTCACCAAGTGCGTGATTATCTGAATGAAACTCTACCGAACCGTTGGAATGGTCGTAAAGGAGCGGCGACTTAGCATGTCTCAGCTGGCCTCCACGGTCACCGGATTTGACACCCTGTGACTTCTTCCTATGGGGTTTCATTAAAGACATCGTTTATGTACCACCATTCCTACAGAACCGGATCTGTACATCCATAACACCAGTGGCGATGCACATGCTTGCCCGAATATGGGAAGAATTTGAGTACCGATATGGTACTGTTCGTGTCTCTGATGGAGGACATATTGAACATCTGTAATCTGAACTTGAGAGATTCGTACATATGTGTGTAAAGTTTCATATTCGTGTGTCATACAGTTAAATAAATATATGCATTCGAAATACATATATTCTTTTTGAAACACGCTGTATATTCTGTTGAACCATAATTCTAATAAATAACCCATTTATACGATAAGCCGTAAACAAACGTATTTTAGAATGTGAGTCTTTTCGACGAATATCAAGGGCATTTCTAATAGTTAAAGCACTAAAAATACAAGGCATTTCAGACAAAGGAGACATTTCTTAAAAAGGACAGTTCATAGAAAGGAGACATTTCTTAAAAAGGACAGTTCATACAAAGGAGACATTTCTTAAAAAGGACAGTTCATACAAAGGAGACATTTCTTAAAAAGGACAGTTCATACAAAGGAGACATTTCTTAAAAAGGACAGTTCATAGAAAGGAGACATTTACATTTATAGCTGTTGATGAATTTCCAAGTCATGAAGGCAAAATTAATATTTAATTAATGAAAAAAGGACTAATAAATCTTAGTTCCGATTTCTTAGTTTGTCCTTCTTTGTGTAAAAGTAAGCATGTATGGAGGTTTTCAGTTAAACCCTACAAAATGTATAAAAGTATGGAACTAGGTTACAGTAGAATGAAGGAGGTCTATCTCACCTATGCGGAAGGATACATTCAGGAATTTCGAAAGGATAATAGCCTATATTTACGGTACATGCGGGAAAAATCATAAAAATCACCATTAGACTTTGATTGGCCCACCAGCGACCGAGCGGTAAAGTCGCTGAACACTGGTAGTTCGGTCCGAGGTTCGAATCCCGCGAACGGGCTGGCTGCATGGGCGTTTTCGTGGTTTTCCCCATGTGTAAGGTGTATACGAGAAAGTTTCCCTTAGAAAGTCCTCCACGAAGGCATCCCTCCCTTTAGGCGGATATCCCTCGTGTGCTTTGCCATAATTAAATAATCCTAATCCATCCATGTTTCTAGTTAATTTTTGGTATTCTGTGGAGGTGATCATCCTAGAAAGATTACGTTCAGTGCAAGTGTTTGTTTATATCTATAGAAATGCTGGTCACTTTTGGAAGTGATCGTCTTAGGGAGATGGTCGCCAATCGTTTATGGGGTACTAGATGGTCCGGCTCTGAGTGGATCACGCATTGGTGCATTGTAAAATGTATTAAATCCTCTCTAAGACGATCATCAACGCTTCTAATTATTTTGGTCTCCCCTTGTGTAACGTGTATACGAGCCAGTTTCTCTTAGAAAGTCCTCCACGAAGGCATCCCGCCCTTTAGGCAGATAGCCCTAGTGTGCTTTGCCATAATTAAATACACCATCACCACCATTAAACTTGCGTTACACTGCGGCAAAAGGCAATTTCTTGTCTTTCGCAATTTTAGCCACATAGCCAGCAAGCAAGGAAAAGAAAATATAAACTTTTCAGATAATATGATGAAGGGAAGCCCATAAAAAAGCAAATGATGATGACGTTATTGTAAATCATGGTCATTTTCGTCAAGATTGACTGCTCTTGTTCATTTAACACTTAAAAGATCCATTATTCTTTTTTAAAATTTACGCAGTTAATAATTACAAATATCAATTCCTTTGGATTTTATAATGAGCAAAATTTACAGCATGTGAACGATGACCTTCAACAACCTTGATTCGCTGGTAATTAGGTTCTAAATAAAGAACTTTCCGTAACTACAAAATTAGTTTTTACTTCCTTGTACGAAGTAAAAAGAAAGTATTGTAATCGCGAAAAGTTTCAGGCAGCATATTTCAACGAAAATATCCATTTTGACCGCTATCGAATGCAATTTAACGATGTTTTTGCGTGATATCTGTAAGTAAGGACAGAATAAATAACTCGTTTCCTCCAAAAAAATTATAAAACTGCTTTAAAATTAATTCTGAAGACAATTTTTCGTGGCGTCTGTACGAACGTATGTACGTACGTGCGTACGTATCTCGCATAACTCGAAAACGAGTAGCCTCAGAACGTCGAAATTTCGTATATAGGACTGCTATAACATGTAGATGTGCACCTCATGTTTTGGTTGCAATCGGCCGCACCAAACGTATATAAATATATTTCTATATATATCCACTCTGTTACCCGGCTCAATGATCTCAGTTTCTTTACTCTTATATGTTTGCAAATTGTACATTTTTTGCTTTAAAAAGAATTGCTTTATGTTGTTCTTATCTTCCGGTTAAGGTTTTTATGCCTTTCGTAATTCTGGAAGGAATATTTGTACAATTATGAACAATTTAAAAGCTGTTTAAGTGCAGTTAAGTTTTAAATAACATGGCTGACATATTTGTTTACATTTGAAACAGCAGAATTGTAGATTTGTTGCCAATCTAGAGAGACTAAGCTTCGCAACAACAAAGATAACGCCTTCATTTATTATTGCCAATTAAATCATGCTTAATCCTTTCTGGAATTTTTTCGAGGAAATAAGTGTTTAAGATTTACTTCGTAATTTTTAATACAGATGTTTTGAGTTTTTATGTATTTTTGCCTTGTCGCGAAATGAGAACTGAATTAATTGAATGAGAAATACTGAATCGTCTGTGAAAACTGTTTCGTTTCTGTTTTGTTCGCTTAATTTCTTTCCTACATCGTTCTAGCTTTATTATAGTATTTGAATAGAACATGTGGCAACGATAAAATAATTCTTCAAATGATATAAATTTTATGCATTCAGAGTGTCGTTATAGTAAACAAATATAGTGAATTTTAAAGAGTGCATTTATTCTATTGTGGTTTATGCACTGTCGACGAAGAAGATTTTATTCAATCAAATCAATTTTAATGAAATTCAAGAAAAAAAATGCGTATAATTTAATATTCCGTACAAGGAAGTCATGTGGTGTACACATCAGATTTTTTAATATAAAAATGAAATAAATAAAAAGAGTTTTAATAAAAGTCAAGATATATTAAAGATACCGAAATAAATCATCAACGCCATATTGTAATTTTTTAATAAACTAGGTGAGAAGGATTCAGAACTTTAATCAATATAATTTCAATTAATATATTTTCAATTGCAGATCAGAATGAGTTTTAAGATTAATTTTTTATATCAGTTGTAAATCTCCAATGCAGCGTAGTTGAGCGTTTAGGACTCGCTTGAGACTTTGACTGGCGATATTTATTTTAAAGGAAGCATTAAAGAGTAATTCAGGTCATGTTATAAGGTATTTCTCCCGCCTTCCTAGCGTGCCTTCATGGTGTAGTGATTCTGCACGCTGGGCCTGTATTCTAGAGGCCCGCGGTTCGATTCCTGGCGAAGGCGTTTGCTGATATTTCATCTTGTCTGCTTCTGAAAAATACCTAATGTCTCTTACAATGTTAGCATAATTTTTGCAATATTATGAGAATATCTTGGGGGAGAGGGAACAATAAAAAATGTATAATTATTACATTTTTAAATAAGTGCATTACGTCAGCAGATACGCTGATATACAGTATTATGTTACTTAGGATTGTCATAAAGTGGTATTACCAACCGGTGCTAATTTTTTTCCCCAAATTATGTGGCAGTGTCATTTTTTTTTTTTTTTCCAAATTATGTGGCAGTCCCTTTTTTTTTTTTTTTTTTTTTTTTTTTTTTTTTTTTTTTTTTTTTTTCAAATTATGTGGAAGTCTTATTTTTTCCCCCCAAATTATGTGGCAGTCTCATTTTTTTTTTCCAAATTATGTGGCAGTCCCATTTTTTTTTCCAAATTATGTGGCAGTCTCATTTTTTCCCCCATACAGTGTTGCTATTGCTCGCTTTGCAATCGTCGAGTTTCGAAATCGATAATAAAACAAATTTCAAATTTGATCTTCCACATGCCCGTATTCTTAGGAGGGCCCGTATTCTTAGGATTCTGCATTACATTTATGCAGATTCTTCATTATTTAATTTCTTTAAATGTAACATAGGGTGACAATATTTGATAGCAACAATTTGAAAAGTGAACTGACATTTTCAACGCAAAATGCCAAAACGAAAATAGCCCTACTGAGCTAACGCCTATTGGTCTAAAAAAAAACAATGCGCAGTCAGTATAACGATCTTGCCACATATCCATACAAATTTAAAGTTTTTCCAAAGGTCTACTTTATTTTGCTTAAGATCTCCTTGCCCTGTCAGATGTACAAATAAGTTTTGATATAAACTTTTAATGTGCGTCGAAGCTGACAAAACTATTGCATTTAGTAGAAGAACAGACATGGAATGTAAAAGCACTTTTGAATGAATGATTATCGCTTGATTGACTTGCTCGTTTTTGAATACGGTAAAGGAAATCCATTTTGCTTTACAATTCATCACTTGTTCGTGTCAGAGAATGCCATTTCGTGACACGGACACATTTAATTGCTTTCTACATCACAGCTCCTGATTTTTCGCCATGGTGGTTTCTGAAAAGAAATGTATTCAGGAAAAGACAAAGCGCAACTAAAATTCCTGAGGAAGGCAATCGAAACAGAATTTTTTTTTAATCGAATGTCTGGAATTCATTAGTACAAACAGCTGAGCGTGGTTGTGATCCTCGTATCCCATTTCGCAAAGAATATAACAAGCCCACTTAGTTACAAAAACGAAAATATTTTCTCTTTTTTTACTAGCAGTTGCGTACGAGACAGCTGAGATGTAAACTTATTTAAATGATCGCCTTAAATTAAAAGTGTATCTCGATCGAAACGTTCTCAACCGGTGGTACGCAAGAGAAAAATTTGATGTGTACACCACATGACTTCCTTGTACGCAATATTAAATTATACGCATTTTTTCTTGCATTTCATTTAAACTTATTGGATTAAATTAAATCCACTTCACCGACAGCGCATAAACCACAATAGAATAAATGCATTCTTTAAAATTCACTCTAGTATTTGATTACCATAGCGACACTTTGGCGCTAAATTCACTTAACAATATTATATTTCGTTCATATTATAACTCAGAATGCACAAAATTTATATCATTTAAAGAATTATCTAATCGTTGCCACGTGTTCTATTCAAATACTATAATAAAGCTAAAACGATGTATAAAAGAAATTAAGCAAACAAAACAAAGAAGAAACTTTTCACTGACGATTCAGTATTTCTTATTCCATTAATTCTGGTCTTACATCGCGACAAGGCAAAAATACATAAAAACTCAAATATCTGTATTAAAAATTACGAAGTAAATCTTAAACTTTTATTTCCTCGAAAAAATTTCAGAAAGGCTTAAGAATGACTTAATTCGCAATAATAAATAAAGGCGTTATCTTTGTTGTTGCGAAGCTAAGTTTCTCTAGATTGACAACGAATCCACTAGTCTGCTGTTTCAAATGAAAACAGTCAATGACCGCCATAAAAAAAAAGGCTTAGCGGCACTTAAACAACTTTAAAATTGTTGATAATTCTAAAAATATTGCATACAGATTTACTAAAGACATAAAAACCTTAACCGGAAGATAAGAATAACATAATTCACAATCATTTTTAAAGCAATAAATGTAGAATTTACAAACATATAAGAGTAAAGAAACTGAGATCACTGAGCCGGGTAACAGAGTGGATATATATATAAGTATGTTTATATACGTTTGGTGCGGCCGATTGCAACCAAAATACGAGGTGCACATCTACATGTTATAGCAGTCCTATATGCAAAATTTCAACGTTCTGAGGCTACTCGTTTTTGAGTTATGCGAGATACGTACGTACGTACATACGCTCGTACACACGCCACAAAAAATTGTCTTCAGAATTAATTTTAAAGCAGTTTTATAATTTTTTTGGAGGAAACGAGTCTTTTATTCTGTCACTACGTACAGATATCACGCAAAAACATCGTTAAATTGCATTCGATAGCGGTCAAAATGTATATTTTCGTTGAAATATGCTCCCTGAAACTTTTCGCGATTACAATACTTCCTTTTTACTTCATGCAAGGAAGTAAAAATAGGTGGTACGCAAAGAAACAAAGTATTTCTAACTATTAAATTTAAAAATCTCGTGAAGAAAAAGAACAATCGATAGAAATTGCCTGTGATAGAACTTTAATTGAAGATTGTACAAATAACACACTTGTTGTCTTTTGGCTAAACCAGAAAAAAGAATTTAAATGCGTTTCAAATAAAACTGTTAAATTTTTATTGCCTTTTTGCATAACTATTTGTGTAAAGAAGTATTTTCTTCCACGTTTTATTTGAAAAAAAAAAATACAGAACACAATTAAAGTTGTATCTTAATTTACGGTTAGAGTTATGTAAAATAAGCAGACCAAAAGATCTCTCCTAAACAGACACAAATTTCACACTAAATTTTAGAATTAAAGTATTATAACTTAAATTTTGATAATTAAAATGGTATTTAATTTTTAATCTAATATTTTGTTTATGTGTGCATGTTGAATATAGCCAGTAAGCTGTGCAAATGGCAAAATATTTTTTAATATTTCTGTTGCCACACAGAAAAATAATCATTGTAAAATATAGTTGCAGTACTAGAGTTTTTCAGTTTTTGTTCAGATGGTACGCGTTGTTTGAGAATCGCTGTTCTAGAGTGTTTTAAGGGGACTCGTTCACCTTAAATCCCTTAACACCCTTCGAATATGTGACTGTTACAAGAATTGGGATATTTTATTTATTTTAAAATCAATTACTTCCAACTTTTTACAGCTGACTACATAATATAGCTGCTTTGGAAACTAGTAACCAGAAAGTTTGTGTTGCCACAAATATTTTTGTAATTTAATCCGCTTTGTGACAAAATTTTTCGTCACGTTTCCACCTTGCGCTCACGATATTTCAAAAATGGCTAATGGTACATACTTGAAATTGGATGGAATTCTTTATATGGGCCCTATTTTTGAACTGAAGCAAAAATCTGATGAATATTTTAATATTAAAAAATTTATGGACGGAAACATTACAGTTTTTTTTAATAAAATACATTTTATAAACTCGACTCCAAATAAAATAAAAATTCAACATGAAAACTTTTGGTTTACAGTAGTTTCTAAATGTTATAAAAGCTATACATTAAATATGGAATTAAATTATGCAAATAATGTTTTAGACTGTGCTCGCAAGGTGGAAACATGACGAAAAATTTTGTCAGAAAGCGTATTAAATTATAAAAATATTTGTGGCAACACAAACTTTCTGATGACTATTTCAGAAAGCAGCTCTGTTATGCAGTCGGCTGTAAAAAGTTGGAAGTAATTGCTTTTAAAATAAATAAGTTATTCTAATTCTTGCAACAGTCACATATTCGAACATCTTATGGGTTTTAAGGTGTACGAGTCCCCTTAAGACACTTCATATTGGAAAACTGTACCTTGTCTTCGAAACGAGATAAAAGCCATTTTTGAAAATCCAACAGCGCACGTATTTGTTCGTACATCGGGAATCAATTGAAAAAGTAGTTAGAAATCGACCTATTTTTATGAGGCTATGGTCCCTTCGTGACTGATGAGGTGAGAAATGAGTGCTGTCCACACATAGTCTCTTTCTCACGCCGCCGACCACAGTTGAAGAGCGCAGCGGGAGATTAGGATGGTCGGACGTGAGGGGTCTTCAGTTTCGCTCTCGCTTGACATTGTGTCATCGAGGCGATGAGGTACGTTTCAAGGATGTTTGACTCAATGTAAGAGGACGTTGACTTCGCGAAAATCAAACTCACGGCAGATTAACACGTACTCCTGTGATCTTTGGTGCGAATTTCCGTCAACGAGAACGATTAAGCATCTAATTCTGAATTATTAACAAGATGAGAGTTTGATATGTTCTTTCAACTAGTTGAAACTGCAGACAGAAAACAAACGTCTTCAGTGTGAACAAATATTGTACATACCATTATTGATCACAGCTAGTCTCTTCTCTATATATAATAAAAGAAAGAGTCTGTCTATGTGTGTGTCAGTGTGTCTTTCGTTGGCGTTGCTACGAAATTTGGTACATAGGTGCATCTAGACAAGAGCCAGTGCACCTCGAAGCGATTTTTTCGAAATTCGAATTCGAATTTTTTTTATTTTGTTTTGTGACGAAATAGCGTCATTTCGAGACATAATGGGCTATAGGAAGGCGAGATTTCACTCCATTTTCACATCGTCATGAAACGTAGGCACTTAGCTATTTTACGAACTTAAAATAAATTTCGTGTTTCAGAATAAATCGATTCAATACGAATTTATTTAACGGATTATAAGGATATTATAAGGGAGCTTAACACCTTTCCAACGGGATTTTTTCTAAAAAGTTTATTTTTAAAAATGTACAGTTTATTTTTCTTTGATTTTTGGACGCGTTAAACTTTCATCCTTGCGACTGCTTTTACAAAAAGAATTTTGGAAAAATGATATTTTGTATTTTTAAAAAAATTTTAAATGAAGCTTCCGAGTACACTTCTCACATCTCACATCTTTAAAAATGAGATTTTGGCGACAATTTTCCTGACTTATTGTTGTTGATAGATTTTTGATGAAATCGTATCATTTTGAATAGTTTCATTCTTTTAGAAATATGGGTTCGGCAACAATTTTTCATCGTATTTCTTATGTCACTGTTTTAAAGAGATTGGCATATTTCATTGCCATTTTTATATATATATATAAATATATAATTTATCAAGCAAAGCAGTAATAACAATTTTGGTCAAGAAAACATCTTGCGCAATATGCTGCAAAATAAGTAAAAAATAAAAATTGTAATATATATATATATATATATGATGTATCAGCTTTTGTCGTAGCTTAAATAATCAGACGATAAGTTTAAAAAACAGGATCCATTTATTATTGGTGAGGGAAAATAGTAGTTACAAATATCAGATATCCGGAGTAAATGAAAAGAATTACTAATAACTTTTTGTATGAAGTTTACTGCATCGTGACATTTAAGAAAAAGCCCCGATATTCCTTTTGCGAGTCTTTTTATAGCCTCTGGAAAGGCGGAGCTTCCAAGAAATGACGTCAGCCTCGTCAGCCAATCCAGTTCGCTTTAAATACTTCCAGAGCATTCTAAAACTATACGTGTAGAAAAGGCAGGAAAAACAACTTGACTACGGGGCTGTGGATTTAATTCCACGTACTTTCAAGTAAGAGAACGTCGCCATTAAAAAATAAAAAGAACAATACAGTTAGAATTTTAAGTGTATTCTTGATTATGGAATTTTATTATTATATATATATATAATAAATTTTTATTGATATATATTTTTTTTTGATAAAGTTGTTCTGCAGAGTAAAATTCTGCGCGGAATTTTATGTTTTTTAAATTGCTTTCATGTTATTTTTTACTTATTTCGCTGTTTGTAAGATATTGAAAAGTTTTGCATGTTTTTTTTTTTTTTTTTTTTTTTCTTCAACGGAAAGTTCATTAATTTTTTATTAGGATAATTAATATTTGTATTAAGGGATATAGCTTATTTCATTGTAATTTTTTTCTCTTGAGAGTATAAGATAAAATATCATTAATTTTACTTTGCTTTTCAGAATTTTTTGTTTTTTGCATTCTTTTATGTTATTTATTGCTCATTTCACTGTTTTTAAAATATTGAAAAGTTTTGAGTGATTTTTTTTAGGAAACAAAGTTCTTAACCTCATTTATAGCTATGACACAATTTGAGTTCTTAAGATTTTACAAAGGGAAGTTGGTTAATTTATTTATT
The DNA here is from genome assembly GCF_044657685.1 of Stegodyphus dumicola. Taxonomy (NCBI): domain Eukaryota; kingdom Metazoa; phylum Arthropoda; class Arachnida; order Araneae; family Eresidae; genus Stegodyphus; species Stegodyphus dumicola. The sequence continues at coordinate 177,759,219 of NC_140776.1, read as the reverse complement.
AGGATAGTTAATATTTGTATTAAGGGATATTGCTTATTTCATTGTAATTTTGTTATACGTAATAACTTTTTTTTATGAAGTGGTTCTGCTGAGTAAAATTCTAGGCAGATTTTAAATTTAACGTTTGGTGTTCCCTTCAGCCATTTTTCCGGTACATTTAAAAGCCAGACGAAGGCTGGCAGCGAAGCTGCTAGTCTTCAATAAATCCTTGCTGTTCGTTTGAGAAAAGTGTCGAATAAAAAGATAGTTCATATACGCATCCTAGCATACTACAACATTACCAAAGGAAGTATCCGTTCGTATTGTTACACTACCTTTTGAGTAGTTCCTTTTTTTTTTCTTCTTCTCGTTTTTGAACGCAAAATACGTCAATTTCTGCATGCTGGTATTCGAAGGATCTTAATTTGACGCGCAACTAGCCGAATTTCAGGCTCAAGAATAGAACTTTGACTTCCAGTCAGAGAGCACGTCTTAATCAAACATCATTAAAAAAAAAAATGTAGTTTGAGAATTTTCACGTCTTAAATTTCAGGAATGAAAGCTATGCTTCCCATTTATTTTCAGTTACAAGGAGAATTCACTTAAAATATCTCACATTAATTCATTTTTATTTAACACTCTTAAAAAATTTATTAACCCTCTGATTGCTCGATTTGTGGACCAAAATCGCTTCCAAAATTGCGTCTTTTTTAATGCATTTTTTCTTCCTAGAAAATATTTTTTATATAGATTTTTATCATGAGAAACTAAGTTGCCAGAAAAACCAAATTCATATGTTATCACAAAAAAAAAAAAAAAAAAAAAAAAAAAAAAAAAAAAAAAAAACACTTTTTAAAATAAATTTCAGTCGAATTACAGTTAATTTCTATTTATTGCATAATATAAAAGAGTAAAATGCATAAAATTAATAAGAAAATATAAAGTGCTTACGAAAAAAAAATACCTTCAAAATGCAGTTTAGTATGATAGAGTTCAAACTTCACAGTCTTTGTACCGATCACCGATCACCGCTGTAAGGGCTTCCAACCTAAAGTTATACCTATCAGAATAATGCCCATACAGCGGAAACAGAACTCCATTCCGCAGCCCGGGAACGCATAAAAAATATTTAAAATGTTACAGAGTCACAATTTTTGTATACATAAACGTCTTTTCACTTTCATGCTACAATGTGCATTCAGAAGTTACAGAACATAATTGCATAATGTAATGGTGGATCATTAAGCATAAGTACTTGATTAGGTATAACAGTAGTTCATAAGTAAAGCTGACATTAGTATATCATAATGTCATATATACTGTGTATAATCAAGTGCAGTGATTAGATATAATATTCAAAGCAAACTGTACAAGGCTATTTGTGCATATATTATAATCAGAAAGTAGTGATAAATAGCAGTGGTAAGTAATTACATAATTACATATAGTAAATTACCGTGTGCAAGCAATTGTAGAGAGTAATTACGAAATTACATATAGTACAGTACCGTGTGCAAACAAGTGTAGATACAATATTCGATACAAACTGTATATTGCTATTTGTGCTTACAGTACAATCCGTAGATGATAGTATATTAGTGGTGAGTAATTACATACAGAGAAGTGCCATGTGTAATCCGATGCAGAGAGTACATACAATATTCGAAACAATCCGTACATAGCTTTTCGTGCATATAGTACAGTCAGTAAATGGTTATACGCATTAGTGGTAGATAATTACATGAAGTACCGTGTGTAATCAATTGCAGAAAGTAAATATAATATTCAAAAATAATATGTACATAGCTATTTGTGCTTACAGTACAATCAGCAGATGGTTATATAAATGAGTGGTAAATATTTACATGTAGTTAAGTGTCGTGTGTAATTAAGTACAGTGAGGAAATACACTATTCGATACAATCTGTACATAGTTAGTCATGCTTACAGTACAATCAGTATATATTAGTGGTAAATAATTACATAAAGTGCCATGTGTAATCAAATGCAGAGAGTACAGTCTTTGTAATTAATAATCAATCCAATTATTGATCTAATCGATAATTCAATAATTTAATTAAATAATCAAGATAATCGCTGAATGTTTTCTAGCAGCCATTTCCGTAAGAAAAAAGCGGCAAAAAGTGAAGTTTGAGCACTTGTACCACGTGCCTTCAAATGCCGCAATTTAGTGGACAACTAAGGATATCTGTTGGCCAAAACGTAAACTAAACACCTGATACTGTATATAATTTATTTCAATGATTAAACGGGGGAAAAACGGGATGCGCTCCTCAATAAAGGAAGAAAAACATATGCCCGCTGGATGAGCAAATTTTGCTACATTTGAGTTGCCCGTGGAAATCTCACGGGATGATCAGCCAGAGGGTTAAAACTGTTGCGCTGTTGAGTAAAAGTGAGATTTATTATCATATTTCATTTCTGAGGTTACGGTTCTCTTTTTTTAGCACCGTCTCCCTCGCCTTCTTAAGTGGTACGGTCCGAAGTTCGAATCCCGCGAACGGGCTGACTGCATGGGCGTTTTCGTGGTTCTCCCCATGTGTAACGTGTATACGAGCCAGTTTCCCTTAGGAAGTCCTCCACGAAGGCATCCCTCCCTTTAGGCAGATAGCCCTCGTGTGCATTGCCATAATTAAATAATCCAATCCAATCTTCAGTGGTACGCTTCTTGGCTATATTATAGAAAATACCCTGCCAAAATTTATATCAAAATTTAAGAATTTATTAAAGGGGTGTTAGAACCTCAAAATCTTCAAAAAATTGTGATTTCGGATTTTTGCATTTTCACATTCTCTTCACTTTTATCTTTCTAAAAATGCCATTCTTTAATCTCTATGAAAATTAGAACTGTAAAAAAATCTAGTTTTAATTTGTCATCGACTGCTTTGATCAATGAGGATTTTTACATAAAAACGAGTTTTTCTCCAAACGTGATTTTTTTATACTCGATGTATCTTTTCTCAGGAACTACTGCTCGCAGGTATCTAAACCTTTTATGGCTTATTTATTAGGTTCCCTAATATTTACTGAAATGAGCTTTTTGTGATAAACTTAGAAAAAGATTTTTTTTTTTTTTTTTTTTTTTTGTGTGTGTGTGTGTGTGTGTGTGTGAGAGAGAGAGAAATGTGCTAAATTTTACTATGCCTAACAAAATATTCTGTAATTTACTTTAAATTCAAAATGTTTCAAAACATGATATCAGTATAATCAAATAGGTATACTTTAATTACAGAAAAAATTTCAAGCTTGTATCTACAGCAGATTTTGAAAAAAGGTACATCGAAAATTGCCAATTTAACATTGTCGGTATAGGGGTTTCTGATACCCCTTAAGTTCTACGTAAATATGTGTGAAACTTGCATTTAATGAGCCTTTCCTTACATTCCTTAATTGTGTGGTCACTAAAGTTTCATACAGGATGCTCTGAGCAATACAAAATATAATGAAGAAGCATTCAGATTTGAGTGGATAATTTTATTAAAACACAGTACACCAGAGTTCTAACTATAACATCATTACACGATCTATCTAACTCACATTAGAGTTATTCTATCTAACATCCAGAAGATCGTCTGCCACGAATCTCTTACCAGAACTCTGGCACTGTCAAATTTTAAGTGTCCCTCTTTTAGCAAAGATACTGCAATCAGAAAAGACACAGGATTTAAATCTGCATCTGCATGCGGGCTTCCCTAAGCCCCATCAAATCTTCAGGATTTTCACTCATTTTTACTTCCTTGTACGAAGTAAAAAGGAAGTATTGTAATCGCGAAAAGTTTCAGGCAGTTTATTTCAACGAAAATCTCCATTTTGACCGCTATCGAAAGCAATTTAACGATGGTTTTGCGTGATATCTGTACATAAAGACAGAATAAAAGACTCGTTTACTCAAAAAAAATTATAAAACTGCTTCAAAATTAATTCTGAAGAGAATTTTTCGTGGCGTCTGTACGAACGTATGTACGTACGTATCTTGCATAACTCAAAAACGAGTAGCCTCGGAACGTATATATTTTGTATATAGGACTCCTATAATATGTAGATGTGCACCTCGTATTTCGGTTGCAATCGGCAGCACCAAACGTATATAAATATATTTATATATATATCCACTCTGTTACCCGGCTCAGTGATCTCAGTTTCTTTACTCGTATATGTTTGTAAATTGTACATTTTTTGCTTTAAAAATATGAAATGAATGAGAATTATGTTGTTTTTATCTTCCGGTTAAGGTTTTTATGCCTTTAGTAAATGTCTATGCAATATTTTTAGAATTATCAACAATTTTAAAGTTGTTTAAGTGCCGCTAAGCTTCCTTTTTTTATTTATTTATTTTATTTTTATTTTTATTTTTATTATTTTTTTATTTTATTTTATTTTATTTTATTTTTTTTTTTTTTTTTTTTTTTTTTTTTTTATGGCGGCCATTGATTGTTCACATTTGAGACAGGAGACTAGTGGATTTGTTGCCAATCTAGAGAAACTTAGCTTCGCAACAACAAAGATAACGCCTTCATTTATTATTGCGAATTAAATCATGCTTAATCCTTTCTGGAATTTTTTCGAGGAAATAAGTGTTTCAGATTTACTTCGTAATTTTTAATATAGATATTTTGAGTTTTTATGTATTTTTGCCTTCTCGCGAAGTGAGAACTGAATTAATTGAATGAGAAATGCTCAATCGTCTGTGAAAAACTGTTTCTTTTTTGTTTTGTTTGCTTAATTTCTTTTATACATCGTTCTAGCTTTATTATAGTATTTGAATAGAACATGTGGCAACGATTAGATAATTCTTTAAATGATATAAATTTCGTGCATTCTGAGTTACAATATGAACGAAATATAATATTGTTAAGTGAATCTAGCGCCAGAGTATCGCTATGGTAAACAAATACTAGAGTGAATTTTAAAGAATGCATTTATTCTATTGTGGTTTATGCGCTGTCGGCGAAGTAGATTTAATTCAATCCAATAAGTTTAAATGAAATGCAAGAAAAAATGCATATAATTTAATATCCTGTACAAGGAAGTCATGTGGTGTACACAACAGATTGTTTTTATTGTATTTCATTCGATTTTTATCTGGATCAGTGTTTCTCATAAAGAATTTTGCAGCACTTTTTTTCTGAGTTCTGATGTCGTGGAGAAAGATGATACGTTTTTCGCCTTTATAAGATTCAAATCGGTATTATTCACTTTGTTTACTATTGACGTTAAGCATTTGAATGATTTTGCAACTGTGTCCTTTGACTTGGTATTTTCTTTTTTTAAATTAAAGATTTTACGTCTGCAACATTCGAAACATTCCGTTTTTTTCGTCGGATATATATTTGGAACAATTTTTCCACTTGAAGCCAAACTTTCATGTTTTTTTTTTTTTTTTTTTTTTTTTTTTTTCCTTTCCTGTTGACAATATTACCTATTGTAGCTTTTGACATCGAGAAACCATACCTTTCACAGCGTTTTTTAATAACTAGTAGCGAATAATTTTTTTGAGCTCAAATATAAAAACAAAAGTCAAGTATCAGACTATAATTTATATGTTCAAAATTATAGTTGCAGTTAAAAAAAAAATTCCAAGCAGATTTTTTTATAGTAAAGCAAAACCGTATTTTTAATAGTTTAATAATAATTCTGGGCTTAGTTATTATGATACTTATGCATGACTATTTTTTCAAATGTTTCACCTAAACTGTTAGTTTTTATAAAATGTTGTTACTTTCAAATTATTACAAACTAGCAGCTTCGCTGCCAACCTTCGTCTGGCTTTTAAATGTACCGGAAAAATGGCTGCAGAACAACTTCATAAAAAAAAGTTATTACGTATAGCAAAATTATAATTATAATCAATATTCATTAATACAAATATTAATTATCCTAATAAATAAATTAACCAAATTCCCTTGCAAAAAAATGCAAAATCTTAAGAACTCAAAAGGTATAAAAGAGGTTAAGAATTTTGTTTCCTAAAAGAATCACTCAAAACTTTTCAATATCTTAAAAACAGTGAAATGAGCAATAAATAACATAAAAGAATACAAAAAACAAGAAATTCTGAAAAGCAAAGTATAATTAATGATATTTTATCTAATATTTTAAGAGGAAAAAATGACAATGAAATAAGCTATATCCCTTAATACAAATATTAATTATTCTAATAAAAATATTAATCAACTTTCCGTTGAAGAAAAAAAAATCATGCAAAACTTTTCAATATCTTACAAACAGTGAAATAAGCAAAAAATAACACGAAAGCAACTCAGAATACATACATTTCCGCGCAGAATTTTACTTTGCTGAACGACTTTATCAAAAAAAAAAAAAAAAAAAAAAAAAAAAAAATCAATAAAAATGTATTATATATAGATATAAAAATGACAATGAAATATGCCAATCTCTTAAAAACAGTGACATAAGAAATACGATGAAAAATTGTTGCCAAACCCATATTTCTAAAAGAATGAAACTATTCAAAATGATGCGATTTCATCAAAAATCTATCAACAACAATAAGAAAGGAAAATTGTTGCCAAAATCACATTTGTAAAGATGTGAGATGTGAAAAGTGTACTCGGAAGCTTCATTTAAAAATTTTTTAAAAAATACAAAATATTATCATTTTTCCAAAATTCTTTTTGTAAAAGCAGTCGCAAGGATGAAAGTTTAACGTGTCCAAAAATCAAAGAAAAATAAACTGCACATTTTTAAAAATAAACGTTTTTAGAAAAAATCCCGTTGGAAAGATGTTAAACTCCCTTTGTTAAATAAATTCGTATTGAATCGATTTTGAAACACGAAATTTATGTTAAGTTCGTAAAATAGCTAAGTGCCTACGTTTCACGACGATGTGAAAATGGAGTGTGTAGAGTAAAATCTCGCTTTTCTATAGCCCATTGTGTCTCAAAATGACGCAATTTCGTCCCAAAACATAAAATAAAAAAAAATTCGAATTTCGAAAAAATCGCTTCGAGATGCACTGGCTGTTGTCTAGATGCACCTATGTACCAAATTTCGTAGCCGTGGGTCTATTAGCTTACGCGCAGCGCGAACGAAAGACACACACACAGAGAGACTCTTTCTTTTATTATATTTAGAGACAAACAACAACAACAAAAAACGTTATTTTTAAAGTTATTTTGAAATTAATTTCGAATTAATTTAAAAGCTGTTTACTATGAAATATCTCAAGTATGTATTGTCTTTACTGCCGCAATATCTTGTTCTTCTTAAAAACTGAAGCTCTTACCTGGAAAACAATTTTTTTGGATGAAAGAAGCATGATTTTTTTAGAAGGCTACGATACACGTTTCGTTTTTCAAGTAGGTTCTCTAAAATCCGCAATGCTCATTTCTGTTTTACGAGCTCTGAACTTCGCGCCGGAAATATGAGGTTTTTCCCTATAGCGGTTGCCTTAGGAATCATAAACGACATTACTGAATAACCTGCCATCTACCCACAATGACATTTAAATGTCATGAGGTTATCAAGATCAAGTTAACTTCTCTTTCTTAAAGAAGGGCATTTTGAAATGACTGTATAGGGTTTCCTCTAAATATTGCATTTAATACCATTAATGGTCATAATTTTATCTTGCTTCTAACATGGAAAGAAGAGGGGATGTTTACTTTTACCGCAGTTAAAGAAATGTAGTCATTTCAAAGTCATGAATATAAAATATGCATATTTCCTGCATTTAAATGTACGAAATATTTAATAGCTAATTTATTGAAAGCTTCTTTCGGATTGCCTACAGCCATAAATGTTCAAGTGTCAGCAAAAGGCTGATTAAAATTAACAAAAATTTGATGTGTACACCACATGACTTCCTTGTACTGAAATATTAAATTATACGCATTTTTTCTTGCAGTTCATTTTAACTTATTGGACTGAATTAAATCTACTTCGCCGACAGCGCATACACCACAATAGAATAAATGCATGCATTCTTTAAAATTCACTCTAGTATTTGTTTACCATAGCGACACTCTGGCGCAAGATTCACTTAACAGTATTAATAATTATATAAAAGTTAACTTATATAATAATTATATAACGGAAAATAAGTTAATTATATATTTCGTTCATATTATAACTCATAATGCACAAAATTTATATCATTTAAAGAATAGAATTATCTAATCGTTGCCACATTTTCTATTCAAATACTATAATAAAGCTAGAATGATGTATAAAAGAAATTAAGCAAACAAAACAATAAAGAAACATTTTTTCATCAAATGTAAACATCAATGTTAGCCATTAAAAAAAGGCTTAGCGGCACTTAGACAACTTTAAAATTGTTCATAATTCTTAAAATATTGCATACAGATCTACTAAAGGCATAAAAACCTTAACCGGAAGATAAAAACAACATAATACAATCATTTTTAAAGCAAAAAAAAATGTAGAATTTACAAACATATTAAAGCAAATGAGATCACTGAGCCGGGTAACAGAGTGGATATATATATAAATATATTTATATACGTTTGGTGCGGCCGATCGCAACCAAAATACGAGGTGCACATCTACATGTTATAGCAGTCCTATATACAAAATTTCAACGTTCTGAGGCTACTCGTTTTTGAGTTATGCGAGATACGTACGTACGCACGAAAAATTCTCTTCAGAATTAATTTTAAAGCAGTTTTATAATTTTTTTCAAGGAAAAGAGTATTTTATTCTCTCCTTACGTGCAGATATCACGCAAAAACATCGTTAAATTCCATTCGTTAGCGGTCAGAATGGATATTTTCGTTGAAATATGCTGCGTGAAACCTTTCGCGATTACAATACTTCCTTTTTACTTCGTACAAGGAAGTTAAAAAATAGCAAGTTTAACCCCGATACTATATAAATATTTTTTCTAAATATTTCTAAATATTTAGTTCAACAAGCAATTCTTAAAAAGAAAAATAAAAAGGTTGCTTATGTTTTCTTATTAGCACATTCGAGCTTTGAATTCTCATCTCATATTGGACTGAGAATAAATATCCTTAGTATTGTTACGAATTTGGTATTTAAACAGCTAATGCTAGTAGACTTGTAAATTAAATGGTTTTATTTCCCACGCAGTGCAGCGCGTGACGAATATTAAAAGAAAGCTATGTCGGAAAACTGAAAATACAAGAGCTCGTGCATTTTAACATTTAATAAATATATCTTTTTGATTTCGAGAAAGTACTAGAAAATTCTCGCGCGCGATTTTAAAATCTTATAAAAGGAGGAAAACCTCTCAGTTCGGAGAACTACTCCTGATTACCTGCTGGACTGCGCACCGTATCTCAGTAACCTTATGCTACTATCCTGACCGAATGCATCATGCAAGGACTTGAATGCTGGATGATTTTGTTTTCCAAGTACTAATTTCCCAATTTTCGTATATTCAGCTTGACTTTGCCACGGAATGATTGCACCTTGTTCTAATGTTACGCCCCCGGGCGAGGTGCAGTAGCACCTTAATGTACTAAAAACCGTGAATTGCCTTTGTAGGCTGCACAGATTGTACAGGTCAAAACTCAAAGTACTTGTATACCTGAGGTGAATCAGAAATAAATAAAAATTTCGGAGAAGTTATAGTTTGTTGTTGTTTAGGAAACTGCTCTTGTAGATTGTAGCGAATTTGCGGATTAGCTTTCTTTTAGCTGTTTTGAATTAACTTTTGTTGAACTTTTGAGTAGTTGAAAGATAACTACTGTGAGATATTGTATTACTGAAAGAATATCTGAGGGAATTTAAGCATTTTTATTGTGATAATAAAATTTTGTCCATTTTTCATCGGACTAGTGCATTCATTTCGTAACGAACCCGTACGCACCCAACAGTATATTTGACGATAGCAGTTTTCAGGAATAGTATGTGCATCCTCAGTATGATAAACGACAAAGTCCTGAAGATATCTGAGAAACAACAGCCCCAGGAGATCTTTATATATCCCGGGACATTGCGACCTGAACAGGAAATCCTTAAGTTGTTGATTTACGAAGTCCTCAGGATATCTGAAAATCAACATCCTCAGGAGATCTTCATATATCCCGGGACATTACGACTTGAACAGGACATCCTCGGGATATCTGAAAATCAACATCCTCAGGAGATCTTCATACATCCCGGGACATTGCGACTTGAACAGGACATCCTCAGGATGTTCACTTAAGAAGTTCTCAGGATATCTGAGAATCAACATCCTCAGGATATCCTAACTATTTCCCGGGACATTGCGACTTAAATAGGATATCCTGAGGATGTCGTGTGTTAGACTTAAATAGGATATCCTGACTTAAATAGGATATCCTGGGTGGTGAAATACCGTGCGTACGTTGTGCTTACACTGCAGTTCAAATAATTATATAGCTATCATACTTTAGTTAGAAACCTTCCATTATATAAATTTCATATGAACAGAAAAATATGGCTCGAAAAATAATTTTTATGCATATTAATGGTTTACATTATTAAGCATAGAAATGTATTTATCGGGTCAACCTGTACAAATATAATTTGTCAAAGGATAAAAAGAAAAAAAATATAAAAAGAAAGACTCCTACTTTTTTTAACAGTTTGAAAAAATGCTGCTATAACATAATAGCATTATTATTTAAGAAGAAATCATTATAACTATAATTATATTTTGATAATTTTGAACGTGGTTTCTTAAACTGTGGGTCGCGACCCCCAAGGGCTCACGGGACCTGCAGCAGGAGGTCGCCAAAAATTTTAGTAGTTTTGACATTTCTTATTATAATAATTTTACAATTAGCAAATATTTTTACATAATGTATCTGAAACTAGATAAAGATAAAACAATACAGGCAATGAAAAAAAAAAGAAAACGTTTCGACGCATTCTTTTTATAATATAAACGTTCATTTTCTTTGCTTTGCACGTGACGCTGTCATTTCTTCTGTTACTTATTTAAAATTTTCACATTGTTCTATGTCTTAAAATTAGAAATTAAAGTTAATGACTTAAAACTGCAATAGTATATTACAGAATAAGAGAAAAAATTGGCAGTTTCAATCGCACGTGTGTCGGATTTGCGGGATACTTATGGGGTCCCACAAAATTTTTGTAAATGTTATGGGGTCCTGGGGTAACCCAGGACAAACTGAAAACATCGCGGCAAAAATAGATGTTTGCCCGAAAACATCGCGGACGAAAACGTCGCGGAAAAAACAACGCAAGGCGAAAACGTCGTGACACAAAACATCGTGGGAGAAAACATCGCAAAGAGAAAACATCGCAGTTCTAAAACACCGTGATACAAAATATCGTCGTCCAAAATAAAGCGGTTCAAAAATTTCGCAGTTTAAAAACATCGCCGTTGAAAATATCGCGGTAAAAAATAAAGTATCTACAAATCATCGCATGACGATAACATGGCAGACATGCTTTTTCCAGGCTTTAATAATTGTAAATGGATATTTCCATAATGATTTGTGAGCGCAAGATAGAAAGAAGGATAATCTTTACTTTCATATTTTTTATTAACTAATAAATTTTTGCTGAAAAATTAAGAAGGAAATTTAAGCATAGAAAATTAAGGCAACTTGTAGCACTTAATAGAATTTTAAACTGACATAGTTAACTAACAAAGGTCATTAATAAATCATTTTTATGAAGATTTTACTGGTAATTTTTCATGAAAAGTATGATCTAAAAATGTTTAGAAAAAGGAAGCTACGTAACTGCATGACCTTATGTATAAAAAATTGCTAATTATGAGATTATTTTCTTCACTTTTGTCAGTCTAATACTCTTATAATAAAAATTGTTCTGCTTCAGTTGATTCTTAAGTATTAAGTTTCCTTCTTACTTTTTCAGCAAAAATTTTAGTTAAAAAAATATGAAAGTAAAAATTATCTTTCTTTCCATCTCGCACTCACAAATCATTATGAGAATATCTATTTACAATTATTAAAGCCTGAAAAAAGCAGGTCTGCGATGTTATCGTCCTGCGATTATTTGTCGATACTTTATTTTTTACTGCGATATTTTCGACGACGATGTTTTTAAACTGCTTTATTTTGGACGACGATATTTTGTACCACGATGTTTTAGAACTGCGATGTTTACTCTTTGCGATGTTTTCTACCACGATGTTTTCTAGCACGACGTTTTCGCCTTGCGTTTTTTTCTCCGCGACGTTTTCGCCCGCCATGATTTTGCCGCGATGTTATTGGCGGACACCGTCCTGGGGGGGGGGGTCGCGACTGAAAAAAGTTTAAGAAACCCTGAACTAAACGAAGCTTGGACTTCTTTCTAAAGTTTCTTAATTTTTCAGACCTAAAATTCTGTACTTTTAAATTTCAAGTTTTTAGCGAAATCTTATTGTCGTTTTTTAAATCAACGAGAAATAAAACTTCTGATTGATAACCATTATATAGGAATTCGCTTAGTCCTTTTCACATACGGTTTATTTACACAAGAAAGATAATTTTTTTAAATGAACGAAGCGTATATAAGTCTGGAATAAAAGCTGATGCCTTTTTTTTTTTTTTTTTCTAAGTTAAAATTAAAACCCAAGCCTTCTTAAAATAACAATAAATTCTTAAGGAAAAAAGACGTCGAAATATATTTATTTTATCACATCCTATACAAATATTTTTTGATGTCGAGACTTCTCCAGTTCAAGAAACTTCAAGCAAAACTTTAGAGCAGAAATTCAGAAAGATTTTAAACAAAAGGCGTTTCCCTTCTGTATATAATTTGCCCTTGTATGATCGACTTTACCTCTCGGCAAAGTGAGCAAGAGTTATAGAGACATTAGCTATTTTCGGGAAGCAGGCAAGATGAAAAATGAGCAATCGCTTTCGCCGGGAATCGAACCACGTACCTCTGGAATACTGGCCCATCTCGCATAGCCACTACACCACGAAGGCACGCTAGGAAGGGGGATAAATACCTTATATACTCCCCCCTTTTAACCCTTTGCGGCACAGTGTGTCCGGTTTGGACACACCTAAAAATTTCCCTCTGTACGCACAGAAAAATTGAATGAAAAAAGATTTATGGGTTACTCTGAAACTTCTTTATTTATAGTAGATGGCAGCTCAACACAAACCAGTCCATATGTTTTAAACATGTTTAGTTTTTAAGACCCTCATTTTTCAAAGAAACCTTCCAGATTTTTTTAGAGTATAAAAGGAATTGTTTGAAAAGAAATTTCTATGTTATTTTTTTGCTGTATGCTAATCACCTTATACTATATTAGTTTTTAATTTTTACCTTGAAATCTTGCCTAAAATCAAACGGCGAACGTAAGGTGTGCCCAGACCGGGCTCACCGATCATCTAGAACAACTGAGAGTCTGTATTCTTTGTTTCTCCGCATCTCATCGGTCAGTTCATTGACAACAATGCTCGTTTCAGCACTCTTTTCGAAGCTCTATTCGATCAGTGTGCCCAGTTTGGGCACACCCATGGAATTAAAACGATAAGTGCTATCTTCACAAAATTTTACTTGTGTAGTCCTCTAGGCCTAATTAGACAGCCTACTTTTTTTTTAAATCAAAAATCCGACTAGGTAGCGTGCCGGAAAAGGTTAAAGGACGACTGGGATTTTTAGGGGACCCAATCGTCAAATCCTGGGTGAGGAAAATCATCATCCGACACTCTTTTTAGTTCGTGCGCCACTGTAGAGACATTAGGATTTTTTGGAAGTAAGACAGAAGAAAAATAAGCAATCGCCTTCGCCGGGAATCGAACCATGGACCACTAGAATACCGGCCCAACGTGCAGAACCACTACACCATGAAGGCACGCTAGGAAGGCTGGAGAAATACCTTATAATATTTTAATAGTTTTCAAATCCATTTACTAAATCTGCGAATTACACTAAACTTTTCCTCTCATATAATACGATAAAATTTGAATTTTTGAAAAATTTTCTTACATTAACAAGACTATTTCTTTTATTAAAAACATTATTCTTAACGAACAGTAAAAAGACAACATTTTCTTGATATTTATTTATCACGTACTTCCTGTATTGGAGGATATTTTATAGTGCACCATTGTGACTCAGGATATCTCAACCTGGATGAGGAATTTTAATAAAAATTATCGTCCTTTGAAATTTTTTGTTTTTTGTTTTTTGTTTTTTAAGTCTGATGTGGCTAGGGCATAACTTCCCGCAAATTCCATGTTTTATGGGGACTCGATACCTTTTGAATGATTTTTTTATTTAAGCACTTTCATATACTTTTTATGAATAATATTAAGTGGTTTTATGAGACAAAATGGTTTTAAGCTGAAAAAAAAATTTGCTATTAATATTTGTTTAATTTGAATTTTTTTAAAAAAAAATTCAACAATTAACAATTCTTTTTTCTTCCACAATTTTCAATATTTTTGCTTCAAATTTTTTTATTGTATTCATAATAGATTTACGAACTTACTATACTTAATAAATTTACGAATCGATTTTTCAATTAATGAGTTAGTTTCTGAGAAAAAAATAAAAAGCACATTTTTATATAAAAACTTTAAAAAAATATCATTTCAGTAACATTTTTACTTCCAATAATTTTTCTTTTCACTATTTTTCAAATCCCATCTTTGATTCTATTTACTATATAATTTTAAATAAGCAGTAAAATTATTAAATAATTTGGTCCATATCTGAACAAGTTTTAGGACTTTAAGTAAAAGGATATATTAAAAAATTGCAAACTGAGAAATCGCAGTTTAAAGGATGTAAACTGTCTGAAATGTCATTAAATGATTTCCAATTTCTTAAAACTTTTATTACTGAATTTCCATATATATATATATATATATATATATATATAATAAAACTTAGTACTGATCAATTGATTAATATGAATATAAATTACAAGCTTTTGTTTAAAACCTTATCTGGCTAGAAGTATTGCAAAAATATCATAAAATGCAAGTAGAATTTTTCTTTACTAGTTTTTGTTTTTAAAACACGCTCAAAACAATTTTAATGCATGAATTAATTATAATATATTTTGTAAAACGCTTAATCATTATTAATAATATTAATTTGTAGTTTTATTCATTTTTTAAAAAGCAAAATTTGAAATTTTAACAGACATAAAACATTTTATTTAAAACCACTCAGCAGCTTATGTAATTTCTTCTCCTATTTTAGCCATTTGTTCTCGTATATAAATTGCATTTTAAATTAATTTATGTGCATTTTAATTAATTAAAAAGTTTAATGTTTGTTCCAGAACTATTTCAACAATGCTACGGTCAGAATTTTGAGCACTTTCAGTACACTACCTCTTTATGTTCGTATCTAATCACAGATAATTTCAACTTTTGAATAAACATAGCATTTTTGTTGACTGATAATACACATAAAATTATTTGCTGAGCTCAGCATAAATATATAAACTTGCCAGTTTAAAGGTAAATTTTTTTTCCAACTTTAATTTGTATTTAAATAAATAAGTATATACGCATAGAGTTTTTTGATTTGGAGCCATTTTTAATTGCACTCCTCTTCATTCACACTTATTTTTAGTAAGTTACTGAAAAAATTAAGAAGTAAAAAAAAAAAAAAATAAATAAACATTGAGGGTGTGTGGCATTTAAAGGGGTGTCAAAATTTTAAAAACCTTTTTATAGCATTTATTATCGTCAGATCATTTCAGAATTCCTCTTCAGTGTAGTAAGCGTATTAAGGTACTTTTTCAGCAAAAAATTGAAAAATCGGTAATTTAATTGATTTTGGGGTACCGAGTACCCTTAAATAGCAACGACTTTTAAGTCAGGTATCACTTTTGTTTGCAACAAAATCGAATTTGTTGTCCTAATAAGTAGAAAGGTCTGTAATACAAAGTTTTGGATTATATTTTATTAGGTATAATGTGTGAAAACTGGTTTTTCAAAATTTATACCAGCGTAATCAAATGTTTGCCCCTCCATTATTTTTTTACTTGAAATTACATTTGACTAGAGAGTAAATTAAATATTTCTTCTATGTTATTTTCATAATATTCAAGAAATATAAATTCATTTTGATCTGTTGCATGTGTATTCCCGCGATGTTTAGGTATCAGTAAACAATGCTCGTTCAACTGCAGTAATATATTACGGTTTATATATCTATGTAACACTATGTTATGTGGATTGCTGCCAAACTGCTATGGGCTTCAAATAAAGTACTACTTCAGGTTGTCTATTAAGAAACTCTTGAGGTTGACCCAAATCTAATCAACTCTGCTTAAGAACGCACAAAGCTTAAATATGGAAAATAGAAATTATTGGAAGTTTGGTAAAAGTGTTTCCGTGGTCGAAACAAACCATCACTCACAGAAAGACAGACAGGCTCACAGACAGATAGATAGACATCGTCGTAAAGATAGTAAAATCGCATCTTAGGGACCCTAATTAGCACATATTCACTAAAACCTCGCCATCGAAAACATTACCTATGTACTTGTGTATCGTTTAGCGAGAGGTTTTATCAAAATTACTTGTTAAAAAATAAATGTCTCGTTTCAGCTTATGCAAGCTACTTAATAAAAAAATCTGATGTGTGCACCACATGACTTCCTTGTACGGAATATTAAATTATACGCATTTTTTCTTGCATTTCATTTAAGTTTATTGGATTGAATTAAATCTACTTCGCCGACAGCACATAAACCACAGTAGAATAAATGCATTCTTTAAAATCCACTCTATTTGTTTACCATAGCGACACTCTGGCGCTCGGTTCACTTAACAGTATTATATTTCGTTCATATTATAACTCATAATGCACAAAATTTATATCATTTAAAGAATAGAATTATCTAATCGTTGACACATGCTCTATTCAAATACTATAATAAAGCTAGAGCGATGTATAAAAGAAATTAAGCAAACAAAACAAAAATGAAATAGTTTTTCACAGACGATTGAGTATTTCTCATTGAATTAATTCAGTTCTCACTTCGCGAGAAGGCAAAAATACATAAAAACTCAAAATATCTATATTAAAAATTACGAAGTAAATCTGAAACACTTATTTCCTAGAAAAAATTCCAGAAAGGATTAAGCATGATTTAATTGGCAATAATAAATGAAGGCGTTATCTTTGTTGCTGTGAAGCTACATTTCTCTAAATTGGCAACAAATCCACTACTCTGCTGTTTCAAATATAAACAAGCAATGGCCGCCATCAAAAAAAAATATTAGGCTTAGCGGCACTTAAACAACTTTAAAATTGTTGATAATTCTAAAAATATTGCATACAGATTTACTAAACGCATAAAAAACTTAACCGGAAGATAAGAACAACATAATTCAATCATTTTTAAAGCAAAAAATATAGAATTTACAAACATATAAGAGTAAAGAAACTGAGATCACTGAGTCGGGTAACAGAGTGGATATATATATAAATATATTTATATACTTTGGTGCGGCCGATTGCAACCAAAATACGAGGTGCACATCTACATGTTATAGCAGTCCTATATACGAAATTTCATCGTTCTGAGGCTACTCGTTTTTGAGTTATGCAAGATACGTACGTAGGTTGGTACAGACGCCACAAAAAATTCTAAAGCAGTTTTATAATTTTTTGGAAGAAACGAGTCTTCTATTCTGTCCTTACGTACAGATATGACGCAAAAACATCGTTAAATTGCATTCGATAGCGGTCAAAATGGATATTTTCGTTGAAATATGCTGCCTGAAACTTTTCTCGATTACAATACTTCCTTTTTACTTCGTACAAGGAAGTAAAAGTGGTTTTAAAACTGAAAAGGAAAAGAGTGGTTCGGAGGGGGAAACTAAAAGTAAAAACTTTGTGTTTCCCGCTTAACTTTTAAACAAGAAGGGAAAGAAAACGCTTCCTACCTTATTATAAATTTGCATGGCAGAAAAAAGGGATTTAAAGCGATTTCGTTAAATAACACAAGAGAAAAAAAAAAAAAAAAATATTCTCTTGCAACTACTGACTTGCAAGATAATTGACTTTACGAATGAATTGTCCGAAATAAAAATTTCCCCTCTCAAAACAATAATTACTAAAATTATATTTTTGAGACTTATTAATAGGTCCTGCTAATGTCTTATGCGAGACCTGAGTGTGCATTCCCTCCAGAGCATAAAATGGTTGAAAGAAAACGGTGCATTTACTGCGTCATATTGAACATCAGGTTTCTGGTTAGTCAGTTTGACAGTTTATACGCTAATTATCTTCATTTTTACCTTTCAGAAAATGTTATTCCGATTATATCATTTTCAAGCTGCAAAGTCATTTCATGCTTCATTTGAAGACACAGCCAATAACTTCAAAATTATTTCCTCAATAATTCATCATTTTTTAATTTTAGTTAGATAAGCGCAAGGAAGTATCGCAATAAATCGCTTTCTTTTTACTTCCTTGTACGAAGTAGAAAGAAAGTATTGTAATCGCGAAAAGTTTCAGGCATCATATTTCAAAGTAAATATCCATTTTCACCGCTATCGAATGCAATTTAACCATGCTTTTGCTTGACATCTGTTCGTAAGGACAAAATAAAGAACTATTTTTCCACCAAAAAATTGTAAAACTAATTTAAAATGAATTCTGAAGAGAATTTTTCGTGGCGTACGTACGTACGTATGTATCACGCATAACTCAAAAACGAGTGGTCTCGGAACACTCGGCACGTAATTGAGAGGTCCGCGGTTCGATTCCCGGTGAGGGCGGTTGCTAATTTTTCATCTCTCCGGCGTTTTCAAAAAATACCTAATGTCTCTACAGTGGCGCCCGAACTAAAAAGGTGTTCGGTCATTATTCTCCTCACCCAGGATTTGGCTATTGGGTCCCTAAAACCCAGTCGCCCTTTAAAAGGGGGAGTATATAAGGTATTCCTCCCGCCTTCCTAGCGTGCCTTCATGGTGTAGTGGTTCTGCACGTTGGGCCGGTATTCTAGTGGTCCATGGTTCGATTCCCGGCTAAGGTGATTGCTCATTTTTCATCTTGTCTGCTTCCAAAAAATACCTAATGTCTCTACAAGTTTCAAATGTAAACAAATGTGATCTCGTAAGCACCACTTAAACTCTAAATTTTCGATAATTTTACAACTATTGCATGCAGATTAACTAAAGGCATAAAACCCTTACTCGGAACGTTATGAACGATATAACTCAATCACTTTTAAAGCAAAAATTGCACAATTTACCAACATGTAGGAATAAACAAACTGAGCTCGCCGAGTCGAGTACTAAAGTATATATATATATATATATATGTGTGTGTGTGTGTAATGATATTTTTAAATCAATTGATTAAATTAAATTCTAATCATATTGCTTCATAATGAGTTGGCGATTCTCTACCTAAATTGCATCCTTGTTCCTAAGTTTTGGCGAAATCCTTTCTTTATTATAAATTATATTAATCTGTTGGCGCCCGCCAAATCGCCAAACTCATAAATCTGTCATATTACGTCCTTAAGAACACTCTGGTGAGAAGATAGCGTCACCTCGTGATTTCAATTAATATCGCTGATCAACTATCTAACTATGTAAGCATGTATACAGGACCAATGTATGCCCTTATAGGCCCCATGAGGTGTTGCCCCGGATAGTTGCGGAACCTGGAGTAGACCCGAATAGTCTTAGTAAGCCGCACGGGTGTCCAGATTCTGCTCTCAACTCAACTAATATCGCTGATTGGATGAGTCCCATGACGCACACATATCTATAAATAGGGCTATACATTTAATTAAGACTCTTTATTCGTTTGAAGAATTATGTTTTTGCTATTTAAATTTATGTTTGCATACTCAACTTGTATTTGAATAGCATGTTACATCACCCCACGATGTAATACTCCGCAGTGGCAAAGTGCCATCTTTCCCTTTATTTTTCATATCTTGTCTCTGTGACACCTTCACTGATATTTTTACCTCCAGGATGCCATATTTAAAGACAACTGGCAAAAGCTTGCAAATTCATGCAGGCTAGGCCCAGTATAACAGCGGTAAATGGAATGGAATGGTACAGGAGGGAACGCTTGTGAGATGGATGCTAAAATAAACGTATCACTTTATATTCCAAAATTTCTCTTATTCTTGTTCACAGCACAAATAATATATGAGATTCTACATTTCATATATATATATATATATATATATATATGATGTACTAGCTTTTGTCCGAAATAAATAGATTGGTGAAGAATCATAGATGTAATCGTAGCTTAAATTATCGGACGATAAGTTTAAAAAACAGGATCCATTTATTATTATTCAGGAGAAATAGCAGTTGCAAAATCAGATATCCGGAGTAATAAAAAGAATACTAATAACTTTTTGCATGAAGTTTACTGTATCGTGACATTTAAGAAAAAGCCCCGATATTCTTTTGCGAGTCCTTTTATAGCCTCTGGAAAGGCGGAGCTTCCAAGAAATGACGTCAGCCTCGTCAGCCAATCCAGTTCGCTTTAAATATTTCCAGAACATTCTAAAACTGTACGTGTGAGAAAAGGTAGGAAAAACAACTTGACTACGGGGCTGTGGATTTAATTCCACGTACTTTGAAATAAGAGAACGTCGCCATTAAAAATGAAAAGAACATACAGTTAGAATTTTAAGTGTATTCTTGACTATGGAATTTTATTATTACATATATGTATATATATATATATATATATATCATATTATAATATATTTTCATTGAAATATGATAACTCGAAATTCTTCCTTATTTCGTAGATGGAATTAAAACGTCAGCCGACAATATAGAAATGTGTGCTTTTATTCTGCAAAAATGATTGGGAAAATCGTCATTCTGAATACAACTCACGCGCAACCCAAATAAATTACACAGAGAAAAGGATTTCAGTGACTATTATTTACCTTAGCCATCTGAGTAACAAGAAAAGTAGAAACTTAACTGACGTATAATCGATAAAAATTTCAGAATTGTCATTAAGTCGTGACGTCAAATTCTTTCAAGCATGTCAGCAATTTAAAGTTTTTAAAACAGTGAGTAATAGGAAATATTTAATTTTTATTGAGAACTGGTATCTAAGCAATCTTCAGCACTTATTTAAATAACAGTCGTCACTCATGCTTTTCCTTCTTCCGTTAAATGGTGACTAACGAGACTGTAGGCAATGACGTCTCGAAACGTTTACTTTCACTGGTAAGAATAATAAAACAATTCAATGCAAAACTAATAAAATGTTTTAATTTATATCTTACGAAAGATAAGATAGCTGCAAATTTCGTCTTCGCAAATGATACTAAATGCCTTTATAACTTCTTTTCTGCATTTGATCTTCAGAAATATTTACGCTTTAAATGTTATTTTCTACGTTTATGGAAAAGGATATTGGGAGGGGGAGGAATATGAGTAACGTCAGAGGAGAAGGGCGAATAAAAAGGACAAAATTGAAATACGAAAGGGCTCACGCTGTTGCATCAGCTCATTTTCTACGCTGTTGCATCAGTTCTGCTTCAGCGCGTCAGGGGCGTGGTTAGTGACGTCACACAGGGGGCGGGGCAGGTGCAACATGCAACGTCATGAATGACATCACACCAGGGGGCGTAGTCATGAGTTAAGATGAGTTGTTTTTAGGCTGATAGTTGAGTTGTAGACCTCCTGCTTTTCATTTAACGTTAATTTTTTTTAATTGGCAACGGGACATATTTTCTGCATCAGTTTGAGGGTTCGATCTTATATTTTGAATAATAGAACATTTTTTTAAAAAAAACTTCTAAATAGGTTATTTTCTTTTTTCGTCCCTAGAGGACGCCAGGAGCATTTGTATCCCCGTCGCCAATTTAAAAAAACTAACTTTAAATGAAAAGCAAGAAGTCTACAACTGAACCAGCAGCTTAAAACAACTCAACTAAACTCGTGACTACGTCCTCTGGTGTGATGTCATTGATGACGTTTCACGATGCAGCTACCACCCCCGTGTGACGTCATTGGCCACGCCCCTGACCCGCTGATGCAGAACTCTCATTATTATACTACTCGCGGTCTACCAGTCTGCTGATGCACACACTCCTACTAACTTTCTCCCCCCCCTTTTTTGTCTTTTTAGCTTTATTACTAAGCATCATTTTCTTCGCACTTACGCCATATGCAAAATGAACAAAACAAACAACAGCAAAATTACAAAAAAATTTAAAAGCCGCCTGTGTTTAGAGTTCCCGATGAAGTGTTCAGTATATATATTTGTAATAATGAAATTCCATAGTCAAGAATACACTTAAAATTCTAACTGTATGTTCTTTTTATTTTTAATGGCGACGGTCTCTTATTTGAAAGTACGTGGAATTAAATCCACAGCCCCGTAGTCAAGTTGTTTTTTCCCGCCTTTTCTACACGTACAGTTATAGAATGTTCTGGAAATATTTAAAGCGAATTGGGTTGGCTGACGTGGCTGACGTCATTTCTTGGAAGCTCCGCCTTTCCAGAGGCTATGAAAGGACTCGCAAAAGAATATCGGGGGCTTTTTCTTAAATGTCACGATGCAGTAAACTTCATACAAAAAGTTATTAGTAATTCTTTTTATTTACTCCAGATATCTGATTTTGTAACTGCTATTTCTCCTGAATAATAATAAATGGATCCTGTTTTTTTTTTAAACTTATCGTCTGATAATTTAAGCTACGACTAAAGCTGGTACATTACACATATATATATATATATTTTAGTTTTTTTGTCGGTTTATCATATCAACGTACATTTCCTTAGTAAGCTGCTTCGCAAAGCTTTTTTTTATCTTTTTATTATTAACGTTCTGTGTATCAAATTTATTAATTAAATATCACGTTCTTCACACTTACACCACATAAAGTTCAGTAGAATAGCAAGGTCACAAAATATTTAAAAACAGATCTTTAGAATTTCCGATATACAGTCTCGTGCACTGGAAATAATGTTTTAATCCTTACGGTGTTGCGAGTGATTCAGACATTTAAAGTGCCACGCCGCCATATCCCGTTTCGAGATGAGGAAGATTTTAACTCAGTATTTTTGGATGCATCGGTAGTATTAAATTCTTAGATTTCAGGAAAGAAAAGCTAAAGTTAAAATTTTAAAGGAATGAGAAAGCTATTTCCAGTTTTTTCTACCGGACTGTAATAATATTATAAAACTTTATTCTTTCCGCTATGCGAATTCTTAAATAAGTTATCTGAGAGAATTAATTCGTTCGTAAAACTAGTAATTATCATAAAGTAACAGAACACCATAATTTTTAAATGTACGTTTTTAATAAAATTTTAAACCTAAAAACACGATTTTTAGATTTAAACTTTTTATTTTAGGGAATTTACTAATTTATTGATACCGAACCGATGACGTGCTTTAAATCTGTAATTTTAGAAATTTAAGGGGCCTCATACACCTTAAACCCCTCCTGATCTTCCAATACGTGACTGTTGTAAGAATTGGGATATTTTATTTATTTTACAAGCAATTATTTCCAACTTTTTACAGCTGACTACATAATATAGCTGCTTTGGGAACTAGTAACCAGAAAGTTTGTGTTGCCACAAATATTTTTGTAGATTAATCCGCTTTGTGACAAAATTTTTCTTCATGTTTCAACCCTGCGCGCATGATATTTTAAAAATGGCTAATGGTACATACTTGAAATTGGATGGAGTTCTTTATACGGGCCCTATCTTCTAACTGAACCAAAAATCTGATGAATATTTTAATATTAAAAAATTTTATGCACGAAAACATCACAGATTTTTTTAATAAAGTACATTTTATAATCTCAACTCCAAATAAAATAAAAATTTAACATGAAATTCTTAGAAATTTTGGTTCACAGTCGTTTCCAAATGGTATAAAACCTACATATTAAATATGGAAATTAATTATGCAACAGAATGTTTTAAACTGTGCGCGCAAGGTGGAAACAGGACGAAACATTTTGTCACAAAACGGATTAAATTATAAAAATATTTGTGACAACACAAACTTTCGGATTACTATTTCAGAACACAGCTATATTATGTAGTCAGCTGTAAAAAGTTTTAAGTAATTGCTTTTAAAATAAATAAGTTAACCCTATTCTTGCAACAGTCACATATTCGAAGATCTTATGGGTTTTAAGGTGTATGAGTCCCCTTAAATATGCGATTGCTTCTTTTAAAATAATGACTTTAATTTTGAGAAGAAAATTGCTATCAATTAAGAGACCCGTTAAAAACTGAATTATGTTCATTTTGCTTCTATTGCGTCTATCTACTTCACAGATATAAAGCCAGACAACAAATATGGTAAAGAAGACTAAACCTTCGGAGATAGCCTTCTGAATAACTCAAACTATCGAGTTGTCCGAAAAATAATGCAGGTTTTTGACATTGTTTATCTTTCCTGTACATTTTTAGCAACAAAAATATTTTGAATTATATTGGTTATCTTTCTTGTACATTTTTAGCAACAAAAATATTTTGAATTATATTGGTTATCTTTCTTGTACATTTTTAGCAAGAAAAATATTTTGAATTACATTGGTTATCTTTCTTGTACATTTTTAGTAACAAAAATATTTTGAATTACATTGGTTATCTTTCTTGTACATTTTTAGCAACAAAAATATTTTGAATTACATTGATTATCTTTCTTGTACATTTTTAGCAACAAAAATATTTTGAATTATATTGGTTATCTTTCTTGTACATTTTTAGGAACAAAAATATTTTGAATTATATTGGTTATCTTTCTTGTACATTTTTAGCAACAAAAATATTTTGAATTACATTGGTTATCTTTCTTGTACATTTTTAGCAACAAAAATATTTTGAATTACATTGGTTATCTTTCTTGTACATTTTTAGCAACAAAAATATTTTGAATTACATTGGTTATCTTTCTTGTACATTTTTAGCAACAAAAATATTTTGAAGTGCATTGATTTATATATCATTTTGAAGCTTTATTTTCGCTCTATATTTCTATAGCAATCATTTTGTTCCGAAATTGCTTAAAATATTTACTAGGTGTTTTTGATTAGATATCAAAAAGGCATTTTCGGTAAATTTACTTTTATGAGTACAAGCTAGGCAACAGCGCAGCACAAACAGCTCGAAATGTCAAAGAAGTATGGGGCAAGAAAAGTGTTAATGAATCTACAATTCACGGTGGTACCAAAAGTTTCGACATGGAGAATTGGACCTGGAAGATCAAGAGAGTCGTGAACGCTCTTCAGCTGTTGATGACAACGATTTGAAGACTTTAATTGAAACAAGCCCGTGCACATCTGTTCGAAAGCTTGCGGAGGAGCTTGGCTTAAGCAAAACAGCGATTTCTGATCACTTGAATCGTATAGAAAAGTCAAAGAAGCTCGATAAGTGGGTGTCTGAAGAATTGAGCGAAAGCAAAAAAAAAAAAAAGACTGTTATTGAAGTGTTGTCTGCTGTTCTCCGCAATAAAAACGACCCTTTTCTTGATCGAATTATTACGTGCGATAAAAAGTGGATTCTCTATAACAACCGGCGACATTCGGCTCAGTGGTTGGACCGCGGTCAGACACCACAACACTTTCCAAAGCCAAATTCGCACGAAAAGAAAATTGTGGTGACTGTTTGGTGGTCTGCGGCCGGTCTCATCCACCACAGCTTCCTAAATCTGGGCGGAACGATTACCGCAGATAAGTACTGTCAGCAAATCGACGAAATGCACCAAAAATTGCAACGCATGTGCCCGGTGTTGGTCAACAGAAAGGGGCCAGTTCTTCTCCACGACAATACTCGGTCGCACGTCGTGTAACTGATCCTACAGAAATTGAACGAATTGGGATACGAGACTTTCCCTCTTCCCCCCCCCATATTCGCCTGACCTCTCGCCGATATTATCTATAAGATCTTATATCTTTCTTATAAATAAGACCGTCTTATAAACAAGACCGTGGCATGATTACAAGATTATGCAGTAGTACAATAAAATACTTGATTATAAAAACTGTAACACAATACAAATGGGGATATTTACTAATATTAGCTTAATAGGTTCAATAATATACAAACGTTAATATAGTTGTCAAATATAATACACTGAATGCAGCTCTTACTTGTAACATGATGATTTGGCAAAACAGTGTGGAAGTACAGTTGACAGTTGACAGCAGAATCTAGACAACCGTGGGGCTTACTTAGACTATTCGGGTCTAGTCCAGGTTCCGCAACAATCCGGGACAACACCTCATGGGCTTTATAAGGGCATACATTGATCCTGTATACATGCTTACATATTTCATAATATATGCTTATAGTTACATAGTTCATAATATATGCTTACATAGTTACATAGTTCACAGTACATGCTTATATACAAGTACTTCATAATACATAGATCTTTCATAATACGTGCTTACATAGTTCATACATATACATGCTTATATAGTTCATAATATATTGAGCTTGTTACATAATACATACATAGTTCATAATAATTTTCATTGGCCATAATACATACATGTTTCATAATATATACAGTGGGCCGTAATACATACATATTTCAAAAAAGATAACGTTGTACAGAAGAAATGCTTCAGAAACCAAGACGAGGCCGAAAACGCCTTGAACAACTTTATCGCGTCCAGAAATCCAGAATTTATTCTACCGGCATAAATAAACTTATATCTCGTTGGCAAAAATGCATTGATTCGGCTGGTGCTTAGTTGGATTAACAAAATTGTTTTTGAGTTATGATACTTTAAAGATGTAGGTGAAGAAACCAGCATTATTTTCGGACAACCTAATGGATTCACCTTCACTTTCACTCTAGTAACAATCATGATGTATCCTTACAACGTAATTGTAAGCAGCGCTTTATCCAACTCAATCTTCTAGCTACGTGGTGTAGAAATAGTGATGAATCTTGTTTTTAATAAAACGTGCTGGCATACATTTATTTCCTTATAATTCCATGAAACATCTTAAGAAACTATGAAAATAAGCTCTGTAACTGATACCAAATTTTATTATGTCGATTTTCGGATATTCTTTCACAATTTAAAAGCTGTTGAAGTGCAGCTAAGCCTGATGAATTTTGCGATGGCGGACATGTTTGCTTACACTTTAAAACTTAGCAAAATAGCGGATTTGTTGCCAATCTAGAGACACTAAGCTTCGCAACAACAAAGATAACGCCTTCTTTTATTATTGCGGATTAAATCATGTTTAATTGTTTAATCCATTCTGGAATTCATTCGAGGAAATAAGTGTTTAAGATTTACTTCGTAATTTTTAATATAGATATTTTGAGTTTTTATGTATTTTTATCTTGTCGGGAAGTGCGAACTGAATTAATTGAATGGGAAATACTGAATCGTCTGTGAAAAGCTGTTTCTTTTTTGTTTTGTTTTGTTTGCTTAATTTCTTTTATACAGCGTTCTAGATTTATTATAGTATTTGAATAGAACATGTGGCAACGATTAGATAATTCTTGAAATGATACAAATTTTGTGCATTCTGAGTTATAATATGAACGAAATATAATTATGTTAAGTGAACCTAGCGCCAGAGTGTCGCTATGGTAAACAAATATAGTGAATTTCAAAGAGTGCATTTATTCTGTTGTTCTTTATGCACTATCGACGAAGTAGATTTAATTCAATCTAATAAGTTTAAATGAAATGCAAGAAAAAATGCATACAATTTAATATTCCGTACAAGGAAGTCATGTGGTGTACACATCACCATATTGCAACAAAGGTAGTCATTATATGAAATAATTAAGATAGAATTTCCTTTTCACCGGGAGCTATGGCGAAGCAGACAAACTGCGTAAAATAGGAGTACTATACGTTCATCTGCATCTTTAGGAATCGGAATGTTTTGGAAATATCAAAAGTGTTGTAAAAATTATTTCTGGATAAACTTGCAGTTTTAAAATATGCAAGTGAGTGACGTATCTCTGTCGAAGCAAACGATTATTATCATTTGGATACATCAAAGAAACGTGCTGGCAATTTTGTGATCAAGAGATTTTGCTCCTTCTTAAAATTAGAGACACAAATAAAAAACAAAAATCTGAAATATTGGGTAACTCAGTAGTAATACGTAAAATACAGGGGTTGGACAAAAATATGGAAACACCTTTAAAAAAACATGTTTCTTTGCTTAATATGGTGTAGGAAACCCGTTGGTATCCAAAACAGCTAGCAGTCTTCTCGGAATGGATAAATACAGTTCCTGTATGTTTGCCAAGAGAATATTATACCATTCTTCCTGCAAAACGGTGGCAGGTTCAGATAACGATGTTGGCGGTGGATAACGAGAACGCACTTTCCGTTTCAATGTAGACCACAAAGGTTCGATAATATTCAGGTCTGGTGACTGTGGTGGCCAGGGGAGATGGGACAACTCATCCTCGTGCTCAGAAAACCAGTCCTGGACAATGTGAGCTGTGTGAACAGGGGCTTTGTCGTCTTGGAAGACACCATCACCATCGGGGAACAAAGTTTGTACCATGGGATGAACTTGATCGGCCAAAATGTTCACATAAGTCTTGGCAGTCATGTGCCCTGACACAGTTATCATGGGGCTAGCAGAGAACCACGATATGGCTGCCCAAACCATAACAGAACCCCCGCATGTTTCACTCTTGGCAACAAGCAGTCTATATTATAATCTTGAGATGGCGTTCTCCAGACGTAAACTCGGCCAGAAGTGGGAAACAATGTGAAAGAAGACTCGTCAGTCCATATTACTCGCTTCCACTGCTCTATAGTCCAGGCTTTATGACTTAAACACCACCTTTTCCTGTTACGGGCATTAGCATCACTGATGAGTGGCTTCTCAATTGCAGCACGGCCAGCAATTCCCTGTTTATGAAGCTCCCTTCTAATTGTTTTGGTACTCACAGTGTTCGGTAACACAACATTCATTTCAGCAGTAACTTTTGCAGCTGTGGTCTTCTTATTTTTCGTCACAATTGCCCTTAATGATCGTCTGTCACGATCACTCGGGACACACTTTCGTCCGCGCTGTGGTTTAGCAGATGATGTTTTTCCGCTTTTCAAATATGCGGAATAAATCTTCGATACAGTACCTCTTGAAACACTAAACACCTTGGCTACCTTGCTTACGGAAGCACCTACCGTACGTGCTCCAACAATTTGCCCACGTTCGAAGTCTTTTAACTCTGACATAATGCAATGACAACCTCACATAACAGTACTCCGACAACAACTGAACTGTTTAGCACATTTACGAAGTTGTATAGGTGGCGTCAGTAGTCAAAAACGCCAGCGCCACCTACATATTTCATTAAAATCAATCTTTCTTTTCAAACATGCATTTCACAAGGTGTTTCCATATTTTTGTCCATCCACTGTAGTTCATACTAAATTTGCTCTCGAATTCAGAAAAAAAAATAGTAATAATAAAAAAAATTATTTTCTTCTTTCAGGGGATTTCATCGCAGTCATTTATACCTCTCTTGGGAGAACCCATCTATGTGTGTGAAAGCCTACAAGTATGGTCTTCTAGCTCCTGTGCAAAAAGCAGCGTGTAAGAGAAATTTAGCCCTCATGCCAGTAGTAGTGGCAACTTCTCGTCGAGTTTCAGAAACTTGCCAAGAAACGTTCCAAAGGCATCGATGGAATTGCTCTTCGATAGATTTGGCGCCAAAATTCGCACAAGATATCGTAAGAGGTAAGACACAGCTTAATAATAATATATAAAAACAAAATAATTCTACTCTGAAGTACGTAATACAGAGGCTGTTCGCACATTTTTTAGACAATTTTGGTACGCGGTAATAAAAAATCGTTTGCTTTTTCATGTTTCCTAAGAAAGCATTTTTAAAAAATCTGATGTGTACACCACATGACTTCTTTGTACGGAATATTAAATTATACGCATTTTTTCTTGCATTTCATTTAAACATATTGGATTGAATAAAATCTACTTAGCCGACAGCGCATAAACCACAATAGAATAAATTCATTCTTTAAAATTCACTCTAGTATTTGTTTACCATAGCGACACTCTGGCGCTAGGTTCACTTAACAGTATTATATTTCATTATTCATATTATAACTCAGAATGCACAAAATTTATATCATTTAAAGAATTATCTAATCGTTGCCACATATTCTATTCAAATACTATAATAAAGCAAGAACGATGTATAAAAGAAATTAAGCAAGCAAAACAAAAAAGAAACTTTTCGAAGACGATTGAGTATTCCTCCTTCAATTAATTCAGTTCTCACTTCGCGACAAGGCAAAAATACATAAAAGCTCAAAATATCTGTATTAAAAATTACGAATTAAATCTTAAATACTTATTTCCTCGAAAAAATTCCAGAAAGGATTAAGCATGATTTAATTGGCAATAATAAATGAAGGCGTTATCTTTGTTGTTGGGAAGCTTAGTTTCTCTAGATTGGCAACAAATCCACTATTCTGCTGTTTCAGATGTAAACAAATATGTCCGGCATGTTATTTAAAACTTAACCGCACTTAAACAGCTTTTAAATTGTCGATAATTGTACAAATATTGCTTCCAGAATTTACGAAAGGCATAAAAACCTTAACCGGAAGATAAAAACAACATAATTCAATCATTTTTAAAGCATAAAATGTACAATTTACAAACATATAAAAGTAAAGAAACTGAGATCACTGAGCCGGGTAGCAGAGGGGATATATATATAAATATATTTATATACGTTTGGTGCGGCCGATTGCAACCAAAATACGAGGTGCACAACTACATGTTATAGCAGTTCCTATATACAAAGTTTTAACGTTCTGCGGCTACTCATTTTTGAGTTATGCGAGATACTTACGTACGTACGTACGTTTGTACATACGTTCGTACAGACGCCACGAAAAATTCTCTTCAGAATTCATTTTAAAGCAGTTTTATAATTTTTTGGAGGAAAAGAGTCTTTTATTCTGTCCTTACATACAGATATCACGCAAAAACATCGTTAAATTGCATTCGATAGCGGTCAAAATGGATATGAAATATGCTGCCTGAAACATTTCGCGATTACAGTACTTCCTTTTTACTTCGTACAAGGAAATAAAAACGAGAAAATTAAAATTAGCAACATTAGCAGAAAACATGTTACTTGGTACAAGAATTACGTAAACATTATATTTTATTCCCAGTGACAAGTTTATGAAGCTCATAGAAAAACATAAATGAACCTAAAAAGAAAGATGGAATACTTATATTATATAAAATAAAATATAATAAAAAGGGTATAAAAAACCTGCTAATTTGGTACCATTTGATAATCATTGTGTCCGCGTCCCTGATATTTAATCGATAAGTAATATGTCAGCAAGCCGTTATCGATACTTCAATCATTATCAACAGGATCCTTGTAAAAGCTATTACTTATCATTCACAGTTTAGGGGAAAGCAATGAATACTGACACGAATTTTTTAATTTTTCTGCCTTTCATCTTTCTTCTTCAGATACAACTCAAGCATTTAAAACTGCGAGAAATATATACGTGAACACTGAGTTTTTACTTCCTCGTACGAAATGATACTGCAAGCACGAAAAATTTCGAGTATCATATTTCAAAGAAAATATTCTTTTTGATCGTTTTCGAATCCATATGAACGATGTTTTTGCGTGATATCTGTACGTTACGGACAGAACTTGACGTATGTGCCAGTGTTGCCAGATCGTGCGAATTTTACGCAAATTTGCGACTTTGTATAAACTTGTGCTACTAAAATTTTAGTATTTGCGAAATTTTTGCGACTTTCATCATTTTTTTTTTATGCTGCTCTTTTTTTTTTTTTTTTTTTTGCAGGTGTGCTTAAAAATACGTCTACTTTAAGATGATTGTAAAAATTTTATAGCTTATAATTCAAAATTTTTTTTCGAAAAATTTAGAAAAATTGTTTTAAAATACAAATTTTAAAAATAAATCTTAAGAAATGGGTGAATTTTATTTGAAATGAACCTAATTTTCGAACTGTGTAAGAAGGAATCAAATAAGTTTAATAAAAAAAAACAGAGATATTAATGAATACATACCAAATTTAATTAACATTGAGGAGCTAAAATTTTAAGAGCTAATTTTTTAAAAACTACTACTGCGATTTTTACAAAACCTGGTAGTTTGTCGTAATTTGAGTCGCAGAAGCGAAATATGGAAAAAAAATTGGCATGTCATTTTAGAAAAAGTTCGATTTTGTGTCAAAATACCTATATTAGAACAATGCTATATATAAATGTAATACATATCCTAAGTCGCGCTTTCGAGACATGAAAAACGCAAGTTGAATTTCGTCAGTCGTCAATCGGCATAACCCAGTAGAACTTCCCCCTCTTTTTTTTTTTCCAGTGTGCATAGGCTGAGTCAGGAAAGTGTTTTTCTTGTTATTCATAACCGCACAGTACAATAAAATTGCTCATGTATTTTTCGAATTTTTGCGGTCATAATTCAGTTCCTTGCTTATTGTTAATTATTTTAAGTTTTGTGGCATTTATATTAAATTAAAAATGTTAAGAAATTAGTCGAAGACAAAGACATTGCTTCTTTTTTGTCGTAAATCATTAGATTTTATCTTTTACCATCTAATTTATTACAGATTTATTTAATTATATTTTAACATTTTTTACTAAAAGAGGAAAATATTGCAATATGTAAGGATTATGTTAATTTTATTAACACTTAAATTTTAAGTTAAAGTTCCTTTGTCAAAATCTTAACTTCAACTCACTACTTCCGGCTAGAACATAGTTTTGGAATTTTGCTGAATATTTAATGAGGAGGAGCGGTAATTAAACCACGAAGTTACTTACTGAATCAGAGAGAATCGGAGTTTCTGATTTACGCGCGTCTGCCTTTTTGGGCACTCTCTCTCTCATAGCTGTTATTACGCTCGGCCGTACTCAGGCCCTTGCTAAGCTTCGTAGTCAAATAAGCTAAGGGGCCAACTCGATTTGAACCTTTATAGCTTCAGCTATATTTCTTTAGTTAATCTTAGTTTTAGTTTAATTCTTAGTCTTTTAAGTTCAAGCCTTTTAAGTGCGGGCTTTGTTTGTACACTCCCAGGCGGAGTTTTGTTAAATCTTATTGAAATAATAAAGGGTTAGTTACCCTTGTCTTGTTGTTTCTTGTCACCGAACTTAAGCGATTATTCGCTTATCAGTTCTTAGATTCTTCACTTCCAACATTAACTTAGAATTACAAAGTGAGGAAACTACAAGTTTTTTAATGTATTTTCGGAAGATGATAGAATATTATGCTCAATATATACACAGTATTTCATCCTATTCTCAATTACCGTCTTCGGCTAAGCATGGAAAGGAAGTTGATCTTATTTTATATGAGTTATTGATGTCAAATAAATTTATTCGATTTAAAAAATTGAGAGTGAAGTTCTTTTAGCATAAAATATTCATGCCATCAAACCATCCTTCATCATCATGCTATCATCTCGAGAGGAAGAGTTAACTTTTGAATGGACCAAACTGTTATTATGCAAAAATATTGCCAGTTTTGAAATGCAGTTGAACATAAAATAAAATGTGAATTTATGCAATAGAAAATCACATTTTTTCTTCAAGTTATGTATCCTAACACTGATTTTTGGATAATGCATTACTCGTTGAACTCTTTCTTTTTAGGAAAAGGGAAGCATCGAATAAAGAAAAGAAGAAAAAAAAAAAAAAAAAAAAAAAAAAAACCTCGAAAATGGCAATATACAAAAATATAATATAAAAACAGATTTTTCAAAATCTTTTGAGAAAAATATTTATTTAGACACTTTACTGCAGCTCGCCACAATAAAATGAAATTATAGACAAATATTGCTTTAAAAAATATTCCAAGTACAGGAAATCAATATATGTTTTTGAGAGCGTCTCAGATTCTGAACCAAAATAATTCAAGAAACAATAACCAGGAAAAATCCTTGAAAATATGAACGTTTGAAGAGACCTCAAAAAGAAATCTAGCAGCAATCAACAATTTTTTTCAGGTACTTTGCTAATAAGACATAATAAAACATCAATAGATTACCGCGTTTAATTCTACGTTCCGATGCGCAAGCTGTCATTCCAGAAATACAACCCATCATTCAACTGAAGAAGTTTATTAAAGCTTGGAAAGAAATTTGTATTTATCCACTTAGGTATTTATAACACTGAATCTTCCTTTCTTTTTAATTTGAAAGTGACGTGCAGCTTCTAATCATTTTCGCAATGAGCTATCGATCATTTTCATAGTGAGTTAGCTGCTGGAAAGTTATCAAGGTTACGATTCTTTTTACGTTAGTTAAAAAGAAAATTACGGGCGAAAATAACAACTGAATTTTCTATTAGTTCGATTATCATTTTCAAATACATCTTAAACCCGTCAACTTTTATCACTTTCTTAATTTATTAAAGATTCTAAATTCGAGCTCTAACTTTAATGCGCAGTTATTTAAACTGAGAAGGGGTTTAACCTCTTCATCGTCCGTAACGCGCCTCAAGCGTTCTTCTACATTTTAAAACTTTTAAACGTTTAAAACGCTTTCTAAATGTTTACTTTTTGAGTTTTTTTATTTTTGTTTGTTCTAGAGGGCAGCACTTATCAGGCATTCTATTTCTAATTGAATTTGCCCCGGGTTTTATGAAGATTCGCGCCATTTTACGTAAGACAGTAAGAGATGGCTTCAACGTATACTCAGCAGAAAAAGAGAAAAAATGAGGTTGTGAATTGGAAAGACAAGAAGGATATACGTTGGATGAGTACAGTCCATAATAACTCGATGATGGATGTTGGAACACGGAAATGAACTTAAAAAGACCAATAATTGTAAAAGATCACAGCAACAAAATGGGAGGAGTGGACCGTCTGGATCAGATGTTATCAAATTATCCTGCTGTTAGAAATAAGCAGAGATATTATTATTTTTCCATTATGCTTTATTTCCTTATAATTTTACTTAATATTCATTGACATTCATCCACTACGAAAGTCATGTATGGAAAGTTATGATGTACAGAGAAAACAACATTACACGCTTCGAAAAACAGACGGCCGCTGGGAGGAAATTTTCGCGGACAGGAGAGGACGGCCAAAGGGTTAATGAATTCATGAATTCATCATGCTATTCACGCGCGAGGCAAATTTCTTACATGACGGCATCTTCAAAAGCCACAACATGCACGTGTGGGCGACTCATAATCCACACGGCACACGTCTACATGCATTCCAAACCCGTTTCTCCGTGAATGCGTGGGCGGGTATTGTTAACAACTACCTCATAGGCCCATACCTCTTACTTGCACGTACAAATGGCTTATATTATCATATTTTTCTGGCAAGAGGTGCTACCGGAATTGCTACAGTATGTTCCAGCTGTCCTTCGTGAGCGCATGTGGTTCCAGCATGAAGATGCACCAGCCCATAACCACGTGCGGATCCGCAATTACTTGGATGGGACATTTCCGAGCCGATGAATTGGCCGTGGTGGACCCGTTCGATGGCCACCCCATTCACCAGATTTATCCAGCTTGGACATTTTTTAATAGGGCCATCTGAAGAGCATCATTTACGAGACTCCCGTTGACTCACTGGAGGACCTCGTTGCACGGCTATCCATTGCGGCTGCAAGCGTGCGCGAAATGCCTGTCGTTTTTCAACATGTTCGTCAGTCCCTTCTGCGACGTTACCAAACATGTATTACTGCTGGTGGTCGCAATTTTGAACAGTTATTGTGAATACTGTTTTGCTACAAAGCACTTTGCGTTGATTTTGTACATAAACACATTTTCCTCTCGTGTCGGTTTTTTTTTTTTTTTTCTTCTTTTTTTTTTTTATAGTTCCTGCCTTAACCCGTCCCTTTAGACCCTATATTCGTATAAAAAAATGCATGTTTTAGTACGCTCCACCACCCCTCCAAGTTTGTCCCATGGTCTATGAAACACCCTGTATATGTAGTTGCTACGCAGTTTCGACAGTCGCTCGCTCTGAGGTGGTCAAAACGATATCATTAAAATGCAATTGCCATTTTATTCATGTAGACCTAGACGTAATATGAACAGTGATATATTCAAAACGGCCAGATGTGAAAATATACTTGAACTTTCAGAAACTGCTGTGGTGTCGGCTGAAATCTTTATATTCGAATAAATTAACGAATTTTTGTGAAAAATCATTTTATGAAATATACCCTGAAGTACGAATTTCATCAGCCATTTTCCTATTTAATTCACTTCGAAACACAGAACAACTTAACGTTCGAGGCGGGATCAATACATTTCTAATATTTCTTTCGTTTTCGTAAAGAAACTGTCATTTTGATTGTTGAAAATTTCTTAGCAACGCCAGCAGCAGCCTCAGGAAAACTGTTGCCCGTCAGTATACTGCTAAAACTACTACCAGAAGATAGAATAATAAAGAATATCTATTAATGCGTAGATACACGTAAAAGGATCTGGACTGTGACTGATGTATAAACCCACAAATCTGTTCTACTCAGATACCGAAACCGGTAGCATATTTCACAAGTGCACATCTGTGTAGCCACCGAGGGTGTGGCTTCTAGGATGGACCAATGGGCATCCAGTAAAATTTCTGTCATGTCACATGACCTTTCGCGTGCTTTAAGTTTTAAGCAAAATGGTTGAAAATATTTTGCTACGCAATTTTTCGTACAAAATAATTAAAGCATCGTCGATTTCTTCTGAAATTTTTATTGCGAAGTTAGATCAAATATAAGCAAACGTGAAGATTTCACTACCTGATTGAAAGAATTTAAAGTAAATGCAAACACATTTTGGATACTCCGCAAAAATATCCATGTGAAATATTATTTAATAAGTGGTAAATAAGATGAAGAAAGAAATATGTGATAAACATCTGAGCCCAAATGCTATCTTTACATAAAACTAGGCATATGAGAAAAATATTTACACCAATTATATATGTAAATAGAAGTCAGCACTTTTTATTTCAGTCTATATGAAAAATTATTTAAAAAAAAAAAAAATGTGTACTCGAATTTTCTTAATCCACAGGTGTTAAGTAAATGCATAATATTCGAGGCTAATTATAGGTTATAGAGTCATGTCCTCAATGTAAAGAGCGATAATATGCCGTGAACATCAATCCGTGAACAATTAATGCGTGATAAAAATCGCGAAAGTGAAATGTCAGCGATTAACTTAAACTCATGAAACGAATGTTCTACGAATTTTTTTTCTACTACGCCATACACTTTTTACCGCGAAACAAATGCAAATCAAAACGCAAACGACATACGCTCACGTGCATTGAAGACTTAGCGTCACAAGAGCAATAAAAGCGCATTGGTCCATTTTCGAAACCCCTCCCTCAGTGGCTACGCTGATGTGCACTTGTGAAGTATTGCGAACCGGTAGCCAGTTGCGGGCACATTCACCGAAGGAAGAAATGTACGATAAACTACGTCAGTGACGTGACCAGTTGACGTAATTTGACACATCTCTTCACTCATGATCTTACCATGTTGAATTTATCGGCTTGTCCGGAAAATAATGCAAGCTCTTGCAATTTCTTATCTTTCCTGTACATTTTCAGCAACAAAACTATTTTGAATTATATTGGCTTATATATCATTTTGAAGCTCTATTTTCGCTCTATATTTCTATAATAATCATTTTGTTCCAAAATTATTTTTAAAAATATTTACTAGGTGTTTTTGTTTAGATGTCAAAACGGGATTTTCGGCAAATTTACTTTCATGAGTACAAGCTAGGCCACAGCGCAGCACAAACGGCTCGAAATGTCAACAAATTACAGGGCGGGAAAAGTGTTAATGAATCTGCAATTCAACGGTGGTATCAAAAGTTTCGTTATGGAGAATTTGACCTGGAAGATCAAAAGCATCGTGAACGCTCTTCAGCTGTTGATGACGGCGATTTGAAGACTTTAGTTGAAACAGACCCGCGCGCAGCTGTTCGAGAGCTTGGCATAAGCAAAACAGCGATTTCTGATCACTTTATCAGGACTAGTGTTTCTTTTGACTTGCTTTGGAAACATGAATGGTCTTGAATAGGAACAGGGAGCTTACTCAAGCTGTGTTCAAGAATGTGTGAAGTAGACAATACAAGCAGGAAGGGTATACGAAACCCTTTATTTTTCTCTCTTTACAATGATTTCCGAAACTTCGGAATACAGAGACCAACCACTTGTGGTCTGAACGTAAGAATATAAAAACTACTAACTAAAGCTCTAACTAAAACTAACTTTGAATTAGTATACAAGTGCCTAGCACTAAGATTGGCCTTTATTTAAAGAAAGGTACGTATGTAGTACGCCGAGCTACTAAAACTACGATACGTCTGCAATTATCAAGCAATTACCTCTGGCCTTGAAGGCAACCAGCAACAGAGTGAAAACTCGTAAAACTACAGTGGCAAGCGGCGTGCTTCCAATAACTCCTTCCTCTCTCTTGCTTGGCAAAAAGCCACAACTTAAGTACTTGGCGTTAGCAAGACAATTTGCATAAATAAGTTAAAGCGTTTAATTCTGGCGAGAAGTGATAGTACAGTTTTAAAATAAAATAAACGTTAGTAAAACTTAGGATACTTACAACTTGAATCGTATAGGAAAGTCAAAGAAGTTCGATAAGTGGGTGTCTGACGAATTGAGCGAAAATTTAAAAAAATTGCCGTTTTGAAGTATCACCTGCTCTTCTTCTCCGCAACAAAAACGACCCTTTTCTTGATCGAATTGTTGCGTGCGATGAAAAGTGGATTCTCTATAACAACCGGCGACATTCGGCTCAGTGGTTGGACCGCGGTCAGACACCAGAACACTTTCCAAAGCCAAATTTGCACGGAAAGAAAATTACGGTGACTGTTTGGTGGTCTGCGGCCGGTCTCATCCACCGCAGCTTCCTAAATCTGGGCTAAACGATTACGGCAGATAAGTACTGTCTGTAAATCGACGAAATGCACCAAAAATTGCAACGCATGTGTCCGGCATTTGTCGACAGATACAGAGTCGTAGCTAAGATTTTCAGCGTCCAGGGACAACTGAAGATTTCGCGTCCCTTACTGCTTGCCAAGGATGGAAAACATTTAATTCTAAATTGACGGAACATCAGTTTGGCGGACCTTGGATTCTGCGCCCGGGGACATATGCCTCCCTTGCCCTCCTCTAGCTACGCCCCTGCAACAGAAAGAGGCCAGTTCTTCACGAAAATGCTCGGCCTCACGTCGTGCAACTGACCCTACAGAAAAATTGAACGAATTGGAATACGAGACTCCCCCTCTTCCCACGTATTCGCCTGACCTCTCGCCGACCAATTACCACTTTTTCAAACATCTGGATAACATTCTGCAGAAAAAATGCTTCAGAAACCAAGAGGAAGCCCAGAACGCCTTCGATTATCGCGTCTAGAACTCCAGAATTTTATTTTACCAGCATAAATGAACTTATATCTCGTTGGCAAAAATGCATTGATTGATTCGGCTGGTGCTTACTTTGATTAATAAAATTGTTTTTGTGTTGAGTTATGATACTTTAAAGATATAGGTGAAAAACTCTGCATTATTTTCGGAACAACCTAATGGATTCACCTTCACTTTCACTCTAGTAACAATCATGATGTATCCTTACAACGTAATTGTAAGCAGCGCTTTATCCAACTCAATCTTCTAGCTACGTGGTGTAGAAATAGTGATGAAACTTGTTTTTAATAAAAAGTGCTGGCATACATTTATCTCCTTATAATTCCATGAAACATCTTAAGAAACTAAGCTCTGCAACCGATACCAAATTTTATTATGTCGATTTTCGGATATTCTTTCACATATTTCATGAATGCTCAATTTTTGCTGATACGAGAGATATCTAGGAATAGACAAATCGGGTGAAAAGAGCGATGATTATTTTTTTTCAACAAAACAGGTGCCCGACTCTCTATCACAAAGATAATAATTAAGTAAAGTTGTGAGAGTATTTCTATCAAATCGGCTGTGAAAACGATTTTCGAGACTATCATAAGGGGGCTCATATACCTTGAACCCCTTATGATCTTCAAATATGTGACTGTTGCAAGAATTGGGATATTTTATTTGTTTTAAAAGCAACTGTCCCGTTTTACCTTCCGAAGAATTATGATGAAAAATCCGAAGAATTATGATGAATATCCGAAGAATTATGATGAAAAATGAGTATACAATCAATTATCCAATGAAAGACATCTCGTCACAAAGCAAACAGTTTAATATTACGATTCTATTTACAAGTCTAATTAAGTGTTAGTTTTAGCTTTAACACCTCAAAGCAATACTCAGAACATAAACGACATAAAATAATACTCATCAGTTTTTAAATACTCATGAAAAACATCTCAAAAAGTCATTATTCTCATTACTTAAAACGAAAAGTAAAACTATAGAACAAACTCGAAAGCGTAGATGTAAAAACTCAACTGTTGCCAATCGCGATTTACTAAATTACATCAAAATAAAGATAATAATCAGGTAGAGGTTCAACTTCACAGCAACTGCTTCCAACTTTTTACAGCGTACTACATAATATTGTTGCTATGGGAACTAGTAACCAGAAAGTTTGTGTTGCCACAAATATTTTTGCAATTTAATCCGCTTTTTGACAAATGTTTCGTCATGTTTCCACCTTGCGCGCATGATGTTTTAAAAATGGCTTATGGTACATACTTGAAATGTGATGGAATTCTTTATATGAGCACTATTTTCTAACTCAACCAAAAATCGGATGAATATTTTAATATTAAAACATTTTATGCACGAAAACATTACAGATTTTTTTCAGACTCTAGAATTTTATTTTATAGGCATAAATAAATTTCTATCTGGTCGGCAAAAATTCAATGACTCGGCTGGTGCTTATTTTGATTAATAAAATTGTTTTCGAGTTTAATTTGGCATATTTGTTAAAAGGGATAATAACATCAAAATAGTCATTTTGTTAAAATTATTTGAAAGTAGGAATGATCTGCCTTCTTTTCCACTCATGCACAATGTAAAAAAGGAAAGGAAAACAGGTTGCCATCTATGAAGAAGTTCACCAAGTAATTATTCTTGGTGCAAAATGAAAAAATGTGAATAGATAAATTTTTGAATTTCTCCATAAATTTCGCACCAAATTTTACAAAATTTAATATTTAGGCATAATTTGAGTCATAGAATTGAAATATGGAAAAAAATTGCCATGTAATTTCATGAAAAGTCCAATTTTGTGTCAAAATACCTATATCAGAACAATGCTATAGATAAATCTAATATATGTTCTAAGTCGTGCTTATGAGACATGAAAAATGCAATTTGAATTTTGTCAATCGACCCAGTAGAACGCGAGGTATAGAACTGCTCCCCCCTTTTTTTGTGCACTGTACACTGTGCAGTTAAACCTCTGAGTTAGGTAACCATAATAAGCATTACTCCAATACACTGATAATATAATTCCTGTTAGAAACTAGAATTAATATACTGTTCAAAAAAGACTGAACATTTTTTCCTCACACTTTATTGCTAATAATATAAACTTTCAACTACTATCATCTATAAAGCACTAACATCTAGTGTGAACACACAATTGTCATTGTTTCTTCTCCTTATGGAACACCAGCTGGAAACCCCTTTTTTTAATGGCATACAATACTGCTGTTGAATTTTCCTCTATGGACTGGAAGACATCCTTTCAAAATGATTTTAAGTTTCAGAAGTAGAAAAAAGTTTGCTGGGACCAAACTTAGAGAATACGGCATATTGTGCACAATGGAAGTACAATATGTTGTCAGATTACTGGTAACAAGAAGTGATGTCTGAGTTGCAGCATTGTGATATTGTGATAATGCAACATCCAGGACTAATTCTTCCACTTCCCACAATTGAAGTTTCTTCTTATGCAAAGCATCTTTCAATCATGTTAGAATTCTCTGGCAGACTTTCTTGTTTTTGTTTTGAGTTATGATACTTTAAAGATATAGGTTAAAAACCTGCATTATTTTCCGGACAACCTAATAGAAAAAAGTCGTGGCAATGTATACATACGAAGGACGCAAGGAATAGGATGTGATGCGGTTTTCTATATCAAAGCCAGTCTGATTTGGCATTATGTGATCCATAATTGTTACTAAAGCTCAGTTTCATAACATCAAAAACCATACCTGCTGTTCCATTATGAATTCAGGTCAGGGAAAACACTGTAATCGTAGACTTCAAATTCTATACTGCTAGATTCGATTGCAGAATCTTCAGTCATGTTTTCATTTTGAAATGTAATATTCCTCTTTACCGTCCATTACCAAAGTAGTTTGAAATGAAGACAAAACGATTGTGTTTCCAGTGTTCTAGCCTTTCAGCGTTACAAAAAGAAAATAATAATAATAATGAGATAACGTCCAATAACTACGCAGCTGAAACTTATTTACCACGAAGCGACCTTCGTTACTTTTTTCGGGTAGAAGGGGGGAGGGCAAATTGATAATGTTGTTTCAAAGAAAGTGATACTAGTACATTTTTTTTAGCATGAGAAAAACTGAAGATTTATTATTAACTAGCAGCTATGTTGCCAGCTTCGTCTGGCTTATAAATGTACCGAAAAAATGCCTGAAGGGAAACACCAAGCGTTAAATTTAAAAAACTGCGCAGAATTTTACTCTGCAGAACAACTTCATAATAAAAAATAAATAACATTATTTTTGCATTACATGTAACAAAATTACAATGAAATAAGCAATATCCCTTAATACAAATACTAGTTATCCTAATAAATAAATTAACCAACTTCCCGTTGCCTTCTCTTAACAAACGTCCAGTAGCCAAGAGAAACACTAAATTTAAAAACTGCCCAGAATTATCGCCCTCAATTTTCAGTACCCGTTACAACTAAGTACCCATTACAAAATACTCGGTTCGGTAATACCGACTCATCACTAATGGCGACGTTCTCTTATTTGAAAGTACGTGGAATTAAATCCACAGCCCCGTAGTCAAGTTGTTTTTCCCGCCTTTTGTACACGTACAGTTATAGAATGTTCTGGAAATATTTAAAGCGAACTGGATTCGCTGACGAGGCTGACGTCATTTCTTGGAAGCTCCGCCTTTCCAGAGGCCATAAAAGGACTCGCGAAAGACTATCGGGGCTTTATCTTAAATGTCACGATGCAGTAAACTTCATACAAAAAGTTATTAGTAACTCTTTTTATTACTCCGGATATCTGATTTTGTAACTGCTATTTCTCCTGAATAATAATAAATGGATCCTGTTTTTTAAACTTATCGTCTGATAATTTAAGCTACGACTACATTTATGATTCTTCTCCAATCTTTTTATTCTGGGCAAAAGCTGGTACATCACATATATATAAATATATTTATATACGTTTGGTGCGGCCGATTGCAACCAAAATACGAGGTGCACATCTGCATGTTATAGCAGTTCTATATACAAAATTTCAACGTTCTGAGGCTACTCATTTTTGAGTTATGCGAGATACATACGTACGTACGTACAGACACCACGAAACATTCTCTTCAGAATTCATCTTAAAGCAGTTTTATTTTTTTGGAGGAAAAGAGTCTTTTATTCTGTCCTTACGTACAGATGTCACGCAGAAACATCGTTAAATTGCATTCGTTAGCGGTGTAATTGGATATTTTCGTTGAAATATGCTGCCTGAAACTTTTCGCGATTACAATACTTCCATTTTACTTCGTACAAGGAAGTAATAAGAACCAGAGTAACATCGTCATGTAAAAATTAACAAAGCAGAAATGCCAGTTTCACCAGAATTTCACGTTTGCAGTTCGAAAACGAAAGTATTTAGTTTGAAGTATTATTTTGTTTGTTGCCAGTTTCACCAGAATTTCACGTTTGCAGTTCGAAAACGAAAGTATTTAGTTTGAAGTATTATTTTGTTTGTTGCCAGTTTCACCAGAATTTCACGTTTGCAGTTCGAAAACGAAAGTATTTAGTTTGAAGTATTATTTTGTTTGTTGCCAGTTTCACCAGAATTTCACGTTTGCAGTTCGAAAACGAAAGTATTTAGTTTGAAGTATTATTTTGATTCCTTCAAACTTCTTTCGTTTACTGCAGTTCCGGTGAGAACCAGGGGGTATATATAAGGGCGAGTCAAATGAAAGTGAGCCAACCCCTCCTCAGCAAGAATGGTTCGGTCCATCAT
The DNA here is from genome assembly GCF_044657685.1 of Stegodyphus dumicola. Taxonomy (NCBI): domain Eukaryota; kingdom Metazoa; phylum Arthropoda; class Arachnida; order Araneae; family Eresidae; genus Stegodyphus; species Stegodyphus dumicola. The sequence continues at coordinate 177,715,151 of NC_140776.1, read as the reverse complement.
CTGCGGCGCATGCGCGTAGCACAGAGACAGCCTTCATTTACGAAAGTGGCGCGAAAGTGTGAGGTTAAAGTTCTTTAAAGCGCTCTTACACTGGGTTGAAGACGGTAGCGTGACATAATGGATGCTCCAAAAGAGGAACAGCGGGGTGTGGTCAGGTTTTTGACAGCTGAAGGTGTTTCCCAACATGAAATTAGTCGCCGTATGACTGCTGTGTACGGTGAACATTGCATCGCATTGGCCACTGTGAAGCGTCGGAGCAAACGGTTCAGAGAAGGACGTGAAAGTTGAAAAGACGATCCAAGACCGGGCCAAAGCCACCTTGCAATCACCCCCGACACAATTGCACAGGTTGATGAGCTGATTAGACAAGAACGGAGGATAAGCATCGATGAACTGGCAGAGCGTGTGAACATCAGTCACGGTTCGGTTCACACCATAATTCATGATCATCTCAGTTATCGGCTTTTGTGTGCTCAATGGATGCCCAAGATTTTGAACGACCGCCAGAAGACGGAGAGGTTCGGCGCTGATTGACTCATCTCATCCGGTATCACAATGAGGGTGACGACTTCTTGTCTGCAATTGTGACCGGAGACGAATCATGGTGTCACCACTACCAACCTGAAACACGCCGGCAAAGCTTACAGTGGAAACATTTGAATTCACCACCCCCGAAGAAAGCAAAGGCTGTCATTTCCTCGGGAAAGGTGCTATTGACTTTTTATTTCGATCGTCAGGGGCCATTACTGATTGAATTTGCTAAACATGGAGAGACTATCAATAGTTCGCGATATTGTGCAACGCTGGATCGGCTGCGTGTCGCAATCAAGAACAAACGACCTGGAAGATTGACGAATGGTGTGATCTTGCTACACGACAATGCTCGTCCCCACGTCGCTGATGTGGTTAAGACACAACTGGCAAAGTTTAAGTGGGACACGCTGCAACATCCTCCATACAGCCCAGATTTGTCGCCATGCGACTTTCACATTTTCGGGAAACTGAAAAAACATCTCAAGGGTACCAGATTCGTGTCGGACGACGCCGTGAAGGAGTCGGTTACAGATTTTTTGAATCGACAGCCCAAGGAGTTTTATGAGACGGGGATCACACGGCTCATTTGTCAATGGGATAAATGTCTCTATGTTCATGGAGACTACCTTTAAATAAAGTACTCTGTTTGTCATATATTCGCATTGGCTCACTTTCATTTGACTCGCCCTTGTAGTAGAGAAGTGAAAACGTTGATACGCTGGTCGATCATTCTTCAGCCTCCATCAACTTCCATCTAAAATGATATCCATGGATCAACACACACAGCATCACATCCAAGGATCGACATGACTTCCTTGTACGGAATATTAAATTATACGCATTTTTGCCGCATTTCATTTAAACTCGAATTTCAGTAGAGATATATTTCTCACTTAATTAATTCAGTTCTGACATCGTGACAAAGCAAAAATACATAAAACTTCAATATCGTTATTAAAAATTGAAAAATATGAAAAGAAAAACTTTTTAGATTTTCAGATTTTATATTATGTCCCTTTTTTAACGTTTTGCGCGTTACCCTTAATTATTAAATATCATGTTCTTCGAACTTAAACCGTAGAATTCAATTCAAGAGCGCTATCACACACACACAAATATATATACGTATATATTGTAGATTAGTTCGCAGCAATAATTAATTATTTATTTGTAATTCAATTTCATTTAAAATTTAATTAACTTTAAATTTGTTTTTTACGAATAGAGAATGTTTCTTAAATTCAAATTTCATTCCTTGCAGCAATGGCGCAAGAGAATTATTTAAATTTAACTTAACTCTACTATATGCTAAAAAAATACATTTGACTCTATAATTCCTTCATTTTATTTTCAACAGTTTGAGAAGTGAATGAACGCAAAATGCCAAAATGAAATTAAGAGCTCTTCTGGACAAATTGCCCCTTTGGACTAACGCAAAATCAAGCAATTCATTCAGTGGGCAAGAAGGCAGATTTTTCAGTGCACAAAACTAAAAGTTTACTTTTGGTCCCTTTGGGCAAAAAGACACTGAAGGTGCATCACTATTCTGCTAAGTTTCAATTTAAACAAGTATGCCTGCTATAGTAGTAAAAATTAGACTTAACCGCACTTAAACAACTTTTAAATTGTTGATAATTCTACAACAATTGCATGCAGATTAAGGCATAAAAACCTTAACCCGAAGATAAAAACAATATAATTCAGTCATTTTTAAATCACAAAATGCAGAATTTACCAATATATAAAAATAAAAACAACTGAGCTCACAGTGCCGAATAACAAAGTGGGGTCGCTAACGATAATTACTTGATTTGTTGATTATTTTTTCATTGTTTATTCCCCTTTTCATTTTCAATTTATTCATGTTTCATATTTGATGTTTCACTTTAAAAAAAAATTTCAAGATTCATTCTTTAAATATGCTTATAATTTACTTCATTCCACTAAAATTCTACTGCCTTTCTAAAAAGGTGTAATATAATAAATTAGTAAATAAATTATTTTATTACTTTGCAGCTTCATCTTTCTATACTTTGGTGCGACCGATTGCAACTAAAAGGGGAGGTGCACAACTACATGTTATATCAGCTCTGTATACAAAATTTCAACTTTTTGAGTCTACTCGTTTTTGAATTATGCGAGATATATACCTAGGTACAGACATCACGAAAAATTCTCTTCTAAATAGATTTTAAATCCTTTTTGCAACCCCTTTTGGGAAAAAGAGTCCTTTATTCTGTCCGCACGTGCAGATGTCACGCGAAAATCTCTTTCAATTACATTTGATAGCGGTCAAAATGGATATTTTAGTTAAAATATGAAACCCGAAAATTTTGGCGATTACAATAATTTCTTTACTTCCTACAAGAAAGTAATAATATGAGAAGATGAGAGGAAGTTTAAATTGTAATATCCCTTACTTGGTTAGCATTCTGACTCAAAATACAAATTATATGTGCAATATAATTCGTATTTTATTAATACAAGAAAACTTTTGTTATGTTCAGGCAAAAAGTATAAAATTTGCTAATTAAGATACAATAACACGCCGAACAAATACTAATTCAGAAGTCAAACAACAAAAAATCAGCGTTTTGAAAATATAACGCTGGTTTTTGTTGTTTGACTTCTGAATTAATAAAATTTGCTATTAAAAGAGGCAGTCATTTCATTAAATTGAACCATTTCCGCCAAATTAAATTTACAAAGACTTGCTTTCAATTTATAAATGAAAATCTTTTCCGCTTAGTTATATTAACTGCTGCCATTTTACAAAACCGAATCTTACCGGCTGAATCCAAATAAAAATTTAAAATGAAACAGTCAACAGCCTCACGGACAAAAGGATTAATTCTTCGGGTATTTCTCGTATTTTAGTTTGTTTTCTGAGTAAGCAAATTTTAGTTTGTTTCTATTTCTATTTGTTATTGTTATTATTATCATTTCGAATAAAAATTACTGACTAATAACTGTCAGCAGGAAAACGAAAAATTAAGCCTAGTTGTTACGAGACTCTACCTGAATTATGTTCATTCAGTCGGTACTCCATTAAAAGAAACTTATAATCAAGTAATACGGGCAATCCACCCAATTAATTCACTTAAAACAGGCAATCCACCCAATTAATTCACTTAAAACAGGCAATCCACCTTAATGCAAAGTCATGGTGCATTTTTACTTCATTTATTCTAAACATAAAAAAAAAAAAAAGATACAATGTTGCCAAACCGTAAAACTTAATCTTTTAAGAAATTGCATAAATTGCATTTATACAATCGTTGAGTTGCTCGCGACACTAATTACTCTACTGAGAAACCTTTCGACAAGGTCGAGGGCAGAGAACTGCTTTATAGGATCTGACTTTTCAACGTTTTAATTATTAAAATGAAATGTTCCACACTTCATTTTTAATAATGAAGTCATTTTCAATTAAAATTGACTCTTGAATTACGCGGGGATTAAAGACGTCGGTTTATAGCGTAGTTTCAAATCTGTATTTTTACCTTTCTAAATATTTAATTACTAGCAGCTTGGCTTTAAATGTACCGGAAAAATGCCTAAAGGGAATACCAAACGTTAAATTTAAAAACTGCGCAGAGTTTTTAAATTTAACGTTCTCTTCAGAACAACTTTATCGGAAAAAAAAAAAAATTTCATATAACAAAATTACAATGAAATAAGCAATATCCCTTAATACAAATATTAGTTATCGTAATAAATAAATTAACCAACTTCCCGTTGTAAAATCTTAAGAATTCAAATGGTATAAGGGAAGTTAAGAATTCAAATGGTATAAGGGAAGTTAAGAATTTTCTTTCCCCAAAATAAACCATGCAATACTTTTTATATAATTAAAATTACATATAATTAAAACATAATATAAAAAAATACAATGAAATAAGCAAAAAAATCTCATCTTTTCAAGAGAAAACAGTCAGCAGTTAATGAATGAAAATCTGTTGCCAAAACCACATTTCACAAAGAATGAAACTATTCAAAATGATGCGATAAAATCGAAAAGATAAAATCTAAAAAAATCTGATTCAAATTTTGAAAAAATCGCTTCGACGTGCGACGACGACGAAGCTCATGTCTACGTGCACTTATATACCAAATTTCGTAGCCCTGGGTCTATTAGCTGACACGCAAAGCACGAACGAAAGGCACACAGTCTTTTTTTATTATTATATGTAGAGATTACTAATCTAGAAATGGCAATATTAAAAACAGATAAACATATATTTTAAATTTTAATGAATGTTTTACTCTGTATTCATGCGCAGATGTGAGTACTTTTCATATGCAGCTGTAAAAGACATGCGCATCGATACAGAAATCATAGGATTCCTGCATAAAAGATAAGTAAATACATGATTATTACGCGGTTGCCATAGCCTATATATAAATGATTCTATACAGTGAATCTATACATCTAATTTGACATAATAGCGGATTTGTTGCCAATCTAAAGAAACTAAGCTTCGCAACAGCAAAGATAACGCCTTTTAACTTCCTTGCACGAAGTAAAAAGGAAGTATTGTAATCGCGAAAACTTTCAAGCAGCATATTTCAACGAAAATATCCCATTTTGACCTCTTTCAAATGCAATTTAACGATGTATTTCCGTGATATATGTACGTAAGGACAGAATAAAACACTCTTTTCCTCCAAAAAAATTATAAAACTGCTTTAAAATGAATTCTAAAGAGAATTTTTCGTGGCGTCTGTACGAACGTATGTACGTATTTCGCATAACTCAAAAACGAGTCGCCTCAGAACGTTGAAATTTTGTACATAGGACTGCTATAACATGTAGATGTGCACCTCGTAGTTTGGTTGCAATCCGCCACACCAAACGTATATAAATATAATTATATATATATCCACTCTGTTACCCGGCTCAGTGATCTCAGTTTCTTTACTCGTATATGTTTGTAAATTGTACATTTTTTGCTTTAAAAATATGAAATGAATGAGAATTATGTTGTTTTTATCTTCCGGTTAAGGTTTTTATGCCTTTAGTAAATGTCTATGCAATATTTTTAGAATTATCAACAATTTTAAAGTTGTTTAAGTTACGCTAAGCCTAATAATGTTTTTGATTGCTCTTGTTTACATTTGAAACAGCAAGATAGCGGATTTTTTGCCAATCTAGAGAAACTTAGCTTCGCAGCAACAAAGATAACGCCTTCATTTATTATTTAAATCATGCTTAATCCTTTCTAGAATTTTTTCGAGGAAATAAGCGTTCAAGGTTTACTTCGTAATTTTTAATACAGATATTTTGAGTTTTTATGCATTTTTGCCTTGTTGCGAAGTGAAAACTGAATTAATTGAATGAGAAATACTCAATCGTCTGTGAAAAACTGTTTCTTTTTTGTTTTGTTTGCTTAATTTCTTTTATACATCGTTCTAGCTTTATTATAGTATTTGAATAGAACATGTGGCAACGATTTTCTTTAAATGATATAAATTTTGTGCATTCTGAGTTATAATATGAACGAAATATAATACTGTTAAGTGAACCTAGCGCTAGTGTGTCGCTATGGTAAACAAGTGAACTTTAAAGAATGCATTTATACTATTATGGTTTATGCGGTGTCGGCGAAGTAGGTTTAATTCAATCTAATAAGTTTAAATGAAATGCAAGAAAAAATGCGTATAATTTGATATTCCGTACAAGGAAGTCATGTGGTGTACACATCAGATTTTTTTATTATTGCGAGTTAAATCATGTTTAATCCATTCCGGAATTTATGCGAGGAAATAAATGTTTGAGATTTACTTATTAATTTTTAATATAGATATTTTGAGTTTTTATGTATTTTTGCCTTGTCGGGAAGTGAGAACTGTATTAATTGAATGAGAAATACTCAATCGTCTGTGAAAAAGTGCTTCTATTTTGTTTTGTTTGCTTGATTTCTTTTATACTTCGTTTTAGATTTATTATAGTATTTGAATGGAACATGTGGCAACGGTTAGCTAATTCTATTCTTTAAATGATATAAGTTTTGTGCATTATGAGTTATAATATGAACGAAATATAATACTGTTAAGTGAATCTAGCGCCAGAGTGTCGCTATAGTAAACAAATATAGTGAATTTTAAAGAGTACATTTATTCTATTGTGGTTTATGCGCTATCGAGGAAGCAGATTTAATTCAATCCAATAAGTTTAAATGAAATGCAAGAAAATATGCGTATAATTTAATATTCCGTACAAAGAAGTCATGTGGTGTACACATCAGATTTCTTTTTTCTTTTCATTTAATATAGCGTCATCTGAAGTGTCCATTTTTATAACATATTTTTGTGTTATTTTGTTATGAAATTGAGTAATATCTGCATGCATTTCACAATAGCGGAATTAAAAAAATAGCATTTGCAAACTGCGTGACCTTTTCTTTATTATTTTTATTAAAGCATTTTCCAGTGTATCTTTTAAGGGGAAAATGTATTCAATTGAAGCCCCTGTATTTTACGAGGATAGCTCAACTTTATTTCGTTCAGTATTTCACTAGCGTTTCGTTTTTTATTTCTAGGTACCCGCGAGCAGGCTTTTGTGAGTAGCCTCGCTGCTGCTGGCTTAGCCATTGGAGTCGGACGCGCCTGCGCTGAAGGCCGAGTCAAAACTTGCGGATGTGGCCGTGTGGCCAGAGAACCTCCCTCAGCCGATTTCAAGTGGGGTGGTTGCAGCGACGATGTGGGATACGGAGTCAAAGCCGCGAAGGCTTTTTCCTCAGAACCCTTCGACAGGCACAAATTCAGGGCTGATGAAAGTGTACGCCTTCACAGGCACAACAGCAGAGCAGGATGGAGAGTAAGCTCTTGTTTCAAATTAATTAGAAATAATCAAACATTAAAGTTTACTTATCTTTAACATATTCATGGGCTGTCAGTCATCATCATTTTTGGATCTGAATTGTGCATCCATATGGGCCCGTAGTTGGGCAACCGGATTTATTCATGTAACAAACATATTTCTTCTTATCCGTTAGTGAAGAATCTCGCGGCTAATAATTAAGACAATTAAGTATGACGATCACTAATTTATTTATGAATTAACACATTAACACCAAGTCGGGCTACATTACCTGGCTACTTAAAGAGCTGCCTTAACATGATTCACAGCCTCCCTCGGACGACTGTGTCGGCGGGGCGCCAACCCGCAGGGACTTCTCATGTTCATCGCCACATGTTCACACTGAGGGCTGCGCGGGGAGCCGTCCCCCCCTCCCGACACAGCACTTAATATCTACATGTGAGCGTCCCCACAGCGAAGGCAACAGACACGACAGCACCAGTACGGTCCATGCCAAGCCTGTGCCTACCATAGGATGGACCTATGGTTCTAGTCCTGTGAAGTCTGATTATATACCCAAGAGACCGAAGCTGTCAGGACACAAGTCCAGTCAGTGGTCTGGGATAACCCCGGGTCTCCTCCCATAAATGATCGGTTCCGGAAATTCCCACCAGTCGATCCCCTGGGATCGTTTTTGCCCAGCGTCATTAGCCTATACGAGCCAGAGCCTGGGCCAAGGCTTCCAGTATAGTTTCCAGTTTAGTTTACGAGTATGCTGCAACCCTCCTAGCCGACAATAATCGGTCTCATGGTTAACGCAGCACACCCGACGCAGACAAACAACAACCAAAATAATAATAATAATAATAATGAAATAAATAAAAGATTAAAATATTCAAAGTCCTATTCCTGTGATAGTCTAGTTTTCATTCACAATCCTCATATTTTCTGTTGCATAGCTATTCAAGAATTTTCTTTTTTCAATTACATTCTGTTCATTTATTTTTCCAAATCTGGTCCTCACACTCTCGGTCAGTTTACATTCTTCCATAAAATGAGCTGCATTTCCGTACTTCCCACAAGCCAAGCATTGATCATTGCCCTGGAGATTAAAACGTTTTAAATAGGCCGGGAATCTACCATGATCCGTAATAACTTGAATAGTATCTATATTATTAAATAGATCCATTTTTCTTTTTATGATCAAAATCCTCAAGTAACCCTTATTTTTATTTGAACCATTCCATTCCCGAGCCCATTTCTCAATTATACTTGCTTTCATTTTTCTCCAGGTAATTCTTCTGGAATCATTAATAGCCTCATAACTATCACCCTCTCCCAGAGCAGAGTATAGTTTCCAATATAGTTTCCGTATAGTTTCCAGCGGGGTCACGTGGAGGCTGACGTTGAGCTGTGGGAGACGTTAGCAGGCGCACCTGAAGCCATTCCCACAGCTCCTGCCCATCGATCAAACGCCGGGTCTCCTGCCTTCCGCCACTCCCCCCCCCGGAGGTTAACCTAGAGAATTCTGCGAAGCTACTGGCTAGGATCTGTACCTATGCAGTCTAGGCCACGGGAGTATAAAATTTATGAACTCGGTGGTTCTGAAGGCCCTAGGAAAGGTCACTTATTGGCCGGCCTCGGGGTCTGGCATGTCCTGAGCGGTGTGGAACCGTAGCCATAGGGCTAGTTCCCCTTGGTTTGCTGGGTAACGGCCCACTGCGACGGGCTCGCCCATGCGACTGGCAGGAGCAATTGACGACCAGTGCTGCCTGGTGTCATTTACAGGTGGTGCGCTGCTCCCCTGGAAGGGTAATAGTGGAGGTTGAACCTCCACGAAGTGCCTAAAGGGGGAGTGGACCCGTAATGTGATTTAGTTCACGAGGCGGGGCAGCCAAGATTGTTGCTGTTTTTGCTGCCTTCCGCCACTGCCTGCGACGATCTCCCGCGCACAGTTCACGCAGCCTACAGTGATTTCCAGCCGGTTCGGGACATTCAACCCCCGGATTAGGGAACCGGCAGTTCGGGCTTTGGATCAAACACCAGGTCTCCTCCCGCTGTGCGGCCGGTTCTGGATATTTGTCCTCGGGTCCGAACGCCACCCGCCATGAATTAACACACAAAAGAAATAATAAAAGTGAGAGAATATTTTAGCTACAGTGCTCGCGCGAATCATTCAAAGTTCCTAACTCTAAAATGGCCTATTAAAAAAGGGTGGTGTGTGGTGGTGGTGTATTTAATTATGGTAAAGCATACAAGGGCCATCTGCCTAACGGGAGGGATGCTTTCGTGGAGGACTTTCTAAAGGAAACTGGCTCGTATACACGTCACACATGGGGAAAACCACGAAAACGCCCATGCAGCCAGCCCGTTCGTGGGATTCGAACCTCGGACCGAACTACCAATGTTCAGCGACTTTACCGCTCGGCCGCTGGTGAGCCATAAAAGAAAAGGACTTTCAGTCACTGGTGACCGCTGTTGTACTGAATTTCTCCTACCTCCCATGTAACCGTTTTCACGTGCTGCAAATCCTCAAACAGCAACTTATCTCATCCAAAATAGCTGTCACTGTGTTGCTAGAGAGTGAAAATAATTGGCCACTTGAACTAGCCTGCACGGTCTAATCAAACACATACTCCGATTCTCTCCGGAAATGCCTAGCAGCAGTCGCCAACCATCAGCAACAATTTCGTACCTACATTCGTCCAAATCACTGAAGATACTTACTACTTTCAGCAGAGGCATCCGCTATTCAGCTAACTGAAAAGTCTCAGGTTCAATTTCCTGTGAAGGCATATTGGTTCATCAAAAATTCTACTTACAAGAAACTTGATGATTGCATTATAAACTGTAGAGACATTTGGTTTTTTGGAAGCAGGGGATGTGAAAAATGAGCAAACCTCACCGAGCGTGGTGACCACTACACCACGAAGGCATGCTGAGAAGGCTGAAAAAATACCTTTTAAATTACATAGGTTATTAATGTATATAGTTATCATTCAGTTACCAAATCAGTTAATAAATTTAATATACGTGCTCTGCTGAAAAGAATTGGTTATTAAGAATTTTTTAAAGCTTGCACTCGTCATTCTGTATTCGTTCTGGCATAGTATCAGCAGAATGAATTCATAAAGTATGAATATATTATTATTACATTAAATATATAAATACAAGGTGTTTATAAAGTCCCGAACCCATTTTGATGTTTAATAACTCATAAAATAATAAAGATAGATTAAAATGAATAACATAAATGGTTAGATAGATACCGTTTCATGACCCTTGTCAATGAACTTCCACGTGTGCCTTCTTTGTCACACGGAGAATATCAAGTCGATATTCAATTTCACGCCAGGTACCGGCAAGCATGTCAGCATTTAAGGCTATTGCGGTTGTAATTCTGGCTTTTAGATCATCCATCTTCGACACTCTCCTCCGGTAAACGTTGTCCTTTACAAATCCCTAAAGGAAAGAGTCCATAACATTGCCATGATTGCCAAAAACAAAAGAAAGAAAAAATGCAATTAATAAGCAGACGATATTTAGAAAAGTACAGATACTTAGACTGGAAAATGAAATTATCTGAAATTGACCACACGCGCAGACGATATTTACAAAAGTAAAGATATTCAAACCTGAAAAGGAAAATATAGAAGTTATTCCATCAATAAATGCCATAAGTTTGTTTATATCTTCATTATTTTATGAGTTATTAAACATCAAAATGGGTCCGGGACTTTATAAGCACCCTGTACATTGTAGTAATATTATTATATTATAGTTCTTCGAGAATTTCTAGCTCATAGAAATAAAGTAATCTTTCTGAAATACTTATGTTACGGGAATACTTATCTGAAACGGATAATTTTTTTGTGCAGTCTTGTTCTAGGCAAGAAAGTTATGTATCCTGTTTTCTCCTTGGGTTATTCGTATATTAATCAATTTAGTGTCAGGATTTCAAAAACTTTTAGTCAGCTGTATTTTTACTACCTTGTACGAAGTAAAAAGGAAGTATCGTTATTGCGAAAGGTTTCAGGCAGCATATTTCAACGAAAATATCCATTTTGACCGCTATCGAATGCAATTTAACGATGTTTTTGCGTGATATCTGTACGTAAGGACAGAATAAAAGACTCGTTTCCTCCAAAAAAATTATAAAACTGCTTTAAAATGAATTCTGAAGAGAATTTTTCGTGGCGTCTGTACGAACGTATGTACGTACGTATCTCGCATAACTCAAAAACGAGTAGCCTCAGAACGTTGGAATTTCGTATATAGGACTGCTATAACATGTAGATGTGCACCTCGTATTTTGGTTGCAATCGGCCGCACTAAACGTATATGAATATATTTATATATATATCCACTCTGTTACTCGGCTCAGTGATCTCAGTTTTTTTACTCTTATATGTTTGTAAATTGTACATTTTTTGCTTTAAAAATGATTGAATTATGTTGTTTTTATCTTCCGGTTAAGGTTTTTATGTCTTTAGTAAATCTGTATGCAATATTTTTAGAATTATCGACAATTTTAAAGTTGTTTAAGTGCCGCTAAGCCTTTTTTTTTTTTTTTTTTTTTTGATGGCGGCCATTGATTGTTTACATTTGAAACAGCAGACTAGTGGATTTGTTGCCAATCTAGAGATACTTAGCTTCGCAACAACAAAGATAACGCCTTCATTTATTATTGCCAATTAAGTCATGCTTAATCCTTTCTGGAATTTTTTCGAGGAAATAAGTGTTGAAGATTTACTTCGTAATTCTTAATACAGATATTTTGAGTTTTTACGTATTTTTGCCTTGTCGCGAAGTGAGAACTGAATTAATTCAATGAGAAGTACTCAATCGTCTGTGAAAAACTGTTTCTTTTTTGTTTTGTTTGCTTAATTTCTTTTATACATCGTTCTAGCTTTATTATAGTATTTGAATAGAACATGTGGCAACGATTAGATAATTCTATTCTTTAAATGATATAAATTTTGGGCATTATGAGTTATAATATGAACGAAATATAATACTGTTAAGTGAACCTAGTTCCAGAGTGTCGCTATGGTAAACAAATACTAGAGTGAATTTTAAAGAATGCATTTATTCTATTGTGTTTATGCGCTGTCGTCGAAGTAGATTTAATTCAATCCAATAAGTTTAAATGAAATGCAAGAAATAATGCGTATAATTTAATATTCCGTACAAGGGAGTCGTGGTGTACACATCAGATTTTTTTTTTCAAGTAATCTCTTTGGAAATAATGGAATGTCTGTTTATCTAAAGGCAGTGCAGGAATTACGTATAAGTTACACAAGCTTTCTTCGCCCCCCCCCCAAAAAAACCCTTTAGGTATCTGAAAATCCTATTTGGCACTGGCATATAATACATGAAATTATAAAGGGCTCCCATATCTCCAATAGCTTATCAGGTCCAAATCCGGCCCTGTCTAAAGGTGACAGCATCTTTGCAGCATAAACACTATTTTGCCTTCGATGAAAAGGAGCCACACATTCTCTTCAAGCGCGCTTTAGTCTTTTTATGGAATGAAAATTTAAAAAAAACATTTAAATTTGCTGCGGTTCAGTGGTGGAAGCGCGTCTTTTCCGTTTAATAGCGCAGTGTTTAACCATTGCTCCGTACCCTACATTAATCGCGTTCTGCATAAATAAGCAAGACACTCATCTTCGCCAATCATTTGTCGACACTGATATTCAAATGTCGCTGGCCTTCTGAGCTTTAAGCACCGGAGTTCATCGAGTAAACGGATCCAATCGATTCGATTCGGCCTATCAAAGTCGTCGACAGCTCCGCTGTCCTCACTCGCAGAACGGACCTCGCTCTTCTTATAATCGCCGATTCTCAGTCGTCAGTCAACCGCTTATCGCCTTTTGAGCAGCACGAGCAAAGAAAAACATTCATCCGAATGCTCTTGTTAAAGTGCTCAGGCCCTTGTACAGTTGCAGTGGGCTGACTGAAAATTAAATGGACACAAATTTGGCAAAGCAAAAGCAGTCCTCAGCCTCTTTACTTTTCGGCACATGGAACAAATTTTACAAAGCATTTTCATTACACTGTTTTCTTAAGGGCAGGGCTTTATTTCTAAGATTAGAAGTGCCGGAGCCCTATGGAAGACTGTCAGCAGAGAGGAACAAGAGTAAATAAATAAATAAAATGACTATTAAACTCCTTAATGACTTTAAAATTAAATATGTTTCATAAGAAAAAATTGAATTTAATTAAATAAATTTAATTTAAATAAATTAATTAAATTTAATTAAATAATTCTTTGCGCCATTGCTGCAAGGAATGAAATTTAAATTTAAACAAACACATATAAAAGTAAAAAAGCAAATTTAAAGCCAAGATTTTAAAAAAAAAGCAAATTTAAAGAAAAAAAAAAGTAAACATATAAAGGATTTAAATCCTTATATGTTTACATTTAAGGATTTATATATATCTTATATGTTTACATTTAATAATTTTTTTAAATTCTTTATATGTTTACATTTTTTTCCCCCTTTAAATTTGCTTTTCTTTTTTTTTTTTTTTTTTTTTTAATTTTGGCTTTAAATTTGCTTTTTTACTTTTATACGTGTTTGTTTAAATTTAAATTTAATTTGTTTAAATTTAAAATTAAATAGTTAATTATTATCAAATTAATTAAAAGCTATTTAATTAATGTGTATAAATTGTTATTTAATCAATAATTATTAGATAATTAATTATAATTTAATTGATAATTATTAGATAATTAATTATTATTTATTGAAATGATTAAAGATCGAAGTAATTAACTAATTAAAATTAAATAAAATGTAAAGAGATAAATTGAAATTTAATACGCGATTTTTAATATAATTTTATAGTTCAAATAAAATTTTCGAGATAAAATTTCTACTGAAATTGTTATTTAACTACATACAAGAAGTGCCGCAGCCTTCTTATTCAGGGCTCCGGTGTGTTCCGGTTAGAATTATGATTTATTACAGAAACTAAGAAGCACCAGAACCGAAATCCGATGGGTTCCAACCCAATTTAAGTTCTGATCGTAGGGGGGTGGGAGTTCTTTTATCATCACAAAAATTAAATATACTTAAAGTATAGCTGATGAAAATTCCAGGGCGAAACGGAATGAGGGTATGAGTGGGTGGAAACAAAAAATGAGGGGAATCTTGGTGAGAGAGAATGTACTTTTTGACCGCGGCTCTCTTTTGATATAATTATTGCCATCAAGCAGATGGGTGTCAGGGGTAAATGAGTCCTGAATCTGACTCCTAAGGATGAATGTAAAGTTGCTGGTTACGCTTCCCCCCCCCATTAGTGGATACTGTGGGAAGACGATGTATAGGACGTGCTTGAGCAGTTTATCTCAATATTTCCCTGTTATTGTACTCGCTGTCACTTAACGCACATTTCAGAACACAAATTTTCCTTCCTGCGAGGATAACTAACTGTAAGCATCGATAAAAATACACTAGATACGATGTCATGGCGAGAAATTTAGGCGTTCCTAAACAAACTCCTCCAAATTTATTGCTTTTCTTAAAGGGAATGGTTTCCGCATGCGAGTGAGGGGACATTACTTGAACGTCTCATGTTCTCATGAGTTCGTATTTCTAGGGAAATAGAGTATTGCAAGGTCTGCTTATTGTTAAACTAAAACGTTAGGAATTCTATATTTTATTCCCTTTAAATTGATAAGCACCGGAGCCGGGCTCCGGCGCAATTTAAGCACTGCTTAAGGGGGACGGCGGACTTTAAAATAACTAAAAATCAACCAAAATATTGAATTTTATTTTTACTCTCATAATATTCCTTATACAAAACTACATCCTATGCAAAAAACCGAGTTCAAATATTCTAATTTTTAAAGAAGTTACAAGCATTTCAAATGTATGTAAAAAGAATGTATTTCAACGGTTATTTATTGATGTAATAATTTATTTATATATTTGCTCAAAAGAAATGTTTATTTCTTTAAAAAAAAAAAAAAAAAAAAAAAAAAAAATGAAGGCTAGAAAAGTCAGTATTGACAACTTTTAATGAATTTAACTTTGGGTATGTGAATGCTATACGCGTAGTACAGGAAGAAACGAACTTGTTTTCCCTATTCGTTGCAAAAAAGCGTGATGAACGTCGCTTGAACCAAAGCAAAAAGAGGAGTTTACCTGCTTGGAAAAAAAACAGAAATAGTAAAAAATATTGTAAAGCATTTGTAGTTGCTTGCAAAGTTCTTTTTTACAATAATTTAAAAGGCGAAAACCAAAACCAAGAATCAATTTTTTTCATATATAACATCTTTATTATTCTTTGTAGCCCTCACTAACTCCTTACTGATTTCATGCATGACAACACTTCGAAAACTAAACTGAAACTATAGGTGAAGTGAAAATAGTAGTTATTATCTAGTAGAAGTAGTTGTAGTTATTATGACCAATAATAATTGTAATAATAATTAAAAGATAATGTGAGAACTGAATTAATTAGTAGCCCATGGGCAATAGGTAAGCGGCGCTGAATCGTCTGTGAAAAACTGTTTCTTCTTTATTTATATAATTTATTTTATACATCGTTTTAGATTTATTATAGTATTTGAATAGAACTTGTGGTAATTCTTCAGATCATATAATTTGTATGCACTGTGAGTTATAAAATGAATAAGATATAAGCTGTTAAGTAAACCTAGTGCCGAAGTGTCGGTATGGTAAATGAATATAATGAACTTTATATTCATTTACTATACTGACACTTTTTATATTAGCATTTATTATATTGTGGTTTATGCGCTATCGACGAAGTAGGTTTAATTCAAAATTCCTTAACTGTTAATTCAATATGTTTAAATGAAATGCAAGAAAATTGCGTATAATTAATATTCCGTACAAGGAAGTCATGTGGTGTACACATCAGATTTTTTTATAATCAGATCGGTTGCGTGAGCTTCTTATATAAAGAAGAAAATATGACTTCAGAGCACAGTTCACTAACAAATACATAATTTTAATTATTGCTTTTGCTATTAAACAATCTGGATCATATGCTGGTCTCATAGCAATGTCCCAAAAAGAGAACGTTGTCTAAAATTCTAGACTGCATTTTGCACGTGGCGAGAGAAATTCCAGAATGCACGATGGCGAAAGAAATCGAGTTCCTCATAGTGCTGCTATCTGTTGGGGAAAAAGGAAAGGATTTCTCGCAAATTCTTGGATACTCACTTTCAACGGAAATCCAGAAAAACCATGTCATTAAGAGGACTCATATACCTTACGACTCATAAGATGTTCGAATAGGTGACTGTTGCAAGGATTGGGATAACTTATTTATTTTACAAGCAATTACTACCAACTTTTTACAGCTGACTACATAATATAGCTGCTTTCTGAAGTAGTAATCAGAAAGTTTGTGTTGCTTGTTTTCGTCAGGTTTCCAACTTGCGCGCACAGTTTAAAACATTCTGTTTCATAATTTAATTCCATATTTAATATATAGCTTTTATAACATTTGGAAACTACTAAAAATTCTAAAAATTTCATGTTAAATTTTTATTTTATTTTGAGCTTAGTTTATAAAATGTATTTTACTAACAAAATTTGTAATGTTTTCGTCCATAAAATTTTTCAGTATTAAAATATTCATCAGATTGTTGGTTCAGTTAGAAAATAGTGCCCGTATAAAGAATTCGATCCAATTTCTAGTATGTACCATTAGCCATTTTTAAAATATCATGCGCGCAAGGTGGAAACATGGCGAAATATTTTGTCACAAAGAGGATTAAATTACAGAAATATTTGTGGCAACACAAACTTTCTGGTTACTAGTTTCCAAAGCAGATATATTATGTAGTCATCTGTAAAAAGTTGGAAGTATTTGCTTTTAAAATAAATAAAATATCCCAATTCTTGCAACAGTCACATATTCGAAGATCATGAGGGGTTTAAAGTGTATGAGTCCCCTTAAATTCATTTTCAGTGAACAATGCGATTGAAAATCACAAAGTAGTTCTTTAAAAGTTATGTTCCGAATGGAAGTGCGAGAGGATGGATTCTTCACCCAGTTGTATAGTTTTGTTGACAGGGATGAAGAATAATAATCAATTTTCTTCGACAGCTTCCTCTAGAATACAATAAAACGTGAAATTTGTTGATCTTCACGTTCTCCCCCCCCCCCAGTAATTCAAACTTATCGAGATTTCCTTTTACAAGACGATCTTTCCATAAGTTTAATTTTCTTTTAAATGTTGTCACCCGAAGCTCGTATATTTTCTTCGCCGCCTTGCGATAACTTATTCATTTGATTCAAGTGATGAAAAATATCTTCTAAGTAAGCTAGCATCTACAGCCACATTTGATCCTCAAAGCATTTAGTAAAATCTTGTTTATCGTTTTGTTGAAAATCTGCATGCATTTCTTCCTTTGGCTCAAAAACCTTAGTAAAAACTTCTGTCTCTGCTTAACTACCAAATTTCACTGTATAACTGTAAGGATTATGTTAATTTTATTAACAGTTAAATTTTGAGTTAAACTCCCTTTCCTTCCGCTTCTTAATTTCAACTTACCACTTCCGGCCAGAACGTAGTTTTAGAATCACATCTGAATGCTAAAGAGGAAGTTCGAAGTTCTATTGTCTTAGAGAGATACCAGATATTCTGTCTGCTCGCGTCCGCCTTTTTAGGCTACTCTCTCGTAAGCTATTATTACGCTCGGCCGTACTTTAGGCCCTTGATAGCTTCGCAGCCAATTAGCGTTAAGGGGCCAACTCTGTTAGAAATTTGATAGCTTCGGCTATATCTCTTTAGTTACGATTAGTTTAGTTTAATTCTTTGTTTCGTGTATGTTCAAGCCCGAGTGTCGTCTTTATTGTACAACTCCAAGATGCAGTTCTGTTACACTTGATTGAAATAATAAATACACTGACTACCAATAAGTATTTGAACACCTATGCAAATGACGATATCTGCGGTCCCATGGTACGTCACGGACTCCGCCGGTATATATCGTGTAGGAAACAGCATCGGCTTTAGTCGCATGCAAGATGCCTCGCATTTCGGAGCTCTCTGATTTCGAGAAATGTATAATTATCGGGTATCACAAATGTGGCCGATCCTTAAAGGACATATCTAGCGATCTGAAGTACCCAAAATCGACAGTGGTCTACGTGATTAAGAAGTGGAAGGTGAGCGGTGATTGTCGGAATGTGCCCCGAGTCGGCAGATCAACGAAACTGGGAGATAGAGACCGACGAGTGCTGTCCAGAGGAATTCGGAAGAACCGCACCCAACCGATGGCCCTCATCCGCGAGGAGTTTCAACAGGCATCCGGGAGTATTGTTTCAATGAATACCATCCGTAAGGAAGCACATCTGCTTGATTTTCATGGTCGTGCTGCTGCCCATAAACCTTTGATCACAAAGTCCAACCGCTCTGCTCCGTTAATGTGGTGCAAAGCACATCGAAATTGGACCGTAGATCAGTGGAAACGGGTTCTTTGGAGTGACGAATCAAGGTTCCCCCCTTTACCGTTCGGATGGCAGTGTCTGGGTCTGGCTTCTACCTGGAGAACGTCTCCTGCCAGAATGCATTGTGCCAATAGTCAAGTTCGGTGGAGGTGGAATTATGGTCTGGGGGTGTTTCTCCTGGTATGGGCTGGGACCATTGTTCCCCATTCATGGTAAGCTCAACTCCGATGCCTACTGTACTATTCTGGATGACAATGTGCTTCCTACGTTGTGGCAGTTTTACGAGTTGGACCCCTGTTACTTTCAGGACGACAATGCCAGTTGTCATGTTTCGACGTTAACCAAGGTTTGGTATGGTGCCAATGGAGTTCATAGAATGGACTGGTCTGCCCAGAGTCCAGACCTGAACCCTATCGAGAACCTCTGGGACGAGTTGCATCGCCAAATTCAGGTTTGCACTACCCGTGCAAAATCGGTGAAGGAACTTCTATGTCTTCTCCAAGCCGAGTGGAAGAAAATACCACTAGCTGTCATACAAAGGCTTGTGTAAAGTATGGCCCGGAGGGTCCACGCTGTAATTACCTCTCGTGGAGGCTCTACCAACTATTGATTTTGAATAAAGTTAGTTTTTCTTTTCTATCGCAGGTGTCCAAATACTTATTGGTAGTCAGTGTAGTTACCATATTTGACGGCATATAAGACGCACTGGCAGATAAGACGCACCCTTATTTAGAAGGCCACACACAAGGAAAAAAAGTTTCAATAGTCCGCGCGACAGCGCGGTACCACAATAACTTAAAATGCGGTTTCTTTTAGTTTTCTTGCGTGCATTTATAACAAACCTATGAAATGCTAGTATTTTTTCTTCATAATCTGCTGGCATTTTGTGTGCAATAGTTGTTTTTGTGCTCATTGCTAAGCCTTGCCTTTTCATGAACCTGTAGCACCAGCCCTCAGACGCTAAAAAGTTCTGATTCCCATGTTTTCCTGCAAATCCTTTGGCCTCATTGATTACTATTTTAGTTGAAACACTTATCCCAGATTTCCTCTTATCTATCCCCCACATTTTTACGGCATTTTCAAGTTCAAGCCAAGATGGAGCTGGGCATCGAAGGTTATGTTTTTGTTTTTTTAGCAGCCTTCAGTTGATCTTCTTGTAGTCGCCAAGTATGTATAATTTTTTCGGTAGGTGGTGGATCGAAATGCTTTCCTGCTGCTCTGTTTCCATGCGCTTTGGCGTAGTTTAACACTCCTAGTTTATACTGAAATGTATAGCTTAATCTCTTGTTTCCTGTAGTCATATTTTCCAGGGTATTCTTTTAAAACAAATAGTTTTAAGCACCGATACCGACATGTTTATACAGAGTAGCACCGATACCGACACGTGTGTCGGCTGAGTCAAAGAAAGTCTATGTAAAGAAAGAAAGGCTCCATAGACTTATAATGCGACCGTCGAACCTGTTCGAACTTCGACATCAGCTTCAAGTTTTGGCGCTTTTTTGGCGACAGATATTTCACGCATGCACAAAATAATTATGGCAGATGTAGGAAAAGTTATGTGTGTCTAGACCTTTATCTGGGCTAAAAATAGCATTCAGTATTGAAAGTTAACCTGTGTTCTTCACGTATAAGACGCAGGTAACTTATTTGAGACCAAATTTAGAAAAAAATGCGTCTTATATGACGTCAAATATGGTATTTTACCCTTCTATCTTGTTGTTTCCTGTCACACGAACTCAAGCGATTATTCGCTTCTTAGTTCTTATTCTTTTTCACTTTCAACGGTAACTTAGAATTACACAGTAGAGAATCCTACATAACAACAGATTTGCGCACTCTTTATCCACGTTCTCACTGAGTTTTTTAAAAGTTCTGGAGTGAAAAGGTGTTCGTTTAATGAAATTAAGCATTTTATAGCATCATTAAAATACCTTTTATATTTCATTACCAAGCGATTTTGACGTCAGCACTTCTCTAAGAATGAAAGAGTATGGAAACAACAAGTGGGTGGTATTTTTTAGTCCAAAGGGATTTGAGTCCCGAAGGATTATTACTTTCGTTTTGGCATTTTGCGTCGGACTCCTATAAATGTCGGTTCACTTTTCGAACTGTTGCCACAAAATGTCCTGCATTATATCTGGAGAAATTAAATAATGAAAAATCTGCATAAATGTATGTATATTCCTCGCATTGTGATAAAACAACGGTATCTAGAGCCATCCAATTTTTAATGACGTAATTCCACTGCGCAAATGGGCATCTGAAATCCCAAATTTGAAATTTGGAATTGGTTTTATTATCGATTTCATATTTTGTAAAACTTTAACGAAGTTTTGAGTAACAAATTCAACGATTTAAAAGCGAGCAATGGCAACACTCTACGGGGGGGGGCACCTTTTTATCTTCAGCGCGTCGAACTGTGTATCGGAAATTCTAAAGATAAGCTCATTTTAAAATTATTTTGCGACATTGCTATTGAACTAAATTTTATGGTTTAAGTGCAAAGAACATGATAAGGTAACACACAAAACGTTAAAAAAACGCCCCTTTGGACGTAATTCAAAATCTGAAACATTTCAGATTTTTTTTTCCTTTTACAAGGGAAACAAAGTCTTTTATGTAGCCAACCATGGAAGCAGCACCATTGAAAATTTATACAATTCTTCCAAGAAAGATAAGTTCCCCCCCTCCCACACACCTTTTGGATAATTCGTTGACTCGTCCACTTGAATTGAAAAATGGCCATTTTTCAGTTTGCCACATAAAACCTCTTCAGCATCATGTGACATACCACTGATTTGTCGACTTAAAATATATTGTTCGAAAATAGAATATTTTCAGTTTTCCTTAATGCACCTTCTCCCACCATTTTACCCTGCTATAATTTTACATGTGGGCGTTATTAGATTCTCACCGACTGTGCAACTTTTCCGTGCAATAAGCTCTGCAGCCAAATAACATGTTTCCTGAGACTTTCATCACTAACTGTGAATTTGTTTCTTTTTGTAAAGATTTTAACAGAGTTTTAAAATACTGAAGAGTTTTATTTTTCATATTAGTTTAATTTGTAGTAAAATGTCTGTTGAATTATAAGGTATTTCTCCCGCTTTCTTAGCGAGCCTTGGTGGTGTAGTGGTTCTGCACACTGGGCCGGTATCCAGAGGTCCGCGGTTCGATTCCTGGCGACTTCCAGTCTATGTAAAGCCCATTGATGAATAACCTCCATTGTAAAGATGAACCTTTTTCTGTCTTTCGGAATTTAGTATGAAATTCTAAATCTTCATCATCTTTTAAGAACTGCATGGATTGTTTGTCTTCAATTATCGCCGAATTTTAACCTCTAAAATCTATAGACGAATTAAAATATAATTACTGTTAATCTATAGAAACAGAATCGAATAGAATACTAACAAAGTAGCAAAATAAAAAATGCGCACTAGCACTTTGTTTAATCAACCACATGACTCTACACTTCTTTCATCACTAATGCATACACAATCACGCTAGATTCTAGTCCGTGACAATTAACATAAGATTGCCCAAGGAAGTCATTTTGCTTTTTAATTTCAGTGGAAAAACAATTATGCATATAATGACACAATTTCTTAGAATTTTTGTGATTTTTTGTATAACGTATAAATGCGTTTAATAATTGTATTTAATTTGTATAACGTATAAATGCGTTTAATAATTGTATTGTCCCCCCTCTTTAATTTCCGGTATATGTGTGTGTGTGTGCGTGCGTGCGTTAGTTAGTTAGTTAGTTATACCTATATTGCCCCAAAGCAGTCATTTTGACTGCTCGAGAAATTTTAAAAAAGCAAATGACTCTTATTATTAAATTGAGTAAGTTTCTTATAATATGACCAGTTCGGCTCTCTATTGAAATAACAGTTTTCATTTTTACTTCTTTGTACGAAGTAAAAAAGGAAGTATTGTAATCGCGAAAAGTTTCAGGCAGTATATTTCAACGAAAATATCCATTTTGACCGTTATCGAATGCAATTTAACGATGTTTTTGCGTGATATCTGTACGTAAGGACAGAATAAAAGACTCGTTTCTTCCAAAAAAAATATAAAACTGCTTTAGAATTTTTCGTGGCGTCTGTACGAACGTACGTACGTATCTCGCATAACTCAAAAACGAGTAGCCTCAGAACCTTGAAATTTTGTATATAGGACTGCTATAACATGTAGATGTGCACCTCCGATTTTGGTTGCAATCGGCCGCACCAAACGTATATAAATATATTTATATATATATATCCACTCTGTTACCCGGCTCAGTGATCTCCGTTTCTTTACTCGTATATGTTTGTAAATTGTACATTTTTTGGTTTAAAAATGATTGAATTATGTTGTTTTTATCTCCCGGTTAAGGTTTTTATGCCTTTAGTAAATCTGTATGCAATATTTTTAGAAATATCAACAATTTTAAAGTTGTTTAAGTGCCGCTAAGCCTTTTTTTTTTTTTTTTTTTCCGGCGGCCATTTATTGTTTACATTTGAAACAGCAGACTAGTGGATTTGTTGCCAATTTAGAGAAACTTAGCTACGCAACAACAAAGATAACGCCTTCATTTATTGTTGCCAATTAAATCATGCTTAATCCTCTTACTACTTCCGGCCAGAACGTAGTTTTGGAATCTTGCTGAATATTTAATGAGGAGGAGCGGTATTTAAACCACGAAGTTACTTACTGAGTTAAAGAGAATCAGAGTTTCTGATTTACGCGCGTCTGCCTTTCTGGCCAGTCTCCCTCTCAAAGCTGTTATTACGTTCGGCCGTACTCAGGCCCTTGCTAAGCTTCGTAGTTAAATAAGTTAAGGGGCCAACTCAATTGGAATCTTGAAGCTTCGGCTATAATTCTTTAGTTAATCTTAGTTTTAGTTTAATTCTTAGTCTGTTAAGTTCAAGCCCAAGTGTCGGCTTTCTTTGTACACTCCCAGGCGGAGTTTTGTTAAATCTTATTGAAATAATAAAGGGTTAGTTACCCTTCTATCTTGTTGTTTCTTGTCACCCGAACTTAAGCGATTATTCGCTTATCAGTTCTTAAGATTCTTCACTTCCAACATTAACTTAGAATTACGAAGTGAGGAACTGTACAATAGCATCACATGCAAAATAAGGAAAATGAACGGTTATATTATAAAAAGAATGCGTCGAAATGTTTTTGTTTTTTTCTTTGTCTATATTGTCTTATCTTTATCTATTTTCAGATACATTGTGCGAAAATCAGAGCTTAAATTGCGCCGGAGCCTAATTTTTTATGTAACTGAACAATTATTTTAGCAGAAATTTGATACAGAAAATTTTATTTTTAGCAATAAAATTACATAAAAAATATCTTATTAAATTTTAATTTATCTATTTAGATTTTATTTAATTTTTAATTATTTTAATAAATTAATCGTGAATTAATTAAATAATAATTATAAACTAAATACTATTTACTAAATATTAATTAGATAATTATTAATTCATTTGATATGCATTAACAATTTAAGTTTAAAATTATTAATGCTTTTAATAGTCATTTTATTTATTTATTTATTTACTCTTGCTGCTCTATATTGACGGTCTTCCACAGGGCTCCGGCACTTCCACTTTTAGAAATTAAGCCCTGGCAAAAATAGTTGGTAATTGTAAAATTATTATAATAATTTAAAGAAATATCAAAACTGCTAAAATTTTCGGCGACCTATAGTTTAAGAAACCCTGCTCTACACAATTTAAGGAGCCAAAGTATGAAATTGCACATCTTTGCAATCATTAGATTTAAACATCATCCACCCACTCTAACCTTTGTAGAAAACTGTATTGAATAGCCTTCTCAATCTGTATACAAAAATAAAAGGTGATTCCATTACCCTTTTAGTTTATGTAGAAAAACAGAATGAGTTTCTATAATGCTATACAGAATTTGTACGTGTTCAGTTTCAAAGCAATGTAAGCTATTTTAAATGTCAAAGATGGTATTGAACCTGCACTGTCAAAAATGGAACGTGCGATATCTCATTTTTTAAAGTGTTTTCATTATTTACATTGCACTATGATTAATAATAATATGCAGATATTATTATTAATCATAGTGCAATGTAATATGATTAATAATATGAATAGTATTATCATTAATTTAAGTAATAGTATGGAATCATTGTATATTTATAGTGAATCATTGTTTTAATATTCGCATATAATCATTGTTTTGAATCAATTTAGAAATTGCATACAATTAATGTTTTTATAGTGTATTTATAGTCTAAGTGCAATTATTCATTTAACTGTATTAATATCCAATTTTAATATAATAACTGTATCTTTAGTAGTAAGCTGTAATATAAAAGTTAACAATGACTTTCAGAATAATTAGAGACTTATGTCAGATCTAAGCATTTTTATGCTTCTCCACTATAAATCTAAGTTGGCAATGTATGAAATATAAGCATTTGTATGTTCTTCAGGTTTTGTATACTGAGTTTAAATGTTGAATTTTGCATTAGTAAATTCTGTTGACAATGTCATCACTTATCAATCACAACAGTATAATATAATCATATGTATTGAATTGTAAACTTTATATATAACTTGCTAAAATTACTTGCTAGGGTATTGAATTGTAATCTTATGTGTCACTTCCTAAAGTTATGTTCATAACTCATAAGTACTGTGTTCACACAGATGTAACCATTTTTAATATATATGTCCTGTAACACTAATCAATGTGCCCTATGAGTGGACCTCGTGTGGCCCTAACATGGGTCCGCTTTAGATAAGGGTGGACGTGGCGCTAAACCAATTAACCATAATGGTAAAGAGGTGGTGCCCACATTCTCCATCACTAAACTAAATTATACATTGCATTGTAATTTGCATTTTATAAGTTATAAATAGTACTGTAATAACTGCAATTTTCTTACAGAATAAACCTCTCATTTTAAGCAAGTTTATTCTAATTGTGTTACTCTTTTTGTAGGCAGTGCGTTCTTCTTGGCGCCTACAGTGCAAATGTCACGGAGTTTCTGGATCTTGCGAGGCAAAAACTTGTTGGCGATCCCTACCGCCTTTGATAGAAGTGGCTCAGAAGTTGAAACTCAGGCACAGAGATGCCGAAGAGGTACATTCAGTACCCGTGGGCAGGCGAACGAAGCTTCTTCCACGAGCAGCTCGTTTCAATAAAGACGATCTTGTCTACACTGTCAAATCGCCGGATTATTGTGTCCATGACCCAGAGGCTGGTTCAGAGGGTACAAAAGGAAGGTCAGTGTTTGTTTCCTTATTAAAAGTTTTTATAGAAGTTATCATCTATTTATTAGGATGAAACTACCAAAAGTAGTTATGAAATATACTTGGTCTAAAATGAGTACTCTGTTAAGAAACATAATTAGTGTAGATGTACAGCTGGTAATTTTAATTATAGAGCAAAATGAAGGAATTATGTGTGCTCAGATATCTCTACAAGAAAATGAATTTATTTAAATCTGCTGTCGACTGAGGAAAAAATTCTCAAGATGTATTTTTTGACTGTATAGATTAACAAGATTGACCTTGACCTACTTTGATAGTTGCCATCGGAAACATATAAACAAGAAATTTTCTTAAAACTGTTCAGCTTATAATAAACTAGAAAGCCAGTGGTCATATGAAATGACTGCTGTTCTAGATATTTTAATTAAAATAATTTGTGCAAAGCTGTCTGCTAATTCAAACTAAATTACCCAGGGTAGGCAGCGAGGACGCCCTTTTGCTTACTGCCCCACAGGGTTTTTCCCTTCTACTTGCTTAAAGTAGAGTGCAATGAATGAAACCACTGGCAGTACATTTCTTAAGCTCAATAAATAAAGGTTATTTAAATAATGAAATGGTAATTCACATGTCAAAGATCTTTTTGTACACAACATTTTTTGTGTAGATCTTTCCATCATTTTTAAGCTCGCCTTGCAGAGGACCATCCATTATTTTTAATTTTACGTCCGTTCTTTCACGAACTCTTGAACACGCAACATAAAGTTGACCGTGTCAAAATTCAGGCTCAGGTAAAAAAATTCCAACACACTTAAGCGTTTGGCCCTGAGACTTATGGATGGTCATAGCAAAGGCAAGTTTTGCAGGAAATTGTCTACGTCTCAACTGAAACGGTAACCCCATGCCATGGCAACTTCACCCCGTTGGCTAGTATAGTTACGCAACCAGTAAGCTATCGGCGACAAACAGACACTTAAGCTGCATATATATATATGGGGTGTAGTAACATTATCTCATCCGAAACGGCTGGCTCCCGGGCTTAGTGAAGCACATCGTTGGATTCTGCAGGTCCGTGGCACGCCAATTTGACAATTTGTGTCTTCGTGGGACTTTAATTAGCCAAGATATTAATTAAAAACTAATTTTCCCCTACGTTTTCCCTACATTTTCACTTTCTTT
Organism: Stegodyphus dumicola; assembly: GCF_044657685.1. Classification (NCBI taxonomy): domain Eukaryota; kingdom Metazoa; phylum Arthropoda; class Arachnida; order Araneae; family Eresidae; genus Stegodyphus; species Stegodyphus dumicola. Next base: position 177,687,950 of record NC_140776.1, on the reverse strand, counting down.
CTTGGGTTTTCCCTATTAGAGGGATTTGGCTACGTGCCAAATTCTTTTCTCTCGAATATCTACGGGACAGCACCGAGTTGAAATTCGAGACGTGTATACTCGGATTCCAAAAAAGTCTCCGAATCCATCGATACCATTCTCATCTTCGTACGACTTTAATCAGTTGAGATATTAATTAAAAACTGCGGAAACGTTAATTTCCGTGCTCATTTTTCCAAATGGCAATAATAAACTATCAGCGACACACACTTTAGCCACTTATATATATAGAAAAGATGATCTATTGCTTTTCGTCTTTGCTGAAGATGAAAACTATACTCATCTAAATAATTCCATCACATGTAATAAAACGTTTGTAGAAGTTACTAAAAAATAAATTGTTTTTATCTCAAGCAGACACGCATATATCTATCATTAAAGTTCGATGTAAATATTTTGCTGTTTGATTAAAACTATGCACAAAATATATAAATATTGTAAATCGCATAAATGCATATCTGTATGCATATAATGTTTTAAATTTTAAGCAAAATAGTTAAAGTTAATTTATAACAATTTTGTATACAGTGTTGAGATAAAATTATTTGATTGGTGCAAACAAAATAGTCAAATTTGTGGAAAGAGTAAACATATTTAATCAAAATATTAACAACATGCGAAAGGTAGACAGGATGCATTTTTGTCAAAAAGTAGACAAGTTGTTTATGTTACATTTGAAAAATTTACATTTGTGGAGGTATTTAAATTTCCTGTATCTTGGTAGATTAATCATTGTAAAGTATTTCTCCAGAAAATGGTACAAGTGAACAAAAGGATACTCTATCTTGATAATCAGGGATTAAGGATGAAGATGCATTGTTTTAGATTATCTATTATATGGTTTTCACTTGCATTTTATATTGCGTTTTAGTTAATACCACGACTACTGAGCCACTGCTGGCCACATAATGCACAGTTTTGGCGTATTTGCTAAATATCTGCTATGATAATATCATCCCATAGGAAAAATTAATGGTGAACAGTACTGTAAGATTACCATCATTCAACATATACCAACTCATCTATCACTGTACTCAGAGGGGGCTTCGGAACTTTTCCTGGAGCTTGTTTTATTGTCAACCACCGAGTGAAATGTGTATGATTTTCATGTCAGATCCATGTTTCACACCATATCAGAGATTTTCACATTGTATTAGCCTTTAGCGGTTGAGCTTTTGCCCCTGTGTTCATTTTTTCATTCAAGTTCTCTGACCTTCATGTTTTAAATGACAAAAAGGTTTAAAGATACCATCAGAAAATTTATGTTCAATACCAAGGTGTTGCTTGAAGATCTTCCTCGTCCTGTCGATCGATTCAAACTATCATTTATGACCATTCTGTTGATGATAATTTCCCTGTTGTGTGTTATACAGATGGCAATAAAATTAATAATCAAGTTGGGTTAGTTTATGTCGTTTTCCATCATGGTTCTGAACTGGAATACAAACTTTTTAGAAGTCCCAATGAATGCAGTGTTTTCCAAACCGAATTACTGTGCATTAGTGAGTCAATTAAGTGGATATCTAAGAACTCTTTGTTAAGTACTAAATTTTGTATTCACACTGATTCTCTTTCATCCTTGTATTCTCTTAGGAATATCTTCTCATGTAATAAATTAATTGTCACTTCTGATGCCCTTCTTATAGACCTTAATAATAAAGGTGTTTATATTACCTTTTCTCATGTACGTGGCCACACTGGCAATCTAGGAAATGAGATGGCTGATTGGTTGGCAAAACAAGCTACAAATCTTCAAGTAAATACTCCATTGATACTACTGAAGTCATCAAAAAAAAAAAAAAAAAAGGGATGATACAGTACTTAAGTGGGATGAGTTATACAGGAATTCTAATACTGCCACCTTAACCAAATTATATATTCCTTCCATTCCTCACAGACTGTATAATAAACACATTTTTCTGCAATTTCAAAATTACAATATTTGTAACTATACATGGTAATTTCAAGTCATATCTGAAGAGATTTAGATTATCTAGTACAAACTTGTGTTCATGCAGTTTTTGGGAGTGCAAAATGTTGAACATTTGTTGTTCTATTGTTCAAAGCTCACGGAAGGACGAAAAGAACTCATTTGTAGGTTAAACTCTGTAAGTATTACATTTCCTCCCCCTCTTCAGGTATTTGTCCAAGATAAAATGTCGTCTGTGAATTTGGAAGTTTATTTTATTTTGTGTTGTGTTGTTTTTACTTACCTCTGTAAGCCTTGTGTTTGTACTATGTGGTGCACAAAGAATTTAAAATTTTCAATATATATATTTAAAAAAAAAAAAGTTCAAATATCCACAAAAAGGTTTGTTTGCAAGAAATTTCCATCATTTTCATTATGTGAAACATAAATATGATCCAATTTCCCTAAGAAATCGATCTATAAAGGTATCTTCTTTTCTTTAGGTGTACATAGCCCTATTTTTCTGATCATTTTGATAGGTAATTTGTATATAGCATGTAAATACTAATTTGTATTTATCTGTTGTTACCAATCTCACTTGTCTGACAAAGGTCAGTACAACCCCATGACATTCAGCAAGGCAAGGAGTCATATGCACCTGATAGACCCTTGAGTACCCTTCAGTACCATATAGGTTACAGCTAACTTTAGCTCAGTTTTGTCTCCAGTTGAGGGAGAAAGCATCCCGGGGGGGGCAGATCAAGATGGCTTTTGGCCTGTGCCATATTTAGAGTGCCTCCATCTCATGCAGATATTATACAAACATTCATGCTTTCTCCGGGATTGGAATTTGGGCTCTTTGTTACAGTAGTCAGAATCACTAACCACTATCCTGGTTGGGCGGCTGCATAGTAGTAAAAAACTATGCTCAGTAGTCAGAATCAAAGTAGTACACAGTGTTGTAAAACATTTTTGTAGCCTCAAAATTTCACAACAAAATTAATAAAAGTAGAGAGCAAAATGATTCCTCTTACCTTGTATCCAGCATGGCATCAGCGAGATCATAACTAATTAATTTAATCCAAAAAAAAAAGAGATGTGGACATAAACTGAAACTAATCACAAACACATTTTATTGATACATGAAAATAGATCGAGTTTTGTTAGTATTCAAATACAGTACAAAGTCTTTAATCCGGACGTCCATAATCCGGAACGATCTATAATCCGGACCTCAAAGCTACAAACTTTCTGCGCATGCGCATAATATGTTTACGCATACGCGTTTATTGTATAACGGACGATATAAGCTAAGCTAAAATTATCTAATTATTTATTTCAGTTAATGTTGCAGATTGCGTTGTTCTTTAATCTTCGAATTGGATCCGGCTTATTATTTTTTGCAGACTGTTAGAGCAATTTTATAAAAGTAAGCTGGAACTTTCGATTATGTCAAATAGAATTTCCAATGCTGGATCTACAAAGGGAAAGCATGTTTCAATGTCCATCAAACAAAAAGTGGAATGGCTGCAATAAATGGATAAAGGCATATCCTTTGATTCTCTAACCATTCTGAAATATGTTTATCAATTTCACGCTGCTCTGCGGAAGGGGGGGACTTCGCGGCTCTCAATGAACTGTAAGTTGATCTGTCAGCACTATCCTCATCTTCAGGGAAGATGTTTTTATTTTATTCGGCTTATAATTCCTTACTAAATGCAGTATTTCATCTCGATGTACTCCGTCTTTGATATGATTTAAATCAAATTCCTCGTCATTATACACATTATCGTCATTATTTCCTCGTCATGAATACACATCAAATAGTTTTCTGGTTCCAATTTTCTAATTTCGACTATGCGGAATGTATGCTTTACGCATGCGCGCTTGAAAGAAATGTTTAATAAAGTAAACAAATAAATACTAAGCTTTTTTATGGTAAATTTTGACACCCTTTAGATTATAATTGCTCTTTATTTCATAAATTACAGTTTCATATTTTTAATTTTATAATTTCTGAATGCCATCTTACCAGATTTAAATTGATGATCTATAATCCGGAAAAACCCCTAATCCGGAATCGCCGAAGTCCCGATGAGTGCGGATTAAAGACTTTGCACTGTACATATTGAAAAGAGAGTTATATAATACAGAGTGTCATATCACTGTGCTTTCCTGACGAAGTGAGAAAAGTAAAGAAGAAAACGAGTTACACAATTAACATCCTTTGCAGAGTTGTTAGTCCATACTGTTTATCGTGTTATTGGTGACAGTCCATCACCATTTGCATACCAAAATGAAAATGCATGATAGTGATTAGTCAGAATCACTAATCACTATCATGGTCTTCTCATTTAATTGATATTGGACTGAATTTGGAATTTCTCAGAACATGTCTCTTCACAGTGTAACATGCGATTGTATCAAAGTAACCTGTACTGGGTAACTGTTCCTAATACCTTTGAATGACTTGAGCCTTGCATTATCCCATGGATAATATTTTTCTACTTAATTTAATAGGTCATATGTTTAGTTTAGTTTAGTATGCTGCAACCCTCCTGGTCTCATGGTTAATGCAGCACACCCGATGCAGACAAACAAAAAAAAAGTTAAAAGATTAAAATACAGATTAACACAGATTGTGTATCTTTAAAAATACACTCACACAATACAAAATAAAGAAAATCATAAGCATAATCGGTTAGAAAACAAACAATCAAAACATCAGAGTTTTGATTGAGAAAAAAAAAAAAAAAAAAAAAAAAAAGGTTGGCAGTCTAATTAGGCCTATAGGAGTACACAAGTAAAATTTTGTGAAGATAGCACTCAGCATTTTAATTCTGTAGGTGTGCCCAAAGTGGCACACTGATTGAATAAAGCTTCGAAACAAGTGCTGAAACGAGCATTGTTGTCAATGAACTGACCAATGAAATGTGGAGAAACAAAAAATACAGACTCTCAGTTGTCCTAGGTTCTCGGTGAGCCCAGTCTGGGCACATATAGGCTTCGCCATTTGATTTTAGGCAAGATTTCAAGGTAAAAATTTAAAACTAAGATACAATAACGAACAACGCAATCTGCAACATTAACTGAAATAGATAATTTTAGCTTAGCTTATACCATCTGTTATACATTAAACACGCATGCGTAAACGTATTTTGGGCATGCGCACATGCATATTCGCAGCCGTAAAGGTCTTACGCGTATGCGTCAACACGTCACATGCGCAGTAAGGTTGTAGCTTTGAGGTCAGGATCATAGATCATTTTGGATTATGGGTGTCCGAATTAACGACTTTTGACTGTATAATACATACAGCCACAAAAATGATCTTAATATATTATTTCTCTTTTAGGGCATGTAATGCCACTGGTACAGATTCATATGGTTGTGAAGCTATGTGTTGTTCAAGAGGTTACCTCACCACATGGATTGAAATTGAAGAAAGATGTAACTGTAAATTCCAGAGGTGTTGTTATGTAACATGTGATACATGCATACGTAGGACAAACTTGCATCTCTGTGTGTGAAAACCTGTATATACGTACTTACTGACTGAAATGTGAATATTGAAAGAAATGAAAGATGCAGAAGCTTACAAAGTATAAACAAGAACTGATGCAAGATAAAGCAATGACTACAAGTAAGGCAATTTCAAGTATGTGAAAAGTTTAAGGTAAATTTTAAGAAGTAGAAGTCCAGTGGTCGTATAAAGTGGAAAATATGTTGCATTACTCAAAGAGCTTTATCTTGAGGTTTGTATGTCGTTAACTAGAATACAAGCTGTGATAAGGATGCAAAAAGAGCAAATCCTTTAAAACTATGAACTTCATCTGGTATTTTTCCGTTTCGCCGGCGCAAATCTCGCCAAGCGGACGTTATTGGCGACAACATACAGTATACACATCAAAAATGTTAACCAACGTTAGTTCTAAGAATTTTTTATTTTGAAGGCATAAACATTTTAATAGCATTAAAAATTTTGTAAAAAGCCAATAAATAAAGACAACAAATTTGCAAAAAGACATGAAGTTAAGAAGTTACTATGCTTTCACGATTCAATATCCTGATTCGCCGGTTCATATCACGTGACCCCAAGTGATCTCATCTCACGTAACCTACACTATAAAAATCTAATTCTCTCAGTAATTATCTACATTAATTTCAAGTTAAATCTTAATTTGGAATACTAGTTTAAAAGTAAGAATTATTTCAATTCTTACAAATAGCTTACTCAGAAATTATGTAAAACCACAGTGCTTTACCTCACTAGTGCATTCTCATTAGAATTGATGAATTTAACCCTTGATTTTGCCTTTTCTATATTTTCGCTTTCCGGTTTGCGGTGTGATTGCAACCTAATTGACTTAACTATGTGAATGGTTTTAGGGCATAAAATTTAACTGTCTCGTAAAAATTCTATAATTATACGCCAGTATTGAAAAAACAATCAATCTGATAAGAAATGGTTGTGAATTGTTTTGAAAATGAGGCGTGAAAGGTTACCAGCGTGGATATTCCATTTGGCATCAGTTGTACCATTACTGGCGACTTTATTGTTTGCGCCGGCAAAACGGAAAAGTACCCTTCATCTCATATATTTGTAGCATAGTCATGGACATCAATTTGTAAATAGATAATTTAAAAAGGGTGATAAAAAAAGAATTAAACAGATCCCAGAGACATATTTATACCTTGCTTACGAGTAAAGAATTTATTTAAATAGCGACAACGTAAGTGGTTTTTGTAAATGTGAAGCACTTATTTATTTATCGATATTATCCTCCTTAAGAAGGAATGACTTTATTGTAACATAACTCATGAGACCCGCTACATAAAACAAAAATTCCATGCGAACAAATTTATATGCATGAGAACAGTTCCATACACAATAGATTCATGTGAAGAAATGAATGTACATAACTGCTCAAACAATAAAATAATTATTATGCATATCTCATCTGTTCTAAATTTATGAATGAGACTTGGAATTAAATGCTTGTAAAATATTTTATTTTATTGTTATTCTATGATTCTATTACTTTAAGAAATATGCAATTTCTGCTAAGAAGTACTAACCAAATAGTTAATAATATAATTTATTTGACTGAAAGTAAGTATTTTCTTTTATATGAGCATTTTTAGTCTTATAAGGTTTTAACTTATATTCATCAATTCTTCAACTATGATTCAGTGATATAATTATGTGAGCTAATCTTTGGAATATGGTAACAGGTAGTTTGGCGACATTTTGGTAAGGCGATAAAGGTTATTAGCAATAATCTGAGATAATAACCTGATTAGCAATAATCTGAGAAGTACACAATTCCAATCACAATTATTTTGTCTCAGAGAAATGAGAGATAATGAGACATGTCATGTGACATTTATGGACGAATCAGAGTTCTTTAATCCCAAAAGGGGGAATTACATATTTCATATATAAATTTGCCCTGTAAAAACAAATTTCTGTGCACGTTTGTTCTACTACTTTCTGGAAAATTCTGATCATGATTTTACCTAATAAGCACTTAGAAACAATTTCGCACCTAATCTTCGTCATTATTAAGCACTTTTGTTCCATAAAAGTTCTAGCATAAGCGTAATTCGGCTAGCAGATTGTTGGAAAAAATGTTGAGTAAAAAAAAAAAAAAAAATGCCTTTACTTTGTCAAAACAAAATGGCGTCCCCCTAAAAAAAAACTAGCAGGTTGCTGTAGCAGGGTTGGTCGCCAAAAAATCGCCAAGTTACCATAATCCAAAGATTCACCATTATGTGATATGTATTTGTAAGCAGTTGGGATGATGAGATAAAAAAGTGTAATTAAAACTTTAAACATTATAATTGCATGATGTAATACTTCCATTATTCTTTTGTAACAAATGAGACAAACACATGAGTAAAATAACAATAGTTGCATTATGAATTAGTTGTGTTTTACATTGCATAAACATCATCTAATTGAGATTAAACTAAGTTTATTGCTGCATGTCAGAGTATATCTGATAACAGAAACTGAATATAAAACAATTTGTTGAAGGACGGAGAAAAAGAAGAGGGGGTGAAGAGAAAACTACACAATATTCTTGTAACAAAACCTTAGCTAATTGTAAACTTAATTTCATATTTCTTACAAAATGCCAAGTCCAATATACAGTCAAAAGTCGTTAATTCGGACACCCATAATCCGGAATGATCTATAATCCGGGCCTCAAAGCTACAAACTTTCTGCGCATGCGTACTGCTGACGCATGTGCGTAAGACCTTTACGGCAGCTTATATGCGTGTGCGCAAGCGCATAATACGTTTACACATGCGTGTTCAATGTATAACGGACGATATAAGCTAAAATTATCTAATTATCTATTTCAGTTAATGTTGCAGATTGCCTTGTTCCTTAATCTTCGAATTGGATCCGGCTTATTATTTTTTGCAGACTGTTAGAGCAGTTTTATAAAAGTAAGCTTGAACTTTCGATTATGTCACAGAACTTTCGATTATGTCATAGAATTTCCGATGCTGGAGCTCCCAAAGCATCTACAAAGCGAAAGTATGTTTCGATGTCCATCAAACAAAAAGTGGAATTGCTGCAAAAAATGGATAAAGGCATGAAGAAAGTGACAGAGAGGTTAGCGAAAACGAAAAAATTTCAATTGACAAGTTAGTCGGTATTCTCAGCACAGCAATTACAAGACTTGAACAGTAGAACTTTGTAACTAAACAAGAAATTATGTCTGTTTAATAGAATTAAAGAGAAAGTATTATTACATAAAACGAAATAACTTAAACAACTTACATAGAAAGAAATGTTTAATAAAGTAAACAAATAAATATTAATTTTTTTTTTTTAATTTTTTTTTTTTTTTTTTTTTTCTAAATTTTGATACCTTTTAGACCATAACTGTTCTTTATTTCATAAATTACGGTTTCATATTTTTAATTTTATAATTTCTACATGCCATCTTACCAGATTTAAACTGATGATCTATAATCCGGAAAAATCGATAATCCGGAATCGAAGTCCCGACGAGTCTGGATTAACGACTTTTGATTGTAATATATTTAAATAAAATAATTATCTTAAAATTACTGCAACTAAAAGAACAAACTTCAAAATTTGATACATAATCTTTAATGTAAAATACATGCTTAATTAAAATATTACTTAAAATGGGTAGAAAATAAGCTCAAAATATTATGTCAATAAAACTATTTGCTAAAAAAAATCAAATATGAAAATATAGTTTGTTTCAACAGATACTATGCTCTGTAATTTGAAGATAGCCTAAAACTGCCACTTACCTTCTATAAAAATGTAGATATATACGTATCTACTTACATACTCTTCAAAAATTTTTCCTTAATATATTTATGTAAGATTTTAAACTGTACTGGAAACTGTCCTTTCTCTGAGACAGCAACAGCAGTAAAAAAACTAGTTGCTTTTCAGTTACATTCTGAAGCTTATGATTACTGTTCTGTATCACTGTTCTGGAATGTAAATTATTTTTGTTGAAATTTTGTTCACTTTTTATGCTATGAGTGAAATAAAATATAATAACATACAAAAATATTGAAATGCCAAGAAATTTCTTTCCTTGTCACAATATTAGTGATAAAACATTTTTTTTTTTTAAATTTAGTTCAATTAATTAAGAAAGAAATGAAACAAGAAACTTACTAAAAATTGTAAAAACACAAAATCAAAAACTAAGTAAAGTACATTTCAAGATAAAGTTTGGAATGAAACCACATGGGTGATCTTAAACATTGAACTTCAGATACCAATATTAAGAAACCTGAAAATGTAAACAAGATATAGCATAAGAAAACTAAGCAATTATCAGAAATTATAAACAGGACTACTCAAGTAATAAAGTCAACTAATGACTATTATTTAAACAGAGATAATTATGAGAACTATATTGGTTGTGAAGATAGTAAATTTTTTGGCATTAGGTTTGCATTTGTTATTATATGTACAGTCAAAAGTCGTTAATCCGGACTCGTCGGGACTTCGGCGATTCCGGATTATCGATTTTTCCGGATTATAGATCATCAGTTTAAATCTCGTAAGATGGCATGCAGAAATTCTAAAATTAAAAATATGAAACCGTAATTTATGAAATAAAGAACAATTATGATCTAAAGGGTATCAAAATTTGCAAAAAGGAAAAGTTTAATGTTTATTTGTTTACTTTATTAAACATTTCTTTCAATGTAAGTTGTTTAAGTTTTGCTTCGTTTCATGTGATAATACTTTCTCTTTAATTCTATTAAACAGACATAATTTCTTGTTCAGTTACAAAGTTCCGCTGTTCAAGGCCTATAATTGCTGTGTCGAGAACACCGACTAATTTGTCAATCGAAATTTTTTCGTTTTCAATAACCTCTGTCACTTTTCTTTGCTATCGTAAGCGAATTATAATGACGAGGAACTTGTTTTAAATCATATCAAAGACGGAGCATATCGAGATGAAATACTACATTTGATAAGGAATTATAAGCCAAATAAAATGAAAACATCTGCGCTGAAGATAAGGATAGTGCTGACAGATCAACTTCCAATTCATTACGCGCCCGCCGCGGCGTTCCCCCTGCCGAGCAGCGTGAAATTGATAAACAGATTTCGGATTTCAAAACATACTTTTGCTTTAGATCCTTTACATATTAACAAATATATATCGGAAATTCTATTTGATATAATCGAAAGTTTAAGCTTACTTTTATAAAATTGCTCTTACAGTCTGCAAAAAATAATAAGCCGGATCCAATTCGAAAATTAAGAAACAACGCAATCATCAACATTAACTGAAATAGATAATTAGATAATTTTAGCTTATACGTCCATTATACATAAAACGTGCACGCGAAAACATATTCTGCACTTGCGCACACTCATATGCGCAGTCGTAAAAGGTCTTACGCGCACGCGTAAACCCCTATGCGCATGTGTCAACGCGGCACATGCGCAGTAAGGTTGTAGTTTTGAGGTCCGGATTATAGATCATTCCGAATTATGGGTGTCCGAATTAACGACTTTTGACTGTACAGTGTTTTACAATAAGACCAGTTCTTTAAAAACACATATTTATGTTGTGTCCAGGAAGTCTCATTCATTGACCTAGGTGGCCAATAGCAAAACTATTCACTAAAAAGGGATGTCATGTTAAGGATAACTTCAGGAGTAAGGAAGGGCTGTTCAGTACAAAGCATTAATTTCCTTTGCCTGAGATTTGAAAGGGGGGCATTTGTTCCAATGTTTATATATTTTGTGCTTTTAATTATGCACATTATTATGCTTAATGTGCCTTGTTAAGAAATTATTATTCATTTTTGTATTCAAATGGATATTTTTATATCTTAGTTTTTCCTTTTTACATCAACCAAATACAACAAATAGATATATTAATTTTGTAGAATATATTTTTTAAAAATATTGCATGAATAAACTTCTAGTAATAAACTAGGAAACAAAGCCAAAAAAATTATATTCAGTAGCACACTTCTAACAAATATTAAAAATAAGAAAAAAATTAAAGTAAAAATAATACATTTACAAAAATTGCCATTAGTTTCATTAACCATAAATCTCCGTTTTAGTTTCATGAAAAATTAATGAATGCAAAAAAAATTGTGCTTCAATAAACAATTTCTATTAGAATTTCAAAAATTGTAAAATATTAAAAATTCACACACAAAAAAAAAAACTCTATATGGCATGTAAATGTAATAAAAGCACTGTTTTACTTCCTTGTACGAAGTAAAAAGGAAGTATCGTAATTACGAAAAGTTTCAGGCATCATATTTCAATGAAAATATCCATTTTGAACGCTTTCAAATGCAATTTAATGATGTTTTTGCATAACATCTGTACGTAAGGACAGATTAAAAGACTCCTTTTCCCCCAAAAAATTATAAAATCGATTTAAAATGAATTCTGAAGAGAAATTTTCGTGGCATCTGTACGTACGTATCTCGCATAACTCAAAAACGAGTAGCCTCCAAAAGTTGAGATTTTGTATCTAGGACTGCTATAACATGTAGATGTGCACCTTGTATTTTGGTTGCAATCAGCCACACCAAACGTATATAAATATATGTATATACAGTCAAAAGTCGTTAATTCGGAGACCCATAATCCGGACCTCAAAGCTAAAAACTTTCTGCGCATGCGCTGCGTTGGCACATGCACACAGCCGTTTTACGCGTGCGCGTAAGACCTTGACTACTGCGCATATGCGTGTGCGCAAGTGCAGAATACGTTTTCGCCTGCGCGTTTAATGTATAACGGACGGTGTAAGCTAAAATTACCTAATTATATATTTCAGTTAATGTTAATGATTGCATTGTTCCTCAAACTTCGAATTGGATCCTGCTTATTATTTTTTGCAGACTGTAAGAGCAATTTTATAAAAGTAAACTTGAACTTTCGATTATGTCAAATAGAATTTCCGATGCTGGAACTTCCAAAGGATCTACAAAACGAAAGTATGTTTCGATGTCCAACAAACAAAAAGTGGAATTGCTGCAAAAAATGGATAAAGACATGAAGAATGTGACAGAGAGGTTAGTGAAAACGAAAAAATTTCGATTGACAAGTTAGTCGCTATTCTCGGCACAGCAATTAACGGGACTTGAACAGCAGAACTTTGTAACTGAACAAGAAATTATGTCTGTTTATAGAATTAAAGAGAAAGTATTATCACATAAAACGAAGCAATTTAAACAACTTACATTGAAAGAAATGTTTAATAAAGTAAACAAATAAATATTAAGCTTTTTTTTTTTTTTTTTTTGTAAATTTTGATACTTTTTAGATCATAATTGCTCAATATTTTATAAATTACGGTTTCATATTTTTAATTTTAGAATTTCTGCATGCCATCTTACCAGATTTAAACTCATGATCTATAAGCCGGAAAAATCGATAATCCGGAATCGCCGAAGTCCCGGCGAGTCCGGATTAATGACTTTTGACTGTATATCCAGTCTGTTACCTGGCTCAGTAATCTAAAAAAAAAAAAAAAAATGATTGAATTATGTTGTTCTATCTGCTGATTAAGGCTTTTATGCCTTTAGTAAATCTCCATACAATATTTTTAGCGTTATCAACAATTTAAAAGTTGTTTAATTGCGGCTAAGCCTAATCATTTTTGCACTGGTAGACATGTTTGTTTACATTTGAAATTTCGCAGAATAATGGATTTGTTGCCAATCTAGAGAAACTAAGCTTCGCAACAACAAAGATAATGCCTTCTTTTATTATTGCGAATTAAATCATGCTTAATTCAATCTGGAATTTATTCGAGAAAATAAGTGTTTAAGATTTACTTCGTAATTTTTAATATAGATATTTTGAGTTTTATGTATTTTTGCCTTCTCCGGAAGTGAAAACTGAATTAATTGAATGAGAAATACTGAATCGTCTGTGAAAAACTGTTTCTTTTTTGCTTTGTTTGCTTAATTTTCTCTATACATCATTTTAGATTTATTATAATATTTGAATAGAACATGTGGGAACGATTAGATAATTCTTCAAATGGTATAAGTTTTGTGCATTCTGAGTTATAATATAAGAAATGTAATGTTGTTAAGTGAACCTAGCGTTAGAGTGTCACTATGGTAAAAAAAATATAGTGAATTTTAAAGAATGCATTTATTCTATTGTGGTTTATGCGCTATCAAAGAAGTAGTTTTAATTTAATCCAATAAGTTTAATTGAAATGCAAGAAAAAATGCATATAATTTAATATTCCATACAAGGAAGTCATGTGGTGTATACACATTAGATTTTTTTTTTTTTTTTTTTTTTTTTTTCAAAGTGGTCAAACACTGCTCATAAGTTTGACATTCTCCATCCATTAGAATTTGATATGTTAATGCATTACAAGAGATTGCTGATTGTGTGCATTCAAAAACCAACCTTTACATTCTTGAGATACTAATTTTTTTTATTGCAATATAGTTATACAATACTATAATTATTATATCTGGATGCATACAAAGAAGTCCACTTTGGTCCATACTCTGTACAAAACAATATAATTCATCCAGTCAGTATGAAGTCCTCAAAACCTTTAATTTCACTTTTTCCAAATTTTTTTTACTCAAGAACCAAAGCTAAGAAATTTTGCATCTGCAACTTGCTCACTAATTCAGTTATTGCTAAAATATACTGTGAACCAGACTAAGCCACTATGAAAAAAAAAAAAACAAAATGGGGAGAAAAACAGAACTTGAACTAATTCGGGAGACTGTTGGCAAGAGGGTACAGTTACCCCTGATGCATTATATAGCTTGAAATTTTTTTATGAATGATTTCATTACCAAACCATCATCATAAACGATTGCATTGATGTCAAAATAAGTAGTATGTAAAGTGAAATGATATTCAGTGATGTAACTCACCTTTGCCTCGCAAATGATTATGAAGTGCAGCAGCAACATTTTGTTCAGTATCTTCAAGGCATCCCAAACTATTTTTAAAGCAAGATAGCAACCGGCCACAGATACGCAACTGACCATTAATGCATGCCAAAACATTATGCAAAAATTGTTTATTTATTATTTAATCCAATTTAACACACTATGGAAAAGGTCCAAATTTTCCTAACACAGAATTTTTTAAAATAATTTTGTTTCAGAAATGGTGAGATAATTTAAGGGTCATCTTAAAGCTACATATGAGCTGTGTTCATATGCAGTTAGAAATCATCACTAGAAAGATCCAAATATAGGAGGTGGTTTTTGAATCTAACAGTACAAGTGAACAACTGTCTGCAAATATAAGAATAATTTGATTTGATAAAATGAAATAGATACATTTAGACATTTATTATTCAGACTAATAAAATGAAAGATTCTGTAATGATATCTCAAACCATAACACTTCAACCACAAGTTCTTAATGCAGTGAGTATCCAGAACAAAGGGATTATGTTAAGGTCATGGGCCACTATTATAAGAAAGTACCAAAAATTATAATTTATTCATTAAAAAATTATTAATACAAAAATAATACAAATACACAATTTAATCATTTTTTTTAAATTCATTTTTCACATTTGCATAGAATGAAACTTATCATACAATAGCACTAATTAATTTTGAAAAAGTTGAAGTTTTATTAGAAAAGGCAATAACATGTGATCTAATTGCTATCTTAACATATCCAGTCAATATTTTAAAATATATTTTATATCAAAATACATTAAATTTCAGGCATGATTTACCCATCTAATTAGTGAAATTACACATATTCAAAGCACTTAATTTAGTTTACGAGAAAAACTACAGATGAAGAACCAAGAAATATAAATAATATTACTAATTAATTTTGGTTTACACTATCATAATAATGTGTATATTTCTATAAATACTATTATTGACAATTGTAACTGAACAAAATTTGTTTTGCAACCAATTTATTATCCATATCTATCAAAGATATTTGTGAAAAAAAGTGAATTTCACAGGTACACCAATTTCATACTAAGTCGTAAAAGTACAATAAAATCATAATACACTCATGTCCATAAATTAAGGATAATTCGGAGTCACGCGGAAATCGAACTCTAAAATAAATATATCACCTGTAAAATCACTACACACATCTTCAAGAATCACATGCAAATTTCAGGAAGTAACCAGATGACACCGATGGTATGTCATAATGACGAGAGTGTAAGAGAGTGATATATAAGGAATACAGGCAAAGAAGTAAAATTATTCGCAGGTGCTTTGTAAGCATTTCAGTGCAATAACCAAATAGTTATGACACAAAGGACGCATTTGGGTGATTTTTTACATGGTAGAATTATCGGCCGTCTGGAATGTGGGCGTACCCAACTGGAAGTATCAGACGAACTTGGAATTTCCCAGAGTGTCATCTCCAGGTTTTGGCAATGATTCCAAGATGATGGTAATGTGAGTAGACTTTACAGCACAGGTCACCCCAGAGTTACAACGCCGAATGAGGACCGGTATTTGGCAGATACTGCCAAAAGAAACAGGCAGAGTACAGACTCAGACCTGTCTCATCATCTCTCTTCAGCGACTGGTACGACAATTTCAAGGCAGACCGTGTACAGTAGCTTAGGGAAGATTGGTCTATATGCTCGTAGACCTGTCAGATGCGTTCCACTTACTGCAACTCACTGTCGCCTGCGGTTAGCCTGGAGTAGAGAGTGTGGACATCACAACAGTGGGCTTGTGTGATGTTTTCCGACGAGTC
This sequence comes from Stegodyphus dumicola, assembly GCF_044657685.1. Lineage (NCBI taxonomy): Eukaryota > Metazoa > Arthropoda > Arachnida > Araneae > Eresidae > Stegodyphus > Stegodyphus dumicola. The sequence goes on along the minus strand of NC_140776.1, from coordinate 177,671,766 downwards.
CAGGTTTAGCTTGCAGTCTGATTCTCACCGGACTTTCATATGGAGAGCTCCAGGTACCCATTGCCACCAAGAAAACATCATTGAACAACACCATTACGGTGGTGCAGGAGTGCTCATTTGGGGTGGAATAATTCTGGGTTCCAGAACTGACCTGCATGTTCAAATTGGAACCATGACAAGCCAAATCTACCGGGACGTCATTCTGGAACAACATGTACATTTGTTTTGGGCCGCCATGGGCGCACAATTTGTGTTTATGGATGACAACGCCCGTCCTCACCGTGCAAACATCGTAAGCGAATGGCTTCAATCGGAGGATATCACCGGTATGGACTGGCCAGCATTCTTACCGGACTTGAATACAGTAGAGCATGTGTGGGACATGCTTGGCCGACAAGTTGCAGCCTGTCAACCTCCTCCTACATGTCTACCGGAACTTCGGAGAGCATTGCTTTTTGAGTGGTGTAATATCCCCCCCCCCAAGATCAGATCAATAATTTGATACTCAGCATGCCTAGGCGTTGTACGCACTGTATTGCATTGTCTGGGAGACAAACAATGTATTAACAATCATACCAACCATGTAATATTGGTTTTTTGTAAATACGTTTTTTTTTTTTTTTTTTTTTTTTTTAAATTTGTTCCAGGGAGAAAAAATAGCTAATTTTTTTAATAATATCAAACATATAGCATCTTTTTTTGCTCTTTACCTTTTGTTTAATAAATAAGCTTTACAAATAAGTCAAATTTGTTTTGCTTCTAACTCTTCCTTTGGCTGATTTTGCATTATCCTTAATTTATGGACATGAGTGTACTTCATTTAATTTCCTCAAACTTTTGCTGCATTCAGAGTTTCTTTGCTGGTAAATTATGCTTTACACTTTGCCAAACACTCTGCCATGTTTAATGGTAGTAGTATTGTATTGTTTGTCATTAAGCAAGGAAGTAGTCAATAATTAAAGTTTTACATGCAGGTTTATTTTAAACTGCATAATCCAACCAGGGTCTCAAATATCAATAAAATTAAAGCTAACAGCATTGTAAAACGTTATAAATTTCCTAGTGATTTGATCATATTTCAATCAACTTGATATTCATAATTGTGTAGAAGCTATTTGTTAAGCCCAAGATTTTGGAGAAATGAAGAAATGGCCAAGGTTAAAAAATGGAATGCAAGACAATTATCAACTACTTAAGTTTAAACAGTAGGAAAATTGAGAGTGAATAAAACACTGGGGAAGATGCAAAAGAGATTTAAAATAATTATTCATTTTAGAGATGTCAAAAAGAATACAAACCACATTCTGTTACGAATGAGCATGTTGAACTGAAAATGTTCGATAAAACTGAAATTTGCTTTGCTACCAGGGGTTTCTCCCATAGTATCGATATTTCAGAAAAATCAGAAGAACATATTAGATTGATAAATAAGAATAATATGAGGAAATAATGAAGAAGTCAAGAACTTCAAGAACTGGGAGACTGCTTTTTATAAAACGTCATGTATATCAGATGAAAGCTATGGCAGACATATCAAAAGAGAACATAAAGACTTCAAGATATTGTTAATGGGGCATTTTGTTATTTGTGCCTGTGACCCATGTAAAGTCGAGGCACTTAGGGCAAGTTTCATCTTAGGGAAAAAAGATATGTTTACCCCCAAAAAACATTGCAGCACTCCTATGACTCTTCCAATTCAAACAGCATTTATTGATGGAAAGAATGCAATTAACAAAAAGAAGATCACAGATGTTCAAAAGTGCATTCAATACATATCAGCCAAGCGTATAAAATTTTACAATGATATCATGCAGGGGCTGACAAAAGGAGAAGAAAATGATGGAGAGAGTGGCAGCAGTAAGGATTGAGGTTTTATTATTACCAAATGGGAACACTTTTGTTTTTTTTTAATTAATGTTTATTTACTTATTGCCTTTTTCAATTTATTCCTTTTCTAATTTGTGCTCAATCTGGGAAGAAAAAAATGTCACAAGTTGTAAAAAGGGGATATGAGTGTTTTTTTTTTTTTTTTTTTTTTTTTTGAAATTTTAAGGGGGAAATGGTCAATGAACAATTAAAATTGTTTAAGTAACACTGGATTACATGGACCCTAATTATATCAATCTCATAACTTTATATTTCTTAATCTAATGCCATTGAATAATGTTTTGATATTTAAAATAACCATGTGCTTATTATTTCCATGAAACTGGCAGCTGGGGAATAATATGAAATATCATATTTTTGTTCCAAAACACAAAGTCCTTCAGAAACAAACTTATTAAATGTTTTTAAAGCTAAACCTACATTTTGTCGTTTTAAATTTGAGGAGCTTCCAAAGCCAAGCTGTAATTGTAATTTTATTAATGACTCACAACTTTCTATCTGATGCAGTTGTTTTAATACAGAAAAAAGTTATTACTTGAGTATTTTTCATGAGAACAGATTTGTTTGATTCTGCGTCAAAACAGAAAGTATTAAAATTTGATCATCCATTTCAAACATCTTTCTTTCAGAATGCAATGTATTAGGTTAGCATACTCAGAAATTCCTTTTCTTCTCACAATATTACTTAAAAAACATTGTATGAATTTATTTCAATTTAATTTGATTAATTATGGAAGAAATAAAAGAAGAAAATTACTAGAAACTCTAAAGACACAAAATCAAGAACTCGGTAAACCAGAATTCGAGATAAGGTGTGGAAGGTAGGCAGGTTTTGGAAGAAACTTGCCATGATATCAAATATAAATAAAAAATTTTAAATGAATGAGATACATTCCGCAAGAGAAGAAGACAAAACCGTGATCACGTGGTTTAAGAACAACGATCTCCATATGTGCGTAATTTACGATGGGTCTATAGCAGATGTAACAATAAAATTAATTGATTTTTCTAATTCAGAAATTTACAGCTATTGTGAAAAATTAAAAAGTACTCTTGGAAGTGATCTTGTTCAAGGAAAAACATGTGAATAACATTTGCTTTAAAGTAATGCCAGATAGTAAGGTACTTATGGCAAGCTGTGTTAAGGCAGAAATGAAGAAAACAATTAATTATGAAACGTCTGTGCAAATTTCTGCAGAAAATGAGGTAAGATTCATAAATTTTCTTTTATGCACAATACTTACCAATATTCACGTTTTACTTTATTAGGAATTTTAAGTGTATATCAATAGTTGAAAAATATTCCCAAGACCTTGAATAATATTTTCCAAACTTTAAAATGTAAATATTTGTTAATAGTTCATGAATAGTTTTATCAATAGTTGAAAAATATTCCCGAGACCTTGAATAATATTTTCCAAACTTTAAAATATAAACATAATAACGTAAATATTTGTTAATAGTTCTAAATTATTGAAATAGTTGAATTCTTGCAAGATCTGCTTATTTACAAAAACATTAATACCAAGCTAATTTTCTCTTATTAACTGCAGTGCCATAGAACATGTTACACCACTAACTTTTTATTAATTTAATCACGTTGTATTTTAATAATGTGGCTGATATAATCAAGTTTTAATCAATATGCATAAATGTAGTATTTTTTTATCATTTTCTACTAAAAATTAAGAAATATCTATGACCAAAAAATTATTCATTTCACAACTAGAATTACAGCGAACTCAGTTGTGCAAATCCATATAATTTTCAGGTAAAGTGCAGAATCACCCACTTATATGGCACTTATTGATTGTACATAGACAAAGGAAGTGTATAATGCCAAGTTTGTGCAAATCTCTGATGTTTTCTTAAGTGAAAATAGGTCAATTTGTACATGGATACCGAATTTGTACAATTCTTTGATTTCTTATTTTCAAGTTAATGCAGAATCGCCCACTTATATGGCGCGTATCGATGTGTACATGGACAAAGTCAAGGGAGTATGCAATTCTCTGATGTTTTTTTAAGTGAAAATAGGTCAATGTGTACATGGATACAGAATTTATGCAATTCTCTGACTTGTTATTTTCAAGTTGGTGATTTTTCGAAACGCGTGAAGCAGTGGATGATTCTGCACATTCCCCGTAATTACAGCCTTAATGTAAAATGGTATGCAGGTCCCCGAGAACAAATTCTGTATTATCCACTATGGGAGTGTCATTGTTACCTACAGCTCATTGTTGCCTTCTTTTATACATAAAGGCAAGTTACATATTTATATAATTCTTTTTGCGGTTTAATCCTAGTATCCGGTGCACACGGGATTTGGCTACTTTTATGATGAGCAGTAAAAACGAGGCATATACATTGAGTAGTAAACGAGTATTCAAAGAATATATATAGTTATACATAGTATATACTATGTATATAGTGTATAGTATGTACATAGACGTTCTTTAGGTAATTTTTGGTGTTGGTGATAATTTTCAAAATCGCGCCAAGGCTGCACCGTATACTAGGATTTTACCCTTTTTACAGCTAAACATGTCAATAATAATGTATTACTCACTTAAATTGTACATATGAGATTTCAGATGTACTGCCAATATAAAATTTAAGACCTTACACAGAATTTAATGTAATAATTGAAATAAAAATTTGTAAGTTGTTGTTTCAAATAATGTCAAAATGAAAATTGGGGTAAACTGCAAAATCGCTCTTATTTGTTTGGCGCTTTTCACAAGAGTAAGAAGAATTGGATTTTTTTTCAATTTTCTTTGACTTTTTACGTGAAAATAGGTCGATGTGTACATAGATAAAGTCAAGGGAGTGCAAATGCTATTTTTGTGCTATTCTGAGATGTTTTCTCAAGTGAAAATATGTCTATGTGTACATGAATACCGAGTATGTGCAATTCTTAAAAACGAGCCAAGCAGTGGGTGATTCTGCACTTTCCCCATAGATAAAATAATAATTAAAGAAGAAATGCAAATTTCATAACTAATTAAAAATAAACAAAGTTTCCGAATTTTCAACGCATCTACCACAGCAAAAGCTTGTTTATTTACAGTAGCAGTTCTTACCTCACGTGACCTCTCGACGTCAACGGAATATATCTCATTAGGAAGGAACTGCTAAAATAGTTGAAATTAATTTTCTATTCAATAGAAATATTGCAATTAAATTAAAAAAGGATTAAGGATCTTTTTTTAAAATCTAATAGGATTAAGTCTCTCTTCTAAAATCATATTTTAATAGAATTAATGCTGATAAAACAATGTTTGAAGCAAGTTTTCATTAGAAATTCTTTTTATGTAAATAAGCAAGTAAAAGTAATTTCAAATTTCTTAGAAAAACACGTTCCAAAATAAAAACTTTATATATTTTTAGTATATACAAAAAATAAACATTTATGCACTTTTGACGAGCCTTCGTACGTCCAACGTGTGTTAAAGTGAAAGCAAATATTCTGCCGGTGACGGTGCTTGCCAAATCATGGCAGTTGAAAATGTTTTCGATCAAAATGTAATTCATATTGGATTTTTCGTCTCACTGATAATTTTATTTTTGTGTTATGTTGTTATATGCAATTCTGAATAATAGTATAGAAACCACTGATTGTTTGATATTAATGGCTGCTACCTTTTAATTGGATTATGTTTCGATATCGGACATTATTAAACACTGTAAACTGTCATGTTTGATGAAAATGCTTTCTGAAATATTAATTTTGAATTTGTGGTAAAATGTTTAATACATACATTATATAACTATGTATTAATATACGTATTTATATTATGTATGTTTATACATAAGCAGCTATAGAATTGATGTTCAAAGCGGGTTTCATACCTTTTTTTTAAAATTGATTTTCTCTGCAAAACAAATTAATGTGTAATAATAATTACGTTTGTAACTTGCCATTTAAGATTTATGCCGCTTTATTTTTAGCACACCGTGAACTTAGAAAGCATGACAGCAGAAGAAAAAGCTAGGTGAGTTTGTTTCTTGGTTTTGTATGTAGTATGTTTTGCTAAATTAAATGAAATAATATTGATTATAGATACATTAGATTTCTCTCTCTTATTCTGGATGGAATCCAGGTTGAAAGCAACGCATTTGCCCAAATTGACAATAATTTGATTCATCCAAGACAGAGACATGGTATTTTATTTGATTGCGATGTATTGCCTACTAGCGAATATGAAATCTATACAGATGGGTCCGGTTTCGAGGGAGGTGTGGGATGTGCGTTTGTCATATATTTTTATGGTTTGGAGATCCATTATCAAAAATACATACTGGATAAACATAATTCAGTTTATCAATCAGACCTATACGCCATTTATAAAGCCTTGGAATGGATTAAATCTAATTTGATCTATAAATGTACAGTTCATATATACTCGGATGCCTATTCAGCACTCGTCGCCCTCTCTCGGCCGGACCACAAAAATTATATCATGAATAAAATTAAAAATGATTATATGAATTTAAAATATAAAATGTCAATCAATATTCATTGGGTAAAGGCCCATATTGGTATCATTGGGAATGAGAGGGTGGATTCCCTGGCAAAGGAGGATGCCCTGGGGGATGAGATCTCTGAAGGTGATCTACAACATTCTAAAAAAGTTACAATTAGCAAAATGAAAGATCACATGTATAAAACCTGGTATGATCAATGGAATGTGTCTCCTAGAAGATCAGAGGCCTTGTCAAATATAATAATTAAGAAGAATAAGCCTATATTTTGTGATAAAGACTATAATCAATTAGTAACAGGGCATGGACGCTTTCCTATGTACTTACAGAGATTCCACCTCCAGGGGGTAAATTTATGCCTTAAATGTGATACTGCTGGTGACTGCATTCATTTTATTGAAAGTTGTACACTCACCGGGAAGGAGGGGGGGCTAAGAGCCTTACATGGACTTGGAAGTGTAAGAGAAATGCATCAAAATTATAAAAAAGGGAGTAAAATTTGCACAAGACATTATGAAAGTCATCAATTCTCATAAACATGTCATTGGTATCTCTGATTGATCGAGCTAACATACTGAAAGCGTTCAATTTATGGAAACTACCCTTAAAGGGGGAGAAAGACTTTATATGCAAAGGTCCAGGGACAGCTTAAATGTTTTTGTGTTTTTATGTGCCGTGTTATTTTTTTTAGTATACTAACCTAATTTTCTTTTCTTTCTGTTAAGCTGCTAAATTAATTTTTTTTTTTTTTTTTTTTTTTTTTTTTTGGACACGGCTGGCTCGCCGGCTCGTGTGGTTTGTTGTTGGAAGGGTTGCATCTGCTTTTCTTCATAAGGTTCAACAAACCAGGCGGAAGGGCTGTGCCCGTATAAAACAAAACAAAACATTACATTTCTATTTATAAGTTCTTAGAGCAGATCCTTTGCATATAGTTATAAGACATGTTTGGAAACCTCTGTTAGAAAACTAACGTACTTGCTTTATTCACCTAATAATTTGGTTAATTAAACTTTGATGTGCAGTGCTAGGAGATTTGTAAATCCATATTCCATGCAAAAGCTATAGACAAAATTAGTAATCTGTCTTGTACACCATCAAATGTGCTTAAATTTCTGGAATATCCTTACCTCACATTTTTATATGCCTTTCCTGATTTATATTATATTTATTATTTTTCAATAAAATTTACTTTAAATTGTAGAACCCTTATCTTTTCTTTCTTCCCAAAACTTAAAAGTACTATGTTTTCTTTGGTCCAATTATGGTGATTTTCTCCTAGGTTTCTCATCCTTCTCTGTTTCCCTAAAATTTGAAGAATCATTTTGGAGCATGCTTTCCTTGTATAGTTAGCTCTGCTGCTAGCATAAATCAGTATAAAAAATTCTCTTCTAAGCAGAAATATATGTTTACCCTCATTTTTTACATATATGGATTTGAAAGATCTTTTGAAAAAAAGACATATGAATGAGAGGATCTTTAAATTCCTAAATTATTACATCATTGTGAGGTGTGAAAATTGTGTGTAATCATAAGTTTATCAGTTTTATTGTGTTGTGTTTCAAATAGAAAAGATATATTTTATACTTTAATTAAATACTAATTAATGGATTAATTTATCTCAGATCTCAGTTATATCTACTAAAAAAAGGTTCAGTTTATGTTAAAAAAAGCTGCTTTTTGTAATTCTGCAAAATATGTTCCATTAATATTTTAAAGATAATAAATTAGTGTTTCTAAAGTTTCCAATATTTTAGTAAAACACTGATGATTTTGAATCGAGATTTAATCTTCATTTTCTTCAGCCACTATTTCAAGACAGCTAGCTTGCCCTTAGATATTATTTGAAGGGTAACTTAATCACAGTCAAAATCAACATGCATCAAAAGTGTACATTCTGTTCAAGAACAGCAGAAACTATGTGGGCTGTACTGATTCTAACATCTATAATGTTTCTTTATTGACTGTATAATTCTAAAGATCTAATGGCTAAAGGTTGCTAGGAATAAAATGATAGATGAGGTGTCTTAAAACCCCATATATAAAACTAGAAAGTAAATAACACTGATATGAATCATGTTCACATAGTGAAGCGATCGAGAAAGGGATAAGCGAGGTGTCAAGATGCATTTATAGTGTAGACATCCAGTCAAAAAGTTAATCAAACGACATCAAACGATAGTTTTTTGGTAAAAATATATTTCAGGATGCCTCTTGGCAAAAATTGGCATTTTTTTTGGCATCTTTTCTGATTACATCCAACACCCTCCCCAGTCAAATGGCATCCGAAACATAATTAAAACAAAAAGGTAAAAGTTTACAATTGGGTGCTCCTTATGTTTTTGGCAATTCTTTCTTGATGCCAGCAAGGCACAATTTCAAGATGGCCACTATACAAAACCAAAACAACAAGTCGAACAATTGCACGAACTAGGTGTCCGTGTACACATCGATCTATTTTCACTTACCATCAGAGAATTGCACAAAATCCTTGACTGTCTGTGTAGATATCAATCTATTTTCACTTAAAAATCAAAGGGGAACCCAATTCTATCCTAGAGCCAAACAAAATATATACAGGGTGTTTTACGAAGGACCCGCTAATTTTGAAAATAAATAACTAAAAAATGATGATGGATAAAATTATGAAACAAATGGTATGTTTATTAAAAAAAAAACCATAAGAATCTGATACAGAAATCTAAAAAATTACAAATTTATGATAATTACCATTAGTGACGGGCGATGCAACCAATAGTAAAAATACATAATTAAAGTAAACATCAATATTGATAATTTTTTAAATAATATCAGTAATAATGTAATTGTCACTATTATGGTTTGAAGAAATTAATACCCTATAGAACATGTAGTGGAACATAATTTAATGTTTTTATATAATTATTAAGATTTGCTAATTGGCAACATGATGTAATGTTTTTGCATAGTTAATTAAGATTCACTGGCTGGCAACAATGAGGGGAGTTCAAAAAAGTTGTTACTTGGAGTGTTCAATGATAAGGGTACTTGCGTATTGATGCCACCGCAGCTACAGATTTTGTGCGTTTTAAGTGCTGCCAATCTACACCTAAATTTTTGTGACAAATCATAAATTAAAAACTTTATTTAAAATAAAAGTAGTAAATCAGATTTTAGTGTAAAATGGGACGATATAGAGTTTAACATAGTTTAACAGTCTCTATTTTCTTTCACTTGACCCTATGTCTCTTGTTCCTCCATTTAGCACTGCCCCACATTCTCTCAACTGTTTGTATATGAACTCCTGTATCAAGATCAATGAAATTGTATTTATTATTAACTTTAACATGTATGAATCCTCTTCTTTCTATTCTATTTGTTTGGTAACCCTACCAATTGTCAGAATAAATTGTGCTACCATCTGCAATGTTTTCAATAACTTTATTAAGAAGGGTAGAGCCAGTTCTATTAGGAACAGTGACAACAAACGAATCTTTTGTTTCTCACATATACCAACAAACACACACTGTTTGGGTAATACTCGACCACAATTATTTTTACGCTTAGTAAACAAACTTTCATCAATTTCCATAATGCAATCTGGTCCACCTACCTTCTTGTTTGGTTTATTCTCCATATCCAAGACCCATCATTCACGCGTGTAATTGTTCCAATCTATCACAGTTTTATCCTATAAATCAAGTTGCTTTTTCACAAAATTTAACTGATGTCAACTCTTCGCATTAGCAATAAGAATCTCAAAGTTGAACAAAATGGAATTTTGCTTCCTTCAAACTAGTTGTCTTTTCTAAGTCTCACTTGCTGATCACACGGTCTTAAATTACATTTCCAAAACGTACGTTTACCAAAATAAAGTTTTATATCATTCAAATTGCAGCATTTTTTTTTTTTTTAATATTTTGCTTCCAAAAAAATAAAATTGCATCTTCTTGTGTGTGGCAAATCCGAAAGATGTATTTTCGTAGCACTAAAAAGTGAGGTCAAAAATCAGCAAACAACAAGGCAATAAGGAATCCAAAAGATAACTGTTTGAGAACAACAGGATTGCTTGTTATTGGCGCATCAGCGTAACTTCTGCTGCGGTGGCATTGTGGTGTAGTGTTAATGCTTCAACACTGTGGTGTTGAACTCCAATGAAAACGTTAATGATAGAACACCACATGAAAATTTTATTGAACGCCCAAAAAATGGCTACATACTATCAACATTCTTAAAATCATATTCTATACATTTTACGTGCAATAGCAATACATGGCTCTCGAGCTCGCGTTTTTAACATTGCCAACAATTTAATTATTTTAATAACAACTATTGAAAACGTATTTGTAAGTTAAATAATAATAATTTGCAGCTAATGCTCATGAGACATCCTTGTCCATATTAATCTTCAGTTTTTCCTTCCTTTATGCGACCTTATCACAACTCCTCCCCTCATAAAGGAATTTTTCTTGACTATGGAAGGAAAAATTCTAAATACTTTTCACTGCTTTCAAAACACAAGTGGTAACCATTTAAGTGATAATAGAGAAGCCAGTTGCATTACCCTGTACTTATTTCTAGATAACATAAATGCAAAAATACAACAAAAATAATTTAAACTACTCCTAATGTCTGCCTCATACAGAGAACATTCCTCAAATTTTACAAAATGCTAATACTTAAGATAAAACATTTAATTCTAACCATTTTGAAAATGAAACACACGATGCAAACAATTTTGAATCTACAAAAATATAATTCCAAAATACTACAAAAACAATTTTTCAAACAACAGTTTACAGAACAAAAAGGATTGGCTCCTCCATATATTTCATATGCTAAAGTTTCTACTGTCCATAGATCTGATCTTGAATAATCGATAGGACACGCTTCAGCATTTACCACTTCTGGTGCCATTAATGCTATATTTCCACCTTTCTCAGAATCATTTGAATTGTAAACCAAATAGAAGCCTTCATGACATGAATTTAGGTGTAGAACAATCCTGTTGTTCTCAAGCAGCCCAAAGTCAGTTATTGCAAGTCTAGGAGAGGAGGGTCCATACTGGAAATCTAATAAAATATTGTCAGTCTGTAAATCCCGATGAGTAATATCATTTTGAAGCAAGTGTACTAAAACTTCCAAAAGCTGAGTAAACAGTAGCAATGCTGTGTGACTAGAAACATCTATTCTTTTCAAATATTCTTTTAAATTGCAATTGTATCTCTTCATAAGAAGAAATAGAATCATACTTCTATTACATCCATCACCAGAAGACGGACAGGAAGGGCTTGTCGATAGTTAATGAAGGCACCAGGAAGCAGAGGTGTTTGATCGGCAAAAGCAAAATACATTTCAACTATATTTGGATGAGGTCCCAATTTCTTTTTCTTGACTTGTCAGTTCACCCAAAGAAAACTCGCCAATGGCTGGTAATGTCTCCTTATACATTGCACGCCATATAGGATATGCATTTGATTCAGCATTATAATTGAACATCATTTTTACAGCAAGCTTATTTAGAAGCAATTTCTCAGAAGAAAACGTTTTGATAGAAGTGGATTTTTTGAATATCGAATTCTGCAGATCTCGTGTTCCTTCAGTGTGCGATATAATAAATTTTGTTTGGTGTTGAACATTATCATGAGTTTCAGTTGCTTGTGCTTCCGAGAATTCTGCTGGCGAAACATCCGCAAGGGTAGACCTTTCTTCTAAACTGATGTCTGGAATTTTAATTGCCTCCTCCGTATTACTGGTTAACTTCCTTTCTTCCAAAAGCTCATTATTGACGATCCTTTCACTTTCTACCTCTCTTTTCTTCCGATCTGTAATCTAAGTCTTCTGCACTCACTCTCTCTAAACTCCTACGTGCATGCGCCTGACTACGAATCTCCACAACATTCAAGAGAACCGGTCGTTCCCTAATTTCCTCAATCAACTGTGCAGTTTTATTCCCTAACAAATAGTACTCTTTATCTAACTCTACTGGAGTAACTGCTGCCTTTGTGGTGACCACACCAAAATCACCTTCAATGGTGACTTTCGCCAAAGGTGAACATTTACATTCTGTGTCCAAAGGCTGTTTCACCCATACAGTTTCCCCTAATAAGTCACTAGTATTAATCCAAGTACTATTACACAGATCTATTCCAGCTCCAGTATCTCTTAGATATTCTCTCTCTATCCCATTAATTACTGCTTTCTTGAAATACAGCTCAAAACATTTTCCTAATGTCTCCGTTCCTAGATTATTCACCCGATTAGCTTTATTCTTTTCCAGCGATGGACAGTTAGGTCGGATATGTCCGTCCTTTTCACATTGGTAAAACCTTATTTTCTGCTGTTTCTCGAAACCTGCTTCATTGAAAACTTGCTTTTTTTTTACGAGCCTCCACTTTTCTATGCTCCTCTGATTTAATTCTTTGATGACCACTACTTTTCTGATTATAACTACAATTGGAATTTACATACTGCTCTCTATCTTTCTCAAATGGTTTCTTTAATTCCGCTCTCTGTTTTAACTTCCTCATATCTCTTCGTAAAGCCTCATACCTGTCGCATTTCTCTGCTAAAATAGAAGCTGTTTTAAATTCTTCCCAATTGTATAAGTAGTGCTCTCATATTTCTAGAGGAACTCGCCACTTAATTTGTTCGGTGAGCATAAGTTCCTTAAGACTTTCAAAATCTTGAACTTCCACTGAATCCAACCAATTCTCTAAATGCACACTCAATTCATACACTAATCCGTTTTTTCTACAATGTTCTTCAAATTTTGTTTTTAGTGCCCAAGAACTAAGCTTGAATCTCTGCATGAGTAATTTCTTAACATGCTGATAATCATCCCCTTTATCTGCTGGTTCTTTCACTATTAACTGGGCTACATCGTGAGGTAATAAAGGAATTGAGAGACCCAATCAATCTCATTAACGTTCTAGATCTTTTAAATTAACCTTTTTATCTTTAGATTGTTCAACTGTCAAAACCGTGGAAGCTAGGCTATTAGTCTGAACCACATTTATCAGTTTTAACCTTTCGAATTAAAAAACTTGCTCCCGCTCCCGTTCCGCTCTCTCTTGTTCGCGTTCTCATTCTGCTCTCTCTTGTTTGGCTATTTCTTCTGCTTTTCTCTGCTCAGCCACAGCCCAAATTCTCGACGCTTATTCTTTCGCCGGTTCTTCTTCATAGTCTTCGGCATTTAGATTAGAATAAATAGCCTGCCTAATTTCTCTTACTCTATTTGCCTGAGACACATTTGTATCAAACTCCTCCGCTAACTCCGATAGCAGAGCTAACTTGAGTATTCTTCCAGGAAATTTCACTATTTTGCGGCACTGGATCACGTTTCCTCCGGCGTTCCCTTCTGACACACTGTCATTTGTCACTGAAGAGGCTTCACTACGCCAACTGTCCTTGCACGCAAAATTAGATCGTTCTTGTGAAGAGAAGAAAGTCTTGACTACTCACATAAAGTTCACAGGCGAAAAAGTCCGTTCCTAAATTTACTCTCAGGAACAATCCCTTAAAGCTGCCACCAACTTTTAATATTTACTGCTGTGGTGTAGTGTTAATGTTTCAACAGTGTAGTGTTGAACTCCAATGAAAACGCTAATGATAGAACACCATGTGAAAATTTTATTGAATGCTCAAAAAATGGCTATATACTATCAACAAGAGAAAAAACCTAAATCTTTTTCTTAAAATCAAATTCAATACATTTTACATGCGAGAGCAATACGTGGCTCTCGAGCTTGCATTTTTAACATTGCTAATAATTTAATTATTTTAATAACAACTATTGAAAATGTATTTGTAAGTTAAATAATAATAATTTTCAGCTTATGCTCACGAGACATCCTTGTCCATATTAATCTTCAGTTTTTTCTTCCTTTATGGGACCTTATCACAGCGTTAATATGTAAGTACCATGATAAGCGTTACGTAAGCCTTATTTCTTAAAAAGCTTGTTATATCATTTTTATATCGAAAGAAAAGGTAATATGTTGTAAACAATAATGGAAGTTATATAAAAATCAATATGCTGTTCAAAATAAGCATTTATTTAAATTATAAAATTCTCTGGCTGTTTAGTTTCGATTTCGTTTTTCCATCGGGACCCACAAACATACAAAAATAATTTTATTAATTCAAGGAAAGTATGCATATTCTTTTTTTTTTTTTTTTTTTTCACACTGCAGTAAATTACATGGAAAGACGGTAGGCAAAGAAAAGGTGAACTAAAACAGTCGGCACAATATAAGCAGTTAATTTGATCAGGCAAATCAATCAAGATTTCCCTAAATTATAATCTACTGCCATTTTTTGGCCTTTCATGTAAGCAAGATCTTTTCTGTACACTTGTCATATCTGCAGAATGTTTTATAGATAGCATTAACACATCTCTTTTATCCTTCCATGTGTTGAAACATTTTTATTTTCTCGTGCAATATAAGATTTCCACATTTTAATTTATGGGACACCACTTCTTTTGGATTGCCTCGCTGATTTTTTCGAAGCGTACCTACTAATATGTGACCTTGGCTTGATTTCTCAAAGGAATGTGCCATTCACATTAAATTTCTCTTGTACGTCATCCTAAATGTTATTGTCATCTCCAACCACAGTTTCATTGTCTGACTCAGTGTGGTGCCGGTATACTGTGGAAGGCTTTATCATGTCAGATAGACTACTTTGGTGAACTTTTCTTGTTATCTGATAACAAACAATATCATTTGGAAGGTCTTTGTAAAATTGCATTGTCAGATGAGGAAGTTATTCAATAATCTTCAGTTGAAGCCAAATTTTAAGGGCTAAATAAAAACTTGAATGAGCGCAAAAACTTGTGTAAAGTAGTAAAGTATAACAAACACACTTATCTGCTTGTAGGACACACTGAATAAGACTAAGAAATTCAAAGTAGTTACTTAGTAACTGAAGCATAACAGTTTGAAACAACTGATAATCGCAAAAATGGTGTACTACTCTGGTGATCCCCCCCACCATGAAAAAATGCACTAAACACCTTATCTACTGTAATTGTTGTGTGTTGATGAACTAGTTAAAGTTCTTACTTTGATTTATTAACTTGTCAAATGCGTCAGTTAAAGTATTTCAGTTTGATAATAATGTTTTACTTGAACAAAGAATATGTATACACAAAGAGGCTTAATAATATGTATACACAAGGAGGCTTAAATCTCCTCATACAGACTTTGAAAAGAAGTATAAATAGTATTCATCTAGGAAAGCAGGACAAGAAATGGATATGAGGTCTGTGTGTTGGCAGCTGAAGCTTTCTCATTAGGGTAATGAACAGCATGCTTGCCATGTATTCAAGAAGTTTGAGTCCTGTTGAGGGCATTGCTCATTTTTCATGTTTTCCTGCTTCAAAAAATCCTAATGACTCTATAAACACATGGCCAGGCTTTCACTGGAAAACACAACAGATATCCTCCCTGTTCTTCATTAAACTGTAGCTTAACACCAGTGGTTTGTAGTCAGGGGAATGCACGCTACAGGGCATCTGGCTTGTAGCTGTCCTTTAAGTAACAAATTTGTAACGGTTCATTGTGTCACCGAGGTATCTACTGCAGCTTGAATTTCTGCTGCAGATGCTGTGCGATGCGCCACAGCCATATGCCGAACATGGCAGTCTTCCCTCTTATTAGTAATACGTAGCCGCCTAGAACCTGGGATTTTTGAGGCAGTACCTTCCCTTGACCACTTCTGCCAGTAATCGTGCACAATGGATACATTTCTGCCAAGTCTTTCTGCAATATCGGGGAAAGGAAATCCACCTTCTCCTAGTCCTGTTACATGAACTCTTTCAAACTCGCTGAGCCGATAATGTCTTCTTGAAATTATTCTTGACTAACATCAACACACTGCCTCAAATCTGAATAATAAATACAGTCGATTCTGGTTAATCGGACCACATCGGTAAGCGATCGTTTTGGTCCTAATAACCAGTTGGTCCGATTACACAAACATGTCCAATGTTGTAAGATAAGACATGCTATATGTAGCAAACAGTAAAGGTGCATGTAAATCATGTACTAAAATGTAGTTATGAATTTTATGGTGTGGTATATACGTATGGCGAACCTACATGTACAAACAGCAAATACAGTCGGAACTTTTTTTCTTTGCGGAAATTAATTTAGAGACAAATTCTAAGAAACAATCTCCATGATACTCAACATGCGAAGTACAATAAAAACAATTTCTTACCAAGTTCCAGTCAACATTTGAAGAACTTATCCAATGTGATCTGACATGTGAACGAAATCTGCCACAAACATCTAATGCAGCAATGGGACTGCCTTCATTTCCCTCCTGCATGAAATGCTGAAGCAAAGTTTCAAAGCATTTCCTCGCATCCTGTGTTGTCACTTGCATCATCTTATTAGTGGCAACATCATCATCACTTTCTTGGTCTTCCGATGCTGTCGTTTGCAACTCAAGCAACGATTGCAGTGTCGTAATCTTCATTTTCACGTAGCATTGAAGCTCTTTGTCAATGGATAAAAATTCTTCGCAATGTTGTACCTATTGAAGTTCCACATGTAAATCATCATTTTCACTTTCAATGAGCATGTCCACATCCATCTCCAAAATAAGTGCTTAAAGCCACAGTGAGAAAAACAGTTCTGAATTGTCTCACTGCTCACTTTTCGCCAGCTGTCGGCCACAAATGTACTGCTTGTAAGATGTTGACTTTTGCATTGACATCGCTGGCTTTTGACGATGAGGTCAGCAAACTTTCTTCAATTGCTTCAACGATGTAATTAACCAACCTTCCACGAGAAAGGGTCTTCAAATTTTTTGTGATGCCCATGTCCATTGGCTGGACCAAAGCTGTGGTCGTGGGAGGTAGAAATTCCAGTTGGACGTTCATCAAGCAATTTAAATGAGAATGTGCTGCACAATTGTTAAGAAGGAGCCGCACTTTTCTCAACTGGTGTTGTAGCTCTCTGTCCCAATCCTTGAGCCCTTCTTTAAAAAGTTCAGAGGTCATCCGCGCATTTCTGTTTTCACGATACACAAATGGTAAACTCTCCATCCTAAGTCCTTTAAAGCAGCGAGGCTTAGTGCTTTTTCCTATAACCAACAGCTTCCTGTTGTCCATTCCTGACATGCTTGAGCAGCACAAAACAGTTACGCGATCCATCGCTTTTTTGGAGCCAGAGAGTGTAACATGTTTGTAACTTAACAAGCCGTCTGGTGTAGCACGATAATACAGCCCAGTCTCATCAGCATTGTAGATGTCTTCTGCTGAAAAATTTTCAAGAAGCTCGGGCAGTTTTGTTGATTTCCGTTCTTCACCATTTGCACTATCAGCACTTTCTTTCTTGCCATGTGCTTTCTTGAATTTTATGTCATGTGTAGATTTCTGTCGAGACAACCAACCATCCATAGCTTTAAAGTTGTCGTGGCCCAGCTTTTTAGTGAGTTGTTCTGCTTTGCATTTTAACATTGGGCCGCTTACTCACACAGATCGTCCAGTAACAATGACAAACCATTCATTAAGGGCCTTTTTGACATCTGGGTCCTTACTTTTACGTTTCCGCTTTTTGGAAATTCCTCCTCGTCCTTCACATTGTGCCCATTCTTCTTGCAGCTC
The DNA here is from genome assembly GCF_044657685.1 of Stegodyphus dumicola. Classification (NCBI taxonomy): domain Eukaryota; kingdom Metazoa; phylum Arthropoda; class Arachnida; order Araneae; family Eresidae; genus Stegodyphus; species Stegodyphus dumicola. The sequence continues at coordinate 177,653,798 of NC_140776.1, read as the reverse complement.
ATTCTCTTGTTTTATCAAGCGCGAAATTGTAGTCTTTACCAATCCGGTTATTTTCACCAGCCGACACTGACTAGTGTTTCGTAGTTATTGCTTGATCTTATCCAGGAAACTAATTTTTTAAGTCCCGTCGTGGCATTTTGGCAGGGAAGACAAGACACATGCACAGTTCACTGACTAAAGTGGTCTGAAGAAATCCTGGTGTTTCGGGGTCAAGAGGGAGATAAAATGCTCACCATTCAAAGCTTTGGCACTAAAATCATCCCAGAAAGGTGGTGAAATGAAAGCTTTCTCGTGTAAACTTTAATCATGATTGATAGACGGGAATTCCTTTCAGCTGGAGCCGGATGCTCTATTGTTCATTTCCTCGAAACTCGGAGGCGCAGGTCAAAGAAAATGGTGTGCGTGTTCACCTCCCACCAGTTTTGCTTTTGTCATGCACGTTAAGGAACTCCTGACCTTTGATAAAGCATTTTCCTGGGAGCTGCAATTACAGATCCTCCCATATGTCGTGGACCACCTGTACATCCGCTGTACACGGCTGACTTGTGGCTTCTGTTTCTTATTCGCTCTCACGTTTTTTGGTACGATTAAATGGAATTTTGGTCCAAATAAACAAATAATATCAGGCTTATTTACATAGGATTTGTTTCAGTTCTTTAGGATTTGGTCTGAAAAAGCGGCTGGTCTGATTATCTGGTGGTCCGATTAACCGGATTCGACTGTAGTACTCGTGAACTTTTAGCGTATATTTAATGCAAGCATGATTTGCATGTTCATAGTAGTGCTACCAGCATGACACTTATGTGCCTATTTCGAAATTAGACTAGATGTCATCTTTCAGATGTATAAACATGCCTATCAAATTTCGTTTATCTAGTACAACTCCTTCTTGGTGTAGGGATTTTTTTTTCTCATTAGTGTTTGTTTATATATGCAGTACTGAATCCAAGATCTTGAATCATTAACTTTAAGAAGGCATTTTTCCTTTAGTTATTTTGCAACAAAATAATACACTCTTGGAGAAATTTCCAAAAAGAGAATCGTAACTTTTTTTGGTACATTTCCATTTTGCCAGCGCAAGTGATAAAGTCGCCAAAAATGGTACAACTGATACCAAACGAAATATCCTTGCTGGTAATCTTTTACACCTTATTTTGAAAACAAGTTGTAGCTATTTCTTATCAGATTGATTGTTTCTATCAATACTGGCATATAATTACATAGAATTTTTACCTAGTTCAATTTTATACCGTAACGCCATTTGCGGTAAGTAAGTCAATTAGGATGCAATCACACCACTCACCCGAAGGCAAAAATATAGAAAAGGCAAAATCAAGGGTTAAAATCATCAATTCTAATGAGAATACACTAGCAAAGTAAAGCACTGCGGTTTTACATAATTTCTGAGTAAGCTATTCGTACTAATTGAAATAATTCTTGCACTTAAACTTGTATTCCAAGTTAAGATTTAACTCGATATTAATGTAAATTTTTGTAGCGTAGTTTACGTGAGATGAGATCACTTGGGGTCACGTGATAAGAAACTGTGAATCAGCTTGTTGACCCATGAAAGCATATTAAATTCTTAAATTAATGTCTTTTTTTTTTTTTAATTTTAAGCGATATTAAAATGTTCATGCCTTAAAAATAAAAATTTCTTAGAACTAACGTTTGTTAACATTTTTTATGTGTATAATGTGTGTTGTCACCAATAAAGTCTGCTTGGCGAAACTGAAAAGTACCCTTTTTTTTTTTTATATAAAAGCCATTGGTTTTGGAATACAACGAAAATAATGCATATAAAAATGGTAACATTGGAAACCGAATATTTGTCGTGTGCATGGTTACCACAGTTTGATGTATTCTGAAGCTTTTGTGATTTCTATTAAGGTGGTTGTGATAATACAGGAGTACTTAATTATCTTTCTTATAGAATACCTTTAATTCAATGAACCTAAATATGTGAGCCTGTGTATAAATCTGTTTTCCTTCTCTTGCAAAACTACTTCAGTAATGCTGAGTCATTTTATATTAGAATCAGTTTGCTGTGTACTTTATGTTTATATCTTTTCTCAAAGGTACTTACATCAACAGATGCATGAGAAACATAAAGGCCATGAATCTATGCATGCATGGATGATCCTCATTTTGCTCATTACAGTTGTTGTTTCACAAGTTCTGTTAGTTGAATGGAAAAAAAGATATAATCGTTCTTATCAGGTAAATAATAATTTTTGTTGAATAAATATTATGCGATTTACAATTTTTTGCTTTCAATTGTATCAGTATGATAGTATAATTCAGATTTTGTTTTATGCGTAACTGAATATTAGGATTTCTTGGGATAATGTTTCTGCTTTATTATTTTAAGCAAATCATGAAAAATTTGCTCAGACTAAGAAAGACCTAAAATCTTCAAATCTTTTGATTTTTTGTAATTATCTTTGTTTCATACACATTTAAATTTGTATTAAATATATATTGTCAATTTGTGAATAGCTATGAATGTAAATATTTGTGAACAATTGTTTTTCCCACAGTTCATGTAGGATCATGAATTGTCGCAATATCATGACGTGTTAAGGAATTGTTAGTGTTATGTTTTAAAGATGCTATGAATTATTTCAGTCGTTGGAATTTTTAGTTTTCACCACTTGTTTAGGAATAAAAAAATAATAAATTTATTCATGTTTTGAAAAGAGGCCACAGCGAATTTTCATGATCTTGTTTGTTAACTGTTATGCAAGACATGTCTCTAACAGACTTTATATAATTAATGCTGTCATTTTAATATTGTGATGTTATTCAGGTGTATGAACTTTTAGGTAAATGGAAAGATAGTTTAGAGGATTTATGAACAAGACTGGTTATTTAAAATTAGGCAAAAAAAGCAACTTCAGTTATATGCAGATATTGAATAAAACTCTTTTGATTTCAAGGAGGATTAGTTGTAGGTTCTTTTTCTTCAAAAGATTAAAAAAAAAAAAAAAACTGCTTGAAAAAATTTTCACTGAACTGACACAGTCTCTTCTATGTATTCATTCTTCCAACGGATAAAGGAAAATGCAAAACATCTTTGGATAGCTGGGGATCTTTGGGATAGCTAGTTCACCAAAAAAGTGCCAATAAGCTAAGAAAGCTTCAAAACAATTTTCTTGATTTTTATCCTTCCTTCACATAAATTCTCCAGATGATGTATTTTACAAAAGTGTTTTGATATTTCAGTCATTAACTTCAACTAAAAAGTAATCTCTTGTTTTGTTTGATCCCAAATATGTGCTATTTAGGTAATATTCGTCTGGCAGTGTATTTTCTACAAACATTTTTTCTTTTGTAGAAAACTGTATTTTCTGCAAAATACCTCCTTATTATTGTGGTCCCCAAGATTAAATTGCTAACCAATCGAGATATCGAAATCCTGCCACAGCTTCATATACCTCACTACATGTTGCATTTTTGCTTTTGCTGTGTATTCTTATATTAGCAATGTGTGGGTTTTTTTTTTTTTTTTTTTTTTTTTTTTTTTTTTGTAAATGTGCTGTTAACAATCTTTTAATTCTCCAAATAAAGAGCTGGATGCCATATCTTTTTTTTTTTTTTTCCCAAGAAAGAGGTCTTTTACCTGACACCTGAGCATGCAAAAATGGCCACAGCGTGAAACTATATGTTATAGACGAAACCATGTGGAGGTGCAGTGTTAAAAACTTGAAAAGAAAGAACGGCCTGCATTTTTAAAACTGGTTCAGTGTTTCGTGAATATCATTCATCCCCGTTAGTAGAGTTATGTATTCTTCAGCAGAGGAGTTGACATCCATCAAATGTGAAAATAGCTTAATATGTAAATGCTGCAATTAATTGGAACACGTACATGCAGGAAGTGGATTCCCTACATCTGATGCAAAGATTCAATGGGTGAATTCTCAACCCCTATAAAATAGTTGAAAGTTTCTTCATCCAATGTAAGAACAACAGTGGCAGAGCACTCTCACAATAGTGGCAAAGTACTCTCACAACAGTGGCAGAGTACTCCTATAACAGTGGATTTTTCGAGGAATGTCTCTGGACGATGGTGAGTGCTTTGTCATTCAGATCTCGAATTGAAATGCTAGTGCACTTACAGAGAAAATTATTCAACATGTACAAGATGGATAAGCGATCTATTAAGACTCGTGCAATAAAATGGAGCAACTTGAAGAAAGTGGTTACAGTCACTTTGCTGTGAACTATGAGTACATTTTGTAGATCCAACAAAACAGGGTTTCACACCCAAAATGTGGAAAGAATGTGGAGTTTAGCATATGGTGTAATAAAAATAAAACAGGGCACAGCTCAACATCATTTCAAATCATATTTTTTAGAATTTAGGAAAAAATTAGAAATTAGGTGGAGAAATTAGGAAAAAAATTGTTTTTGATCTGAGATGCTGAGAGCAGTCTATCGTAACGATTATTAAAAATGTTCTTTGGAAACAACATGTAAAAATTAATTTTATTATAGTATATTCTGTGTTTTATTTATATCTTTGTGCTTCATGATGTAGCGAGATAGCTTGATTGGTTAACAATTCAGTCTTCAGGGCCACCGTAATAAGGAAGTACCAAACAAAGACACTGTTCTTTAATTTATATGATTCTTTGATTTGATCATTAGCATGTTTGATCTGTTGTTTTAAGTCAACTTCCCTCGTGAAGTTATTCCAATTAGTGTCTGTATTATAAAAAATATTTGGGTACTTTTCCGTTTCGCCGGCACAAATCTCGCCAAGCAGGCTTTATTGGCGACAGCATACCGTATACAAGTATACACATAAAAAATGTTAACAAATGCTAGTTCTAAGAATTTTTTATTTTGAAGGCATAAACATTTTAATAGCATTTAAAATTTTGTAAAAAGACAATAAATTGTATGAACAACATGAAATGGAGAAAAACATTCACTGCTGTGGGGTGTAGGAAGAAAAAAACACATAATGTGAAGTCATGAAAAAGAGTAATCATGAACTTAAATTATGAAATAAACAGTAGGGAAAGCACAAAATGCAGGGAAAATAAACAGTATGCTATTCAACAAAACAGAATGCTGTGTGCACTATATACAAACACATTTATTACAGGGTTCGTAGCAGTCCTTACAAGTGCTTATAAGTTCTTACATTCGAAAATAAATTATGAAAGCCCTTATAGGTGCTTACTTTTTCTCTTAAAGCACTTTTTCTTTTGTTTTTAGTGTTTTTTTCCCTGCGTCAAAGCCGCAACTAAATAAACAACTTTTTCTTTCTTATCTGGAGCATCAGATTGTGAATCATACTTCCAGAAATAGCTTTCTCCGCATTAACGCTGTCTTTAACCTTTGATTCACGCGAGTAGACAGGTGCACGTCGTTCTGTTGGTCAAAGAGTTATGAAAGGGGTAGAAAATTCTGGTATATTTCACATACTTTTCCTCCCACCCACAGACTATAAATGTTCCAAATCCCACGTGGTCAGTTCATATTCATGTTTATTACAATCATTATGCTTATATTATAAGCATATATATGAATATTTATATTTGCAGTAAGTGTTGAAGTATAGCTAAACTTTAAAAATGGGTGTGTTTTTAACACAGACTAGCTTTCTAATGAAGAATATTCTGAATGGCTTAAACAAAGCGAAGATAATTGTAAGGCCATGTGTTCCTGGTGTAAAGCTGAAATCAACATAGCATGTATGAGAGTGTCTGCTTTAAAGTGTCACATGGATCGTAAGTAAACCGCAGTATATGGCGCAAAACAGCACAAAAGCATACGAGAAAATGAAAAATATATTGGTGCATTTTGCCCCAAAAAGGTCATATTGCAGAAGAAGAATGCGAAAACATTCTTTTGGAATATTCTGATTTCATCGAAAATGTTGTCCAGCCATACCTTACAGAATTTAAAACTTATGATGTGAGAAAAATTAGATTAGATCCTATTTTGCACATATTCATTAATGGAAAATACTTCAAGTTGTGGGAAAAATTTAAAATGATCTTTATTCTTTCCCATGGGCAAGCCTCTGTTGAACGAGGATTTAATATCAATAAAAATATAGTAACAGAAAATTGGGGAATTTGTACATTGCCCGGCGCATAGTTTGTGATTATGTGAAACATGCTGGTGGGATACACAATGTGTCAATTACAAAAGATACGAGAGCAGCAGCTTCATCAGTTCATTCACAGTATCAGTTATATTTGCAAGAGCAGAAAGAAAGAAAGGAAGAGAAAAAAAGAAAAGCAGCAGAATCAACAAATGAATTGATTTCTCTTAAAAGAAAGAAAATTCTTAGAAAGAGAAGTTGAAATAAAGCGAATGAACTTGCTTAAAAGGCTGAAATTACAAAAGACATTAATCTTTTAAAATAAATCCAATGAAATGTTAAAAACTATTTGTGAAAAACAATTGTTTTTTTTTTATGTTGTAAAGTACTTTGCATGAATATAATAAATACAGTTTATTATTATTTATTTTTTAAACTGATATTTCATTCTTAAATCTTGTAATATAATTTGGTTTTGCATAGGGTTCTTTCCCCCTCTCTTAATGTAAACTAGTTCTATAAATTGAACTGTTATTTGCAGTTAAAAAATAATTGTTTCCCATGGTTGAGTAATGCTGATTCTCTCTTTAAATACTAAATTTCTCCGATTTTTAATTGCGGTTAAATCTCATTTTTATTTTAAGGATATGCAGTAGTGTATATATGTAATTAAACAGGTGCTTATTTTTTTCTTAAAATGTGCTTGAAAAATGCTTATAGGTGCTTATTTTTTCTTAAAATGTGCTTGAAAAATGCTTATAGGTGCGTATTTTTTTAACTAAAATGTGGCTATGAACCCTGTATTAATATGCCACATTATGATGAAACATTTATAAGAAATAGCAATATTATTGCAAAGGAAAAAAGCAAAATTTATGTGGTAAAAGCCTTACTAACTGGCATTCATCTAGTTAAAATATTTAAGAATTTAAAAAAAAAAAAAAAAAAAGAAGAAGAAGAAGAAAAGAAAAGAAAAAGGAAAATAAAAAAAGAAACCCCTGAAAAATATAGCAAAGGAGAGATTTGTAATGCTAGTAATATTATTAACACGTATGTATACCTTGTCACCAAATAGTGTAATTTAGCACCAGTAATTCGCAACACAGTTATAGGAAGTTTGTTTTGGTTTAATGCAAATTTGATTAATTCTCAATAAGCCAATTTAATTTTTGTAAAGAAAGATATCAGTTCTTTTCTCGTGTTTTGAAAAAAATTGTTAATATTTTGAACTGCATAAAGTGGAGCGTTTTCAAAGTTAAAGGATCCGGACGTGATACCCAACTTTGAAAACAAATAACTGATGATGTAACACAAAAAATTATTAAAATTGCTGAAGCTTATTATCTGACTAAGCAAAGAATGTTCTCCTCATTTAAATTTTTACTGGAATTTCATAATAATAAAAATGCATTCCTTTTTATGACAGCATTATGGGTTTCTTTTTCCAAAATCTTATATAATTTTAAATGTAGGCTTTTGATACTCTATTAACAAGTAAAATGATTGTTTTTATAATTTTAGAGCAAAAATTTTTCTGATTCATTTGCGTTTTGAAATGTCCATTGCATACTGTATATACTCAGCTATCCAGAATTCAACATTTTCCGAGTTTTCCGGATAGTCGAGCTTCTATTATATTTATTTTCTGTCTGAAGTTTAAATTTTGGTATTTTCAAGGCATTTTTGTTTGTTACACTTTGTCATTCATATATACTGACAACTAAATATTAAATTTTCAGACTGACTTTTATTTTAAATAATTCTAACATACTTTATTAATCATTAAATAATTTGTTTTAATTTAAGCTATACGTAAACAAATACAAAAACTTTCCAAGTTGGACTAAATTTGCAGATAAATAATGACGAACAAGTCTTTTTCTATTATTTATTTAGCACATAAATTAAAACACATTTGTATTTAAATAACTATAAACTTCTTTTTTTCTTACTCCAGCTTAACACTTGATGATGTTTCAGTTCTGAAAAATTTGTAATTGTAAAGTTTGCGTTGTAAAGTAACCGCAGGAAAAAAAATTCAAAAAATTATTTCTGCCATGGATAGTAGTTGCTCATTGGTCTGTTGGTTTCCTATTTTAATTTTCAGCTGAAAAAAAAAAAATCTGTTAATGATATAAATGTATTCCAAAACAAAGTAATGATTTTTAGTACAAAAAATCCACAACTGAGCATATTTAAGTTTTGAAAAGTACAAATAAAAGTTAATCAAATCTGATCTTCAGATCTTTGAAAAAGATTTTATATCAGATTGTAAATTAATTCATTAAATAATTAAATTTCTTTAAATCTTTACAAGTGCATAATTGAAATGTATGTGTGGACTGCAAGTTGGAGATTACTGATTTAAGTAATATTATTCCCCAGCAAAGTTTTAGTAAGAAGAAATATTATTTATGTTTTATGGTCAATAATTTATTTCATACAATCATATAAATTGTAAAATTCTGAATTTTACCTGTTGAATATGTATGTTATTAAAATGTGAGAAAGAAATTAGTGCGATTCCGGAATTGACAATGTTAACAGGGAATAAAACAGTGTTAATTGGTGAATAATCTTTTGTTAAACCCTCAATTTTAAAAATATTTATCTACTATATTTAGGTGCTGTATTTGTATAGTTAAAATTGCTATTGATTGGAAGTTGTAGTTATCATGTTTTAAATGTGGTTTACAAAAACTTTTGACCTACTGTGAACTAAATTTTTGTTGCACAGAGACTAAAAAATTATTTTGAAATTTTAATTTATTTAAATGTAGTTACCAATATTATAGTGAAATACTTCATGTGAACATTTAAAGTCAGTGAATAACTGGTACAAACGGTGCAGTTGCACCAAGCTGCTGAATTTAGAGGTGTCAAAATTTTGGCATGGACCAGGTGATGAAAGCCTAGTACTATCAGGCCAGCTTAAAAGCAAATTCTAGATCATTTTACAAGTCTGTTTTTTTCCTATTGTTTCAATAATTTTCATTTATTATTATATTTCAGAGAGTGTCTCTACTGGCAATGTGGCTTATACCTGTTATAATTTCTGTAAATCATGGTTGGATACGTTTTATTATTACATGGGCTATTTTCACTATTCTTACTTGTATAGTGATAAGTCGTGCTCTTCAGAAACCAATTGCTGGTATGACACCAAGGTCTGTAAATTTTCTTTTTCTTTCCAAGTTCTTACTGCTCTCTATGTAATATTTGTTAGTGTAAAGTTTTTTTGGTGCTGAAAGAGCTTGATTATCTAGAATGCTTGAAAAATACAAAATGCTCAGCACATGAAAATTCTGGATACTTGAGCATATAAAAATTGCAGTTAACGATATTTCAAGTGAATTGAAGAAATTTATGGTCTAAGAATATGAAAACAACCATCTTGTTTGTTATAAACTTGATTATCAAAAGTGTTCATTTAAAATTATGCAAGATTTTAAAAAATGCATTTCAGACATAAAAGATGCTATATTTTGTAGATCTTAAACGTATAAAAGTAAAAAGTCTTATCCAATTATAAAATCCCGTCAATCTATAAAATTGGTGATATTACCACATTTGCTCTAATCTTTCCAGCAGAAGTTTTAAAAAACAGATCATTCTTTAGTTAATTAGTTAATCAACAAATACAAGTAAATTATAGCATATAAAAATTTTAAATCAATTAAAATTTTAAATCATAATTTTTCTCATTGCCTTCCCATTGCGTGTTCATTTCCAAATAAAGTAACGTATTGTGTCCATTAATGGACACTTTTTCTTGATGCCAAGATGCTGTAGTTTTGAAAGTACTTCACTTCTTGCTGTTCCAGCATTTTTTTAAAATGTAAGGATAAAAAATAAACAGCAGTTAATTTATACTCATCTTCACAAAAACTACTAAACAGGCTTACTGAGAATTAATCTGATTACATAAAACCAAAACAGAAATTCATATGACTATGTTGTAATAGAATGTTTATTAATTATTGGTGCTAAATTGCACTGTTTGTCTAAAATGTTTGGTGTCAAGAGTAAGTCCTACAGTAGACAGACTAAATGCCTGTCAGAAACTTTGTAATCTTACTTAGGTTCCTGTGTCATACTAATTTCTCATTCCTCTTTCTGTGAGGAGTGTCTAGTTCCAAAGAGGAATTTTTGGAACAGTACGATTGATATAACAGTGAGAGGGAGGATGTAATCAACATTTAAAAGAGAGCTGTGTAATTGTACTCACATTTAAGATATTATAAGCAGGATTTCGAGTTGTAGTGTTGTTGAAGGGCTTTACAAGTCTGTCAATTTGTTTAATTTTTCTTTAGAAAGGAAAATCTGAAATTTAAAAATATGGTTGTTTGAATGCTGGATAGTCAAGCTTTAACTGTACTCTCTTGTTAATGCAGCCACTGTGCCTAGTTACCAAACTGGCAAACCTAACTGCTCAATCTGTAATGTAAAAATTTCAAATTTTTACATTACAAAAGTTGCTTTAACTAAGGAAGTACCCCTTTTTTAAAAAGTTTCAGTGTTGTAATTTATATTTAAAATCAGGCTCATTACTTTTTTTTGTTTAAAACAGAAATTTACATGTTTAGCACTTAGTTTATTGGGATAATTAAGTTTTTTAAAGTATTTCACAAAGAAGGAATAACAACTGTAGAAGTATATGAAGGTGTATTTACAAAATGCCATAGCATTACAGGTAAATTAAAATATGAAAGTTTTTAACTGTAGAATATATATGGCTGTAACAAAAATTTTCCACCCCCCCAAAAAAAAAAAACGTTTTTAATAGAGGGAAAAAACATGAAAACGAGTAGTAATCACTACCCAAATCTATGCCAATGTTTTGGTAGTTTTGGGCCCAGAAACTTGGTGGCCGCGAGTCCAGAAACAGATCTACTTCGTTTCAGATGTCCTGTGCAGATTCGAAGATAGCAGCAGCAAGATGTAGCATCAGGTGTGAAAAAAGTAGAAGTCCGAAGGAGTGATATCAGGGCTGTACGTTGGGTGTGGCAAAAGATCCCGTTTGAATCTGTACAGAGTTCAGACATTGAATGCAGACACATGTGGTCTTATCCTGATGGACATTACCTTTTTACGCCGGAACTAAGTTCGACATTTTTCCTTGCCAGCAGCATCGACATTGATTAGCATCTAGCTATAAACCTTACTGTTGAGGGTTTTACCTTTTTCCAGGTACTCTTCGTGGATAATACCACGGCAATCTGACGAGATAGAAAGCATGATCTTTTTGTTAGTTAAATTGTGCTTTGCGATGCTGCTGATGGGCTCACCGGGAACAGACCAACCTCCTTTTTGGCTTGTGTTGTTGAAGTAAATCCCCTTTTTATCACAAGTGATGATCCAGTCCAGAATCTTGTCCTTGCATTAGTATTCGAGCAGATTAGTGCAGGCCCGAGCACGTCTGTCCTTATCTGCTTGAGTCGGCTGATGTGGCATCCAGCGATTGAACTTATATGTCAAGTTTATGCCATGCATGGTGCGACTAATGGACATGACATTAACACCTAACTCCTTAGCAAGCTCTTGAGTGGTTGCATACTGATCTTCTTCCACAATTTCTTGCAGGAGGGACCTCATCAACATCAGAAGCCCAGGCAGAGTGCTCTGCTTCTTGAATGTCATAGTCCTTGTTTTTCAACATTCGTTACCCAACCTTCACAGTGTCATATGATACAACATTAATGCCTAAAGCTGTACACATGATTTGGTGACATTCTGTAGCTGACTTTTTGCAACATAACTGAAATTAAGATGAATCTAATCTGGTAGCATGATAGTTGCATTTCAGACACCTTGTACTCAATGATAATGATATTTTTTTACAAATTTCACAGCATAGTTTTCTAAAGCAAGTGTCTTTCTTTCAATTGCCAAAAATAGTTTGACAAAATATGATTAAAGACGGCAATGCGAAATGTTTGCGCAGACGATATTTCCGGTGGCAGGAAACTTTCTTTAAAACCCGATACTTATTCCATGTTTGTATGAAACATATTTCATATATGTGTGCATTGGACTGATAGAAAGAGTGACAGGAGCTAAAATGAAGGAACATGAACAATACATGCATTTATTTTAGGAATTTAAATTTTTGCAGGAAATGTTTTAAATTCACATAAGAATTGGTGAGATGAGAGTTTTGAGAAAATGGTGATGTCATAGATGTCTTTATATATTAAAATCATTGAGGTTATGAAACATATTGTAAATTTCAACAGAAAAAATGTTTTGAAGCCAAAAGACATTTTATTGTGCAGACTTTCCATAGCTATATTATATTTTTATTTCCTCTGTGTTCAACAGTGGATGACTCTTGAGTTGATATATATATGGCTCTGATATATATATGATATATATATAGGAAACAAAGGAAATTCACTTAAGGGCAGCATCAGGTGGATACAGTGAGTATGGGAAGATATTTTTTGTTTTAGCAAGAAAGTTTTAAATAGGTGATAATCTGTATGCTACTGATTCTTTGAATAGCAACACTATTTATCAGCCATAACTGAAATCTCTGCTAGTGGATACACTTGAATAGATGTCATATTAGCTGAACGGCTAGTGCCGTGAAACATTGCTGGTATTTTCCATATTCTGTTCCTGCAATTGAATAAGCAATCTGCATAAGCTTTCTTGCTTTTTTAAATATTTTATTATGGCTTTTAGCATGTAATTTAGAATAAAGAACATTATACTTTAAACTTTATTTAATACTAGCTGAAGTACCTGATGTTGGCCCGGCTTTGCGCTGAGTGAAGAGGTTTCATTTAAGCGGATGGGGGTAGTCTTTTCAAAATCTCAGGCAGACAGTCAGTTTCCTTTTATTTTGCTTCAAAGTTAATTGTGCAAAACTCAATAAAACTGTAGATTTTAATTAAGATAGAAAACAAACTTTATTAAACCAAAGGGGAAATTTGCCCAGAAGGGCTATTAATTTTGTTTTGGCATTTTGTATTGATTCACTATAAATGGCAAATCACTTTTCATTTTTTTATTGTTGTTGCCACCAAATATTAGAGCCTTGTATTATATTTAAAGAAATTAAATAATGAATAATCTGCATAATGTATGTATGTTTCTCACATTGTAATAAAATAACAGTACCTAAAGCATCAAATTTTGAATAATGCACGTTTCCATCCGAATATGGGCATCTGAAAGCCCAAATTTAGAATTTGCAATTTGTTTTATTACCTATTTCATATTTTGTAAAGCATTTATGAGTTTTTGATTAAGAAACTTGATGATTTCATAGCGAGCAATGGCAACACTGTACGAAAAAAAAGCATTTTTATCTCCAGCGCACAAGACTGTGTATCGGAAATTATAAAAGACATGCTCTTATAAACATTTTTTTATGTTGCTATTGAATTGAATTTTAAGGTTTTAATTGTGAAGAACATAATATTTAATAAATAAAAACGCACAAAACATTAAAAAAAAAAAAGCCCCTTTGGGCGTAATATAGAATTTGAAAACTTTCAAAAAATTTTTTTCATTATTATACTTGAAATTGCTGTAGTTTCCTTATATTTTATTCACATGTTTGAACATACATTTTATTTATTTATTTTGTACCTTTTATCCCAAAGTTTGAGTGTGGACAACATTTTTCCTTTTTCCATATAAATAAACAAATTATCCGGTGTGCCGTCTCTTTAGCAATCCATGAGAAAAATATAATGTTTCCAAGTAACACAGTTCTTTCAAATTCATGCCTGCTATACAAAGTTATTGTCCCTGTGCCTTGTTGATAATTGTAGCAAATGCAAGCCAAATGCTGTACTGCAATTACTTGGAATCTAAGGCTGTATTTAAATCTCCTGGAAGTAACAAAATCTCAGCGATGAGCACATCTTCAACTGCAGCATGCTTTGTGATGAGGTTGGCATCTATTATGTTCAGCAATAGTTTCTCTACAGTGAACCTTGTGTTCCTGCATAGCTTTGGCAGGTTGATGCTATGTAATATGACATGGGGTCTGTTATTTAATGATCCTGTGTTCTTTCAGGCATTGCACAGCTTGCTCTGATCCATTACTGAATGAATGGATGGAAAAGGGAAAAATTGTTGGACAAGCTTATTATGTAATTATAAATCAATATCTCTATCCATAGATCAATTCTTTGAAGAGTTGAATTTTGCTTAGTTATCCTTTGTGTCGTTTTTGAGAATCAACTTTCAGAAAATTAATCATCCACTTTGCCAATTTGTCCATGGTTTTTAAAATACTTTCAAAACACTTATTTAGTGTGCACTTAAATTCTAGTTTAAAGAGTAAAGAAATGCAGCACCATCTAACGGTTTTATTCAGAACTGATAGTGGGAATGCAACAATGATGATGTAAACCTAAAGCGGATGATGTGATATCAAAATTGAAACTTTGTGGAAATACTAATATTTATATTTATGTATAAAAAAATTAGAAATGTCTTGTTTATTATTTATGACTTGATAGCAGGAAGACAATAACAGGAACACGGACGTAAAATAGCTAGTTATCAGCAAGGCGGGTGCTGTGTGTGCAACATTCTAATATAAACACCCTGAATGTGGACCCGGTGTGTTGGTTTTTCAAAATTATGTATTAATTTTCCTCTTGAAAGTCAAATGTGCAATTCGTTAAAATCAGAATAAAATTGTAGATTCATGTCAATAGCATTTAACACACCAACAAATGTTCCTCATTATGTACAGATGATTTTAATTTAATCCTCTTTATCTCAATCCACCTATTTATGTCATAAATAGGTGGATTGAGAAGGCACTGAAAAGCTCTTAGAAGACATCTTAAAAAGATTAATTTTTCATTGGGATTGTATTTATTTAAATAGAGATTATGCTAGTTAAACTGCATATTGCTGAAATTGATTGAATTAATTTTGATGAAAATTGGTAGAAATAAAGAAAATTATACCTAAATTCCTAGAATGTTGGAAATATCCTTTGTACTTTGATATTTTCTGTTCCAGTACAGCATTTAGACATCATGTGATGTTTATAGAGTTTCTTACTAACAGTGCAGTGCAGCCTTTGAGAATAAATTCAAAATGAATTAAATCTTAGATGTTCATGATTTCTAGCAGGATTAAAAAATAAATAATTAAAATTTAATAGAAAGCAAAGAGATAAATAAAAATAAGTTATTAAACAAAAGGTAAATCGTTAAAATAAAGTAACAAAAACTAAGAAATAGCTCAACCGGTGCCCGATTGAACTTAACTCTGAATATAATGTACTATTTCAAAAAATGATAGAAATAAAAACCATTCTTTTACCAGCACATCAATAAAAAACGTTAAAATGTTTAAAGTACCGCTAAGGAGACTAACAAGAATGCTATAAACAATATATAGAGAAAATTTTAACGAATAATATATAGGTATGTAAGCAAAGGGGAAGAGTCCAATATTTTATGACCACTCTCTCCTGTCAGTACAATACTAGCTATCAAACAGAATATGATAAAGGAGCAAATTTTCTCTGAATCCAAGGGTTAACTGAGAAAAAAAGGAACAAGTGACGATTTTAATCCCCGTCCTTGGTTACAGCTTTTCCAAAAAAATCTGCAGGCGCTCTTTTCCACCGGAAGACATTATCAGTGGAATGAAAAATTTACCTCCTGTCAAAAATTCATTGTATTTTCTGGTAAATAAACCTTTGCCCTACGAGTGGAGGATTTTCTGTTCCTTAAAAGGCTCGACTTCCTTCTAAGGGTTTGTTTGCCAAGGAAAGAAAGGCATACATTCAGAAGTTAGAATATTTTTTATATAATTTTATTATTAAAAATAAAATTTTTGGTATCAAATTCCTGCTAAATTTGTTGTTCAGTTACATAAAAGAATTGCCAGAGCTTTCTTATTTAGAGCTCTGCTGTGCTCTGGCTAGAATTATGATTTATCCCTAAAAACTAAGAAGTACTGGAGCTGGGTTCTGGCACAGTTTAAGCTCTGGTGCATTGCCGTATGCAGTGATGGAGCTCGAGCTTTAATAGGAAAAACAATATGGTGTTATTTCTCAAGTAAAGAAAATCACACCTGAAACTGTATTTAGTGACTGCTCCATTCATCGTGAAGCTTTAGTAGCCAAAACAATCCCTGAAAATCTGAAAATTGTTTTGAATCAAGCTGTGAAAAATATTAATTTTATTAAAAGCCGAGCTTTAAAATTAAGAATATTTACGATTTTATGCCAGAGATGGGCTGTGAGCATGATGTTACATTCTGATGTAAAGTAGTTATCCAGAGGCAAACTTTTACTCCTTTACTTTTAACTAAGGATTATGAAAAAGAAAATTGGATTAGAAATCCAATTTGTTCAAATGCACCTGAAATTTTATCTCATGAAGAAAAAGAACTTGTTAAGTTTTGGTGAACCAAAAAAAAAAAAAAAAAAAGAATTTAAAGGAATTTCAAATAAAGCTATTAAATTTTTTTTTATTATTTCCTTTTTTCATAATCTATTTGTGTGAACAAGGATTTTCTTCCATGAGATATATGAAAAATAAATACAGAACAAAATTAAAAGTGGATCCTAATTCATGGTTAACACTAAATGAAATAAGACCAGACATAAAGAAAATGATCTCTCTTAAACAGACCTGTAAGGGGGATCATTTTGAATGGGGTCATAAAAGAATCCTTTATAGCGTAACAATAATTTATTAACAGGTTTATGTTACACACTGACATCCCATCTAATTTTAAGAATATTACAGAGCCAGAGGGTACCCTTGTTGCTGCACTTAGTCCAACATAGTTTATATTAAGAGCAGTTTATGTACAGGATTGTTTACAGGCCCAAATTTCTTACTAAATTTTAGAATTAAAGTACTAAGACTTGAATTTTGATAAATAAAATGGTAACCAATTTTTAATCTAATATTTTCTATGTGTGCATATTTAATACAATTGTAAGTAGCGAATAGGTTATGCAAATGACAAAATATATATTTTTTTAATATTTCTATTCAGAACTTGAAAAATCATTGTAAAATGTAGTGGTGGGACTAAAGTTTTTGAATTTTTGTTTAGATGGTATGCGTTAAATCAAACGATTGAGAACTCCTGGTGCAGATTTTGTCAAGACTGTATTGATTTCGAGGGCAACTGATAAACTTGCCTCTTCATCAAGAGCAAAGATATCTGCCTATTTGGTCAATGATGTTCTCTGTTTTACAAATAATGAAAAAAATAGTAGATAGTTGAAATAATTCTTTAATTCATCTGCAACCAAATTTCAAAGCTATTGTAGCATCGACTCTGTAGACCGCCTGCCTGTATATGATCTTTAATAGTTAATAAATTCTCCCTTCTTTAATGTTTAAACCATATACTGTGTCTTCATGCAAAAGATAAAAAGTCAGATGAAATTCCACAGAATAAGTAATTAAATTTTAAGGAATATCTGCTGCATTATATATATATGCAGATGGGTAAAACTCTTGGCCTCTTTCATTTTGGCAATTTTTGCAGTTTTTATAATTTTATAGTCAAGGATAATTTTTCTAATATTTTAAATGTAATGAATTATATTCATGAACCTGAAAAATGTTTCTCAAATGTCAGAATATGTTCCTATTCATGTTTCTTCTTTGCTGTGTTCACCTTTTTACTGTAAAACATTTGCTTTTCTGACATATATTCTGTTGCATTCTCTATGCTTCTGTTTATTTTCAGTTTAATTAACATTGTTTTATAGATGTGAAGTTTTAAAATGTGTATCCAATAAAGTCTTAGTTTGCATCCTAATAATGTGTTGACATACATCTTCAACCTTCTGACCTGTTGCCAAGGCAGTTTCTTAAAGTTAACTATTGCTAACTTGTCTCTGTTATCCTAGCACCCTTGGTTATTTGTTTGTCTGCTGTGACATTATGGCCATGTGGGGGAGTCACCTTTTGCACATTCAGTCATGAACAAAACAGTATTGTGCCATTTTTGAAGCTTAGTGCCAATCTTATGTGTGTGAGAGTTTTATTATGATAATTATTATTATTATTAAGGTTTCCCTAATAAAAGCACATTAGACGAAAGCACACATGTTGAAAGGCCAAAAAAAATAATCCTGCCGTGGTAACAGCCCACAGTATGGATGGTGGATGAAAAGTGGATGAAAGCGCACATTTAGGAGCATTTTGTTTTATTTCTTCCCCCATACTTTTGGATAGGTATAAATGAAATGGATTGATCAACAACAGCAACATGGAAATATTCTCTCATTTAATGGAAACTGCAGAAGTCCATTATGGGGAAGCATATGACTATGTTATTATTATTGTGAATAAACATTCATTAATTTCCACAAAATTTTTACATGCATTGATTTTAATGTTAAGATGAGATGGCTGCCCTGATTGATATAGCGGTGAATTATGCTGGCTGCCATATCACTAGGACCGGGTTCAAATTTTGGAGAAAACATGAATGTTTTTAAGTGTGTAGTCTGTATATATGACCTGGGGGTACTTAAAATACTTAATGTGGCTAGAAAGTACTTTAATGATAGAAGAGGGGTGGGAGGCCCTTGGCTGTGTCTCTGAGGCTGTTTTATATTAAAATTGGAGCACAGTTAGTCTGGTGAGATTATATATGCTTGACCAAAGGTATAATGCTGGTGTCCTGTTAAGATGGCAGTGAATTGGGGCATACTTCTCTCATATTTTAATCAGCCACTGTGTTGTGATTTGTTTGAAGCAAGCTTTGGTTTGCAGAACTCATATAAATTAATGAAAGGAATGCATGATCTATTAAACCATGTTTGTGTTTGGAAACATTTTGCCTTCCCAGCATGAAAGAATTTTGCACAGCCCTTTTGGCTTCAGATCGCATTTCAGTTTTATGAAGTGATTATTCAAACTAAACTTTCTGAAGTTCTTGAAGAAACAGAGTAGCTGCATGTTCATCTGTTGTCAAATTCCAAGTTGTGAAATCCATTGCAGTTGGAAAAAAAATTGAAAAGCGTTGTTGCAAGAGGGATGGCTATAAAAGTAATTAATTCCGAGAAAAGCAGCAAATCAAATATGTGATACAGTACACATGGATCACTGACATCTCCCTTCATGAACACATCACTTTATTAACAAATTATCGGAACAACAAACATCTTGAGTGACAAATGCCCTCGCAAGAGACCGAAGAAAGGAACCTAAAATTTAGAAAAACAACCATTATAACTAAATGCTGTAAAAAAAATTACATTTACATTTCATTGTACAAATTCCTACTCTATAAAACTTCAGAATTTTGAATTAATTTTTTAAAAGAAAAATTTAATATAATTCAAAAATAGATAAAAATTATCCAAAATGTTCTGTTTAAAGCAAAACAAAATCTGATAGCATACTGTTGTCATAGTCAAAGCAATTTCAGAAGTTAAGTTGAATTAATATTTATATTTTATGTTATGAACTTACACTGTACAAATTATCATTGGGAATGAATTAATGTGTGAAGATTATAAATTTATAAGAAATAATTGCTAAACTAGATATTGATATTGTAATTTAATGCTCCAAGTGGCTAAGGGTTGGCCCTAAAGAGCTAAATTTTCTAAGACAAAGAGTAAGTGGTATTTTCTTGATTTTATTTCAAAATGACTCTCTGACTTTGGGCCTTGACTTCTTAATATATATATATATATACCATTTTAATTATCTGGACAGATTTTAAAATTTGTACTTAAAGACATCATGACTGATATTTTTTAATGTTTGCTTAGCTTAGATTTTGATATTTGTCTGAAGCATTTTATATTCTACTAATAACTGTGTTTTCTGCGTATTGTTTTTTATGTTCTGGAAATTAAACATGACTTTATGTATGTGTAAGATAGTGTACGCTTTTTTGCCATAATATGTTATCTTTTGTAATCAGTTTTTAATGCTCATTCTAAAAAAGTATTATTACTCAATTTTTTTCCTTTATTGTAAAATTATGCTATAAAATTCCAGCATAATATTGAAACATTTATTTATAGGTTGGTTTATAAATGGTTTTACCTCATCTATATGATAAGTTACGGACTTGGTGTTGTAGGTTATATTATTGTACTCCTAACACTTCTTGGAGTCAACCTTATGTTCCGAAGCTTACCCCAACCATGGATGGATTGCGGCCTTATGTGTCTTTTCTATGGTCTGTACTATGGTGTCTTAGGTAGAGATATATCTGAAATTATCACAGACAAGATGGCTGCCACCATAGGGGTAATAATTTATAAATTCTCTTTTTGTATGGGTTTTATGTATTGAAATTTTGTATTGTAATACTTATTCCATAAATGTAAACAGTTTGTTCTATAGTATCTGAAATTCTGAGATACCAGTTTTAACATATTGTAATTTTGTTATTGCTATTATTTGTTACTGTAATTTTGTTATTGCTCCTGAAGTATAGTAAAAAGTTGAAAAATATTGAAAATTTGTTCATTGCCAGAGAGGTTGAAAGCGCTCTTAGTCTTTTCCTCTCATTTTCTTTGGCATTAAAATATATGTAGGGTAAAAGAAAAGAAATGAGTATAGCTTTTTTATATGGATGACAGCATACAAGCTGAGTAAAATTCTGCAGTAAATATGCATATTATTTAATATTAGAAACTTCTTTTTATTAGCCCACCAGCGGCCGAACGGTAAAGTCGCTGAACACTGGTAGTTCAGTCTGAGGTTCGAATCCCACGAACGGGCTGGCTGCATGAGCGTTTTCGTGGTTTTCCCCATGTTTAGCATGTATATGAGCCAGTTTCCCTTAGAAAGTCCTCCACGAAGGTATCCCTTCCCTTAGGCAGATAGCCCTTGAGGCTTTGCCGTAATTAAATAACCTAACCTAACCAATCTTTTTATTTATTGTGTAAATGTTTATAAATAATTAGTCTTCACAAAAAATTAACAGGTTTTTAAAATATAATGAAATTATTATATGAAAGCCTCAGCTCAAACAATAAATATTCTGTTAAACATTTGTGTGATTAAACAGTATCCAGTCTTAACTTGCTTTATAATTGAAACAAAAGGAGATGTAAATCGAATCTGTGAAATGTCAAATTGTAATTTGGTCTTCAAATTTTACTGTAAGCAATATCACTATATCTGTAATCAACTCAAAGCTAGATGAAGTATTTATTTATACACTGTATACAGTTAATCATCTATGAAGCTGCAAATCAGAGATCATGGCTTAATATGGCATTTTAATCTAACATCTAACTGCTCCTTAACTCTGTATAATTCTGATGTGGGGGTGTTTCTATCGTAGTATGACAACACATTTCTCTATACTCCCCACCTGAACTCATAGAGTTCACACAATTAAGGATAATAACAATTAAGTCTAAATAAAATTAAAATACTTACAATTACTTACTGTTACAATTTTTTTAAAAAAAAAGAGGGAAGAATCTCTTTGAATGTCTAATAAAATATGAAATAAGAAAAATTAATCAGTTGAACAAAGGAATTACTGAATAATCAATAAGTTCAAATTATTCTCATTAACTGCTGGAAAAGTCAATAGTTCTTAAGTTGGTTCACAACTTCTAAGGCTTACGAGAGTTGTATGGGTCTCTTCATTTGTCCTTTGGACGTTTTAATTAAACAAGAATGAGCATGTTGATCTTGTCCTCTATATAATTCTGCTACCACACTAAGCTCCCATAAGAGTTTGGATTTTGTAGACCCTTCCAAAAAAAAACAAAATCTCCAACTTTTAATTTTTTATCGATTTGGGAATATCCAAATGGTGGGCTGTTCACAAGTCGAGTAAATATTGTTCCTTCCACCTTTTCCAGAGATGTTCTAAAAGTTTTCTAAACATTCGTAAAAACCTTCTCACCGTGCAGGTGTTCTGGGATAAATTTCCAGCTTATCTTCTTGCAGGTAATAAAATCTTGAAATTTGGAATCCTTCAGTATTTTTTAAAAATGCTTGCATTGTTGATTTACCTTTTGAAAGGTTTTTGTCATAATCTGAATAAGTTGTACAATAACGTCCTTGTCTTGACACGGGTCATCTAAAAGCCATCAAAAAATTTTCTGTTGACAAACTGGAGACCAGCTCTAAATGAAGGGCTTTGGTAACGGCACAGGTAAAAATAACTATGTACGATTTGTTGGTTCTGGTTTCTGATCTAACCCAAATCAGACCAGCAAAGTCGATTTCAGAAAACAAGATGGTGGAGTTTCAACTATTCGGCCTTTTGGCAGCTGTGCAGTCACCTGTTGAACAGGTATTACTGTATACTTTTTACAAATAAGACAGCTTCTAAGGATTTTCTTCACAAGCTGTCAGCCTTTTGATGTCCAGTATTCTTTTTGAAGGTTGGTTGAAGTTGCTGAAACTCCACCATGCATCAACTTATTATATTTTCTTTCAATAATGAGTTCTGTAAATTTTTAATTTCGAGTCAAAAGGATAGGATGCTTTTCTTCATTGCTGAAATCAGAAAATTGTAATCTTCCTCGTAGCTGCAAGATTCCTTTATTGTCTAAAAACGGGGAAAAAGAAAATATGGATGACTTCTTAGATATGTTTTTATCAGTTTCTAATGCAGAAATTTCCAAATTTTAAACCACTCTTTGAATTCTACAGATCCAGAGCTCTTCTGCGTCTTTAAGCTCTTTTGCTGTGGGAATATCTGGCAAGTTTGTAAGTTTCCTAATTTTCAAAGTGAAGCATTTAATCCAAGCTGTTATTTTTAATATCTTATGAAAATAAGATTACTGTATATATATCAGA
The DNA here is from genome assembly GCF_044657685.1 of Stegodyphus dumicola. Taxonomy (NCBI): domain Eukaryota; kingdom Metazoa; phylum Arthropoda; class Arachnida; order Araneae; family Eresidae; genus Stegodyphus; species Stegodyphus dumicola. The sequence continues at coordinate 177,630,986 of NC_140776.1, read as the reverse complement.
TAATTCATCCTTCTCTTGTACAATACATTTATTCTGTTGAGCATGAGCAAACTTCTTTCTTATATTCCAAAATTTTTTCTTCAATAATGTCTAAATTACCAAAGGGCCAACACTGTAAAAGCCAGGGTGGTCCATGCCACCAAAGTTGGCAGCTTCTTAAGTTATCAACAATAGTTCCTCGTGATGTGAGGTAGGCTGGGTTGTCTTTCCTATAGCAACAATGCCAATCACTGCTTTCAGTTAGTTTTTGAATTTCATAAATTCTGTTTTTGATGAAAGGTTAAAATCTTTCGGGAGATCCACAAATCCAAAAAAAAAAAAAAAGTTATTTATGAGTGAAAGGGGATTACTTTGTATTTTAAACATTTGTGGTTTTATAACTCAACCTGGTGGACAAAAGTGCACCTAAGAGCTCAAATCTAGAAAGTGTAAGTGATTTCAGAGGTGTGACTCTACTCTTGGAAGCAAAAAAAAAAAAAAAAAACTGTTTGAAAAGTTCCATTGTTAAAACCTATTCTCAGTTATACCATGCATCCATAAGCAGAAGTTGAGAGGGTCGTAGATGAATATTTTCACAACCTTCCAGACTCTCACTTCCAGACAGACGCGAAAGAATACTAATGTTGGGGAAATGCTGGATGAAGTGTATTGGAAGTGGAGGGAGATTATGTAGAAAATAAAATCATTTTTTTTTTAACAGAAACTCAAAGTCTCATTGTCAGGCCGAGAACTTTTCACCTTGCCTTCATAGTAACAAGTAATCCTGAGGTGGTTCAGTTCTTCAGTTTCTTTGTACCAGGCTTTCCATTTACAACTGAGATCAAATGGCAGTTCATCACCGAATCAATTTTGGCAGGCGAGATTTCCTGAACCAAAAACTTTATTCTTATACAGTCAAAATTCTTTAATCCGGACCTCAAAGCTACAAACTTTCTGCGCATGCATCAACATATTATGCGTTAACGCATGCGCATAATACGTTTACGCATGCTCATTTAACGTATAACGGATGACATAAGCTAAGCTCTAATTATCTATTTCAGTTAATGTTGCAGATTGCGTTGTTCCTTAATATTCTAATTGGATCCGGCTTATTATTTTTTGCAGACTGTTAGAGCAATTTTTTAAAAGTAAGAACTTTCAATTATGTCGAAAAGAATTTCCGACTCCGGAGCTACCAAAGGATCTACAAAGCGAAAGCATGTCTTGATGTCTATCAAACAAAAAGTGGAATTGGTGCAAAAAATGGATAAAGGCATATCCTTTGATTCTCTAATCATTCCAAAATCGTTTACGCTTTCTTCCGGAAATTACGGTACATATATATATAAATAGGCAAAAAATTCGAATAAAAATTTTTTTTAAACCCATTATGTGCTATTCTAGCTGCAGGATTGAAGTAGAATAAATTTAAAGCATCTAAATTAATTAGGAAATTGGAATAAAAGCAAGGCAATTCCTCTGTATTATAATAATTGCAACCATGTATAAGAGTTATAACATAATATCTGAACTAATAGGATTAAAGAGGGAATTCATAGTAGAACAATTTTGAAAAATAAAAATGCAAAAGGGAAAATATACAAAATTATATGAATAAAAAATTAATCACCTTTTATTGAAACTCAAATTCTGAACTCTTCAGGGGAAAATGAATTAAAGCTTCCTAAAAGTCATTTAATATGTTTTGTTCTCCTCGTCCATTTGAGATCAAAAATCATAAACATATTTTATCAATTTTGAAATAAAATTCATATAAAAATGAAACCTCGAATCTCAAATGTACCAGAAATTTCCCTATACATTTTTGAAACACTTGAAAAAAAAGCATAAATATACATAGTACCGAAATGACAGTTAAAAACCATAGAACTTTACATTATGTACATTAAAATTCAACTAAAACTCAAAAAACAAATTGGTCTAAAATCAATATAGTGCCAAAATGACTGTTAAAAACCGTAAAACTTTATATGCATTGAAATTCACCAAAAATTTAAAAAAAAAAAAAAATGTCTAAAACCAATATATGCTAATCTGAAATTCAAAATCAAGCATAAATATAGGGCAAAACTAATAGTCATTTAGGCAAATTAAAAATTAGAGAACTCCAGTTATGCTAACAAATTTTTTAATATCAAGAAAACGAAAAACTGTACTTAGAGATTTTTATAAATAAGAAAGTTAAATCTGAGCTTTAAACAGCTAAAAACTGAAAACCTATTTGAAACTACTCGTATAATTGGAAAAATTGAAAAGCGTAAACTTACTGAAATTCTTACTGAATTCTAAAGATAACTAAACGATGTTCTTGTTAAAGAAAGTAGAATTCAAACTGCTCTGGGGAAGCCAAAATTTTGTAGTTCTTCGGAAAAGTATGCGACAAGTTCAAACTGTCCAATATCAAAACAAAGTATTTTAACATGTGTTCAAAGTGTCTGACACTGTTATATTTTGTGTGCAGGGGTGTCAATAGTCGGGTGTAGTCTATAAAATTATTACTATCGAGAAGGTGGTGATCATCAGCTCAAATTTGCGGCGTAAGAAACTGTTAAAAGGAGCTAAAATTTTAAAGCGTGAAACTATAACCGACTCAAAGTTTCAGAGAACGAAACTGTTAAAAGGAGCTAAAATTTTAAAGCGTAAAACTATAACTGCCTCAAAGTTTCAGACAACGAAAAAGGTATATGTTATAAAAGATAAATGTCTTCACGTAATCGGAGTACAATACGACTTGGAAACTAGAAACCCCATTCTTTTAGTAACAGCCAGATTTGCCGGTATAAATTTACAAAAAGTAGAAAGAGAGTATATAAATAGTAAAAATAATTAAAGGGGGCAAATACAAAATCTTGGACATATGTGCATTAAATTTCTTAGCGTAGTCATCCAACTATTACCTCCAATTAAGTTTTAAGTGACAATTATCATATCACTTTAGATGAGAAGTTTAAAAAAAGTAGTTAATACCAGCTTTCTTTAAAGCTATGGAAATTTTGAATTGAGGTGTTTTATTTTCTAAGAGAATATTGACCAAGTTAGTGATTTCGTCTTGTAAGTATTTTGACTTTGTTGCAAATATTTTTTATTCTAATTAGTTGAGTATGGTATTAGTATTACTAATTTGTAAGGTATTAAGTATTACTAATTTGAAAATATTGGAGTGCCAGTGGATGAGTTTTATCTCTTCTTTTGTCGTAGATTTTAATATTTTTAAAATTGTTAATGTGCAAATGTAGGTAATTAATATCTTCTTGTTGAAAGTTAGTTTTATTTAGATTCACACATGAAGAATAAATGCGATCGTATTCTATTTGATTGTAGTTATTGAATGTAATAATATCATCCATGTATCTGTAAAAATGTAATAATATCATTATGTATCTGTAATATAAATGTTGCACTTGAGATCATTGTTGTTGGAAATGAAATTCCTTGGTGAAAAGGTAAATATTACAGATGGCGGAACTCGAACAAGTCACCATTAGGATACCATTGATTTGTTTAAAAAAAGCATTATTAAATGTTATGTAGTAATTAAATAGAATACTTTTTAAATACGGTTGCCACTCTTCTTTGGAAATAACAGTAATAACTTGTGGAAATAGATCTGGTAGTAATCAGACTGTCAAAGACTTCTTGTAAAGGAAGAGCTGTGTATAAATTCTCAAAATCGTAGCAGTAGATATTATCAATCTTTAAAGTGTGAAGTGCTTCTATTATCAGTAAGTTATTATTTATTATCCATTTGAAATTAAGATCTTGCATCTGTTCATTTTTAATAAAGTAGAGAACCGTTTTAAGTATTTTCGTGAAACGGTAGACCGTTTCTTTCATGTAATTTCTTGTCCCGTTAGCTATGAATCGAAATTTGACAGGTGTTTTGTGAAATATAGGCAATGCATAAAGGTTAGAAGATCTGTTGTAAAATTTATTAGTAGTAATTTTAAGTCTCCAATGTATGGCCGTGAAATGCTTTTACAGGATATTCGCCGTAGTTTTAACTTTATGATAGGTAACTGCGCTATGGAGTTCTTTCTTGATCAGCTTGTAGTAGGAAGCTTTTCAAATAAATAATACTAAAGTTGTTACTGGCTTTGTCTATTTTTGTAATGGTGAACAGTTCCTTTAAAATTTTCACTTTCATATCTAAATCTTCCTTATTATATTTGCTGAAGTCGCTGAGCATTTCTTCTTTCCATTCCAGATAAGTTTGTTTTGTAGTTGAAGAATACAGTGAAAGCTTCTAGATCTCTTTCGAATTGTAATAAATGCAGAAATTTTTGCTAACTTTGAAAGTGGATCGACATTTGGTGCCAAGATTCATCAACTGCCTTAAATTTCTTTCTTCTATAGTTTCTAAATATCCTGTTATAATATGTTGATGATGTTGATCTACATAAGGGCTATATTCTGGAAGTTTGTGATTGCAAATATCTGGAGTATTATCGATCTCATGGTGGTTAATTCTTAAGCTGTGTAGTGTTCTTTCATATCTATAGCTTGGTATTACCTATACTTTGTCTGGGATCAAAATTTAGTTTGTGATCAACATATCTTTCAGAGTGTCCATTTTAAGCAGTGTCTTATCATTAGTTCAAAAACTGTTCATAATGATAAATACTCGCCTAGTCACAGCATGCAAGGAAAATAAAAGAAAAGCTCTGGCAGTATTAAAATATTTGAACAAGGAATCTTGTTCTTATTAAAATATGCACTCTTTTCCATCCACCTCTGAACTGGGCACATCTTATTTTTTGACCACTCCAATATTTTTCTTCCGTGATATATTGTTCAAGGTAAACATATTCCTCATATATATCATTTCAAATAATTTATGATTTGGCATCATTTTGTTAATTAACAGAAAGCCTTTTTCAGCTTGACTCCAAGAAAGGATTTCATTTAATATGATCCAGGGTTTAACATTTCTGTGCATGAATCTTGCTCTTATGTCATGCTGTTTTCATCTCCTGAAATACTTTTTTTTATCCATTTTTCCAAAGGAGCGTTCTGATAAAAGGAAACAATAGTTTCTCGAAATGCAAAAACTTCGTATTGTGGCACATCTCCACTTCAAGATTTTTGAAGGGTGGGTTTTTTATTTATTTATTTATTTATTGGAACAAAGTTATCCTCTATCTTGCTCAATACTGAAGCTTTAAAATCATCCTCTGAAGTAATTACATCAAATGCAATTGCAGTTTGATTTTCAGTTGTTGTGATATTTTATGAAATGTTGAAGCTTTAGTGTTAATAAAATGTACCCAAACTTCTGCCACTGGATTTTCAAAGAATTTTGAAATAAGCCTGGGACACTTTTCTTGAAATTGAAAATAAGCCTTTAGTGGTAAAAACATTTCGGGAGGGAGAAGTAATGCTAACCACCCTAGTATCATTGAAAAATTGGTTTTTATGAAGTTGTTTAAATTTTTTAGTGTTTCAGCTCTAATAGTATAAGATTTAAAATATATGTATATATCTTAGAAATAATGATTTCTATATCAACTGGCAAACCATCAGCAAATGTTCTTATGGTTTTATTGATAATATGCATTGCACATTTGACTTCAGTTAAACCATGGTTAAGGTTTCGTTTCAGTTCAACAAAAACAGTATTTTCTACGCGTCTATCAGCTCCTTCAGAGTTAGAATTCGTATTATAGGCATCAAGACCTTTTCTTTTAATTTATTTTGTTCAAGATAAGTATTTAAATAGTTGCTGAGTAAGTGTAAGGCATTTAGTATTATTGCTTCAAGTGTAAGGCATTTAGTATTATTGCTTCGGCCTTGGTTCGCACACATGTAAATTTAGGCTCCTTAAATGCCACTTGAAGCAGCTTGGACGTATAGTCCATAGACCTAAAGCTATGGTTGTGGCAAATAATATGGTATGCAAAAGTTCCTTCCACTGCAGCTAATTTTTCTTCTTCCTTGTTGCCTATTTTCTCCTGTTTGAAGAAATTGTTCAATAATGATGTAGATGCAGCAGCAGAGTTTGACATTTTATATTTGTTACTATTTATATGAATTTGAATATCTGTACGGGCAACATGGCTTATTGAAAATTTTGAAGAACATGTTCACACCAAAGCACTGCACTGTATGCATAATCGCTTATAGTTTTTTTTCAATAAACAGGTATTCTTTCTGTAGGTCTTTGTTAAAAGTACATTTCTTTTTTTCCCCCGAACCCATTATTAAAAAGTCAATGGTAAAAATCAATAATGAATTAAACTGCAGGAAAACATACCTTTAGCATGTACGTAATGCACTGTTGATAAAAATTATATGTTGTTGTCAAACAGAAAACATTATTAAACGTCATCGTTTCAAAATCTTTTAACTCTTATGCACAATCAAAATGATAATGGAGTAAGAATTTTACAATTTAAATGGGACAAAAGAAAGATGATTTCAAATGGTTTTATCTACAATGAAATTTCAATGAATTACATCATTAGGATTTCTAACAGGTGAAATATGTAAGAGTTGTCCGAAATGCAAATTAAGTGAGATGTTCGTTTCCCAAATCTGGAATGCAATAGTTCAAGAGCAGCTTCGTAATTATTCTCGATAAGAGCGAAACCAGAAATAGCTTTGGTGGCTGAGCCACCAAGAAAACTTTTTAACTTAAGTTAATTTTTCTATTTTTGATAAATTTGGATTTTTGTCAATCACATTTTTGAACTGACCTATAATTTCTAACCAATTCGATGGATCACCATAAAATTTTGAGATAGTTAATTTTGGAAGACAAGTACATTTATTACTTTCGTTTTTGGAATCTGTAGCAGTTTTGTCAGGAGTGTTCACACCTTCATTGTCCAAATTTTCGAGTTTATTCAATTCCTTAAATTTTTTTCTTCGCTCTGAATTGCCACAGTTAGATTTTCTCTTTGTATTCCAGAGCAGACATGACTTCAAATTCATCCACTTTGACTTTTGACACTAAACTTTTGAGGCCGGGCTTTGGCAGCTGTAAAAGCCTTGAAAGGACAGGGTATCTTGAACCAAATACTTCCTTAAGAAATCACCTCCTATTTGCAACAAAGATTCTTGTGTGTAGTTTAATGGATTCACAGATGGGTGCATCTATGTTGCAAAAGGAAGGGAAGTGTAGGGATTAGTGACCAGACTTCAAGATGCTTTTTGTCACTGAGGGAAAATTTCATGTTACAGTTGTTCTGGATTGAGACTACTGGACATTACGCAGAAAGAAATATGTAAACCTCCATTGAAGAAAATGTCATTCTTTCAATGTTACTTCCATTTTTATAAAATTTTGTTTGAATTTTAAATGACTTATTGTGTCTTTACTAAGTGCTTACAATAATTATTTCTATCGTATCTTTATATTAATGTTATCTCAAAAAATATTTCAACTATTGGATTATTTCCTTGGGCAATTTAAAATTTAACCAGTCTTCATCTCAGTCTTTCTTCATCTTTTTTTAAAAATTTATTTACTGTTAAATGTCCTTATAATTTTAAATTAATTTTGGTATATATTATCAAATATAGCTATAACTTTAAACTTTCTCCCATACAGGGAATAAATAAAAAATAAACGCTTAAAGCTATAGAAATGATTAAAAATTAGAGTTCAGTGGAACTATTAAAATCTTTACTAAAAATTACTATTATCTAAAATTTACTTTCAACAAATTAGAATATAACTGGTTTAATTAAAAATAATTTTATTTTATTGTAGACTGTTAGTACTGCAATGTTCAACTATGTAAGTGCTCCTAATTAAAATTTAGTTCTTTTCCAAAATTAATGCATAATAAAACAGAAACCAAAAACTGTTTTTTAGAATAATGTATTTTAGTTTTAAAAATGTAAAAAAAAAAAAGATTATTTAATCATGTACTGTTTTATACTGTTTATTGAAAATCAGTGAGTGATATATTTCAGGTATTAATAACAGAATGAATTTAAGTCATTAAAAATGTCAAATTATTTAGTATGCAAACCCATAATTCAAAATGTAAATTCCATTTATCTAAAACTAAATTCCCAACCTCACTAAGGGAACGTGTTCACTTGGCTATCAAAATTTAGGTAATTTCTTAGTGCAAAGAGTTTTTTCAAATTAAAGGGGATATTGTTTGCTATGCATAGTGTCTGAAAAAACTGTGGGACAAAAGTTAAACATTAATTAGTTGTCTTCAATCTGTATTATATTATTCTATATTATGCTATATAATTTAGTACATTAAGAGAAATCTCCAGATAATTTCAGGTGCCTGGTCAGCAAAAGTCTCTGCTGGTTAAAATCATCGTCGCATGTGAATTTTTCTATTTTCTCTATTGTCTAAACCAGTTTTTTTCAATTCCAGACTGTCTTTGTAGCAGCTTTGACATCAACCATGGCGGCATATTTTATATGGTGTAATTTAAATTCTATGATATATTATTGAATATCTGTTTGCAGTTACTCAAAAAAACTTCATTGTCAGGTCATGTGAAATCTATACTGACACAGTTGAATTAGCAGTTTTTTTCCTTTTTTATTGAAAATTTGGCAGCTATTCATTGGTTTCATTAATACCTCATTATGAAGAAGTTAAATCTGTCCAAATAAATCATAGTGCAAGATAATATCACAATACCGGCAAGAACAAAAATCTTACTTCCTGGATCCATAGCTGAAAACAGAAATTTCAACTACGGCATCATAGAATATTCCAGGAACTGTTATAGGCCAAAAGGAGCACTAGTAGCCTCAGCACTCATCGACCTGTTGAGGATCGTTATCCCGGTGAGAGTTCCCAATGTAACTGAGAAAACGAGAGTGATTGCAATATGTACTCCAGTGACCAGTATTAAATGAAAGAGTAACACTCCAGAAAGCATTACATCAGAGTTACTGCAGAATATGCAATTAAACGATGAAGAGAAGAATGCTGCTGATCATGTCATTAAAGATCTTCAAGATGTTTTCTCCCGCTCCTCTTCTGACGTGGGTCGAACTAGTTTGACACAACATAGAATCGATATTGCTGATCATACCCCGATCAAGCAACATCCAAACTTCTACCGATTGCTAAACAGGAAGAGGTATGAACACTCTTAAAGGATATGGAAGAAGGCGATGTCATCGAGCTTTCAGAAAATTCATGGGCATCTCCCATCTTTGTAGTCAGAAAGAAAGACAGCTCAACAAGATTTTGCATTGACTATTGCCGGTTGAATGAGGTTACGAAGAAAGACAGTTACCCTTTTCCTAGAATTTCCTAGAACAATATTCTGTATATGCTTTCTGGAAGCAAGTGGTTCTCAACACTTGATCTAAAGAGGGGGTATTGGCAGGTAGAAATATATCCTGATGACCGAGAAAAGACTGCATTTACTACAGGACAAGGACTTTGGTAGTTCAAGGTGGTGCTGTTTGAACTTTGCAATGTGCAATGCACCGGCTACATTCGGGCGCCTAATGGAGACTGTTTTGAAAGGTCTTTCCTACGAGGAGTGTCTGATATACCTGGATGATATCATCATCGTCGGAAAGACTTTTGAAGAACATCTAGATAATCTTAGAAAGGTACTTCAAAAACTGAAGGAAGCCAATCTAAAGTTGAGTCCCGCTAAATGAAAATTATTCAGACAGGAAGTGATTTATCTCAGACATGTCATCTCTGCAGAAGGTGTGTGCACGGATCCTGAAAAGGTGTCAGCTGTTAAATCCTGCAGATGTTCCGAAAATGTCCATGAGCTGAGAAGCTTCTTAGGGCTTTGCACCTACTATAGAAGATTCGTCAAGAACTTTTCTTCCATCGCAAGACCCCTTCACAAGCAGACAGAGAGCAAGCAAAAGTTCTTGTGGACAAAAGAATGCGAGTATGCATTTAACAACTTAAAGGAAGCTTTAACTTCTGCTCAAATCCTGACATATCTCAGCTCAGCAGACCATTTATTCTCGACACAGACGCGAGCAACGAAAGTGTCGCTGCTGTTTTGTCCCAAGAAGTAGACGGCCAAGAACGTGTAGTAGCTTACTGGAGCAAGTGCCTGTCTAAACCAGAGAGGAATTATTGTGTCACCAGGAAAGAGTTGTTCGCCATAGTCAAAGCTGTAGAACAGTTCCATCACTATCTATACGGCAGAAAATTCCTGCTCCGCACCGATCATGCATCATTGACCTGGCTTTTAAATTTCAAGAATCCTGAGGGTCAAATAGCCAGGTGGATACAGAGACTCCAAGAATATGACATCACTATCCATCATCGTAAGGGATCATCACACGGAAATGCCGCCTTGCCAAGAAAACTGTCGATATTGTTCCAGAGTGGAAGCGAAATACGAGCTGCTGACTCCGGTCGCAAAACAAATTACAACATCAACATCGGCTGATCGAGAACCGTGGAGTGATGATGAAGTCAGGAAAGATCAGCTGGAAGACCGCGACATTAAACCCATAATTGATCTAATGGAGTCATCAAACAGAAAACCTACCTGGCAGGACATTTCTATCTGTAGTCCTACAACCAAACAATATTGGGCACTCTGGGATTCACTTCACATTCGAAACGGCGTCTTATACCGGAAATTCAAATCGCCCACCAAATGTGCCTTCATTGCCTGAGGAATATATTAAAGATCTCTAGGCTCGGTTTGAAGAGATGCACAACTTTGTTTGAGAGCGCGTCAACTTGGCGATGGAGAAAATGAAGACCTGATACGACACAAGAGCTACTGAACAAATTCGAATTCCACAAAGGAGATAAGGTGTGGTTGTGCATCTAAATTAAAATGGTTGATTCTGTTAAAAAGTGATGTGCTTCAGTTTTAGATGGATAATGATGTGTTTGTGTAGCTATAGTTAAATATGTCTTATTGATTCTAAATATCAAAGTAATTAATCACATTCTGAAAATTTAAATTATCTGAAAATCCCATTCATGTTTGGATCGTATTTTTTGTAATTTTTTTAACATTTGAATTAATGCCAAAACATTGATTTTAAAACTTTTGTTAGCATATTTTCATTACATTTTGTTGTATTTCATATAACTGATATATATCTTAACATTATGTTAATTGATATTAATTTTCCTGCCAAAATATGTATAATTTTTATGAGATATGTTTTTTTAAAACTGTCCTTTTTCCTTTTTTAACAAATTTTTGTTTAAAACTATGTTTATCCCCCTTTTTTTAAAATTCTTTTTATATGTTTGCTTTCTTAAAATTTGGAATTTTTTCAACTAATGGCAGATAGGTAACCTTAAAAGTATAAGAAAAATTACAAAATGAAGTTAGCCAAAAAGCATGGAATTTACAACATCTAGTTATATATTAATATATTTTACATCAGAGTCCTATTATAAATAGTAGTTATCATCATCACAATCATGCATTGTAAAGTGATTAAGTCATTGTCATGTATTGTTATTCACTTAAATCAGTTTGTAGTTATTTTTAAATGGTGCCATTGTGCAGCATGAAAACTTCCAGAAACTTGGTTTATGGCACAAGAGCTCTCATTTTTGTCATATTTCAAGATTGGCAGCTATAATAAAATATAGTATCCACCATTTTGATTTGAAAGTGCACTTCCAGTAGTTAGTGATATTTGTACGTGTGATTTCATTTTTACTTTTTGTTCATTGTGTTGTTCTGTAATGTGTATAATTCTGATTGCTTTGTTTCATCATGTCAAACAGTTATTAATGTTTACTTCTCTTCATTAAAGGTTTTAGATGTTTTATGTCCTATTTTTCCTGGGTCAGATAAGAATGGAATATCATTTGGTACATGATTGCTGGGCTTGCAACCATGTATTTAATGATGAAACATTTTTTATTTGAAATGTTCTGTCACCCCTTAATGTTTGCTGCATTAATTTAGAAACATGCTGTATGTTTTTATTAGGAAGAAGGTGATTTTTGCTTGCTTTTGGTGGATTATATAAACTAAAATTGGCATTGTCTGAAGAGTGAAATGAAAATGCCATGTTGCCAAACACAAAAACAACAGAGATTCAAATAAACTTTATATACATGGCAATTCTGTATTTGTTCTATGAAGTTCATTATTGACTAATTATTGATTTTAAAGATGTTTTAGATGATTTCTAAAACTCAGTTTTTATAAGATATCATAACATTTCTTAATCATTATTATTAATTTGTTGTTCTTTAAAAATCGCATTATTCCCCATAGATATATGCATGCCATTTCCTCTTGTTCACCGAAATGAATAGAACCTTATTTTTGTTGAAATTATTATCAGATAATATATGTATATTGCCATTTACTAAATTTAATTATTACAGTCAAATGAGTCTCCAGGTACACTTTTACAGTCCATGATCGAATTATATAGGTCTAAATAATTCATAATTGCTTTTTAAAATGTAATATAATGTAGTTAAAATTATTTCTTAAAAAAACATGGTTAAAAATTAAGTTATTATCTCTAAATATTTTTGTAACAAGTTTAAGCCCCAATAGTGGCTAAGTGGTTAAGACTGAGGAATATTGACACTTGAGGAATATTGACTGAGGAATATTGATGTGAGTTTGAAAACTGGCAAATTGGCATGAGTCCCCACCCCCTACCCAATCTCCAATGTGTGATATGAATCCAATCCAGTTTTGTTTAGAGGAGTCGTCTGCAAAGGCATGCCTCCCATTAGACAAACAGCTGTCCTATTCAAGTAACCTAACTTAATCTGGCAAGTTAAATAAACATTTTTTCTCGATTTATTTAGCAGGAATCTTTCATTGGATTCTTTTGGAATAAGCAGAGAAGGTTTTTTTTTTTTTTTTTTTTTTTTTTTTAATGAACTTTTATTTTTTTCTTTTACTTAAAGCTAATGTGGCAATTATGAAACCTCTTAGTTGCTTCTTAATTTCATGTAAATAGATAGTCTATTTTCATATTTTAACAAAATAATGTATTATTATTCTATATTTAAAATTAGACAAAACAGTAACCATATTCTGATGTAGATTTTAAACAAAGATATTGATTTCAAGGCGAATCACAAATCCCTCTCCTTCAGGAGGAAAAAAAAAATAATTGAAGTTAATAGTTGTATTAGAGTACTTAATGAAACCAAGAACTGTAACAGAAAATTTTTGTACAAGCAGTGACTGATATTTTCTGTTTTATATTATTTAATTTTTCAACTGCTGACTTCCTGAATTACTTTTACATCCTTACTTTTTTATTTTCATTTGTATCTTAAAATAATTATGTAAATTATCTCATTCTTTGCATTCAGAATAGTTTTTAAATGTCAATTTGAATGTTTTAAAATTTGAGAAGGGGAAGACAGCTGGGAACTGTTGATGATGTACTGTTGAAATGTATATCACAAAATATATTTTAATTCCATGTCGTAATAGTTTTTGTGCATTGATTCTGCTCTTATTTTATATTTTTAGTTTCAGAAATTGAACTCTGTTTCAGCATAACAGAAACTTAGATAATGAAATGTTTTACAATTTTGTAACTGAACATTAAATATACTTTTACTTTCTTACAGTATTATACTACTTCAGGTATACCAGACAGACAGTTAGAACCTAATATATGTGCTGTTTGTGGTAATACAATTCTAGTCCAAGATAATTCCACTGCCATTGTAGAGAAAACATATAATTTAACTTGTGGTCATACGTATCCTTTTAGTAGTTACTGAATTTATAAATTTTGATTTTAGCACCTTAAGAGTTTTTGTTTTTAACATGACTTTTTTTTTTTTTTTAATAGTAGCTTCTTACTGCTGATGATTTGTTTTGTTTAGATCAGAGTTTCTTAATCACGAGACCTGCAGCAAGGGTCGCCAAAAATTTTAGCTGTTTTGATATTTCTTTAACTTATTATAATAATTTTACAATTACAAGTATTTTTACATAATGTATCTGAAAATAGATAAAGATAAGACAATACAGACAAATAAAAAACGAAAATGTTTTGACTCATTCTTTTTATAATATAATATAAACGTTCATTTTGCTATTTGCTTTGCACGTGGCGCTGTCATTTTGTCTGTTACTTATTTAAAATTTTCACATTGTTCTATGTCTTAAAATTATAAATTAAAGTTAGTGACCTATAACTGCAATAGTATATTACAGTACAAGTGAAAACAATGACGGTTTCACTCGCATATGTGTCGGATTTGCGTAATGCTTATTGTGTCCAGAGGTCACGACTGAAAAAAGTTTAAGAAGCCCTGGTCTAGATAATACCTTAATTGATAAATGTGTATAATTCTTTTCATGTGAATATAAATTTTGGTAATTTAGGCATTGGCATGGGATTTTTATGATATTATATCCCTTGTGATAAATATTTAACTCTCTGAGTGGTATGGCTCATGAAGATCTGTATTTAAACAGCTTGTATTAGCCAAATGTATATAATTGCTTAGTCCAGAATATGTTTTCTTAAGCTTCCAATCATTAAGATGGTATTTGCATTATTAAAGAAAGTTAGAAGCTAAATATTTTAAATTATATGCTTCTATATACCAACTGGAAAAAAAAAAAAAAATCGTATGACCAGACAAAGATGTTCATGCCACTCAGGGATTAAGAAACCGTAATTTGCACTTCAAAAAAGCTAAAAATAATCTTATTAATATTTAACAGTTATGAATTAGTTTGATTTAAAATTTGTATTGATAATGACTTTTTTTGTGTGCTGTATATTCATATATTTGAAGTAAAAGAAATGTAAAAACAGCAGTTGTGGCTGTATGTTGTGGTATTCTGGGCTATCTTATTAGTGGCTGTCCGATAGGGACTATCTTACTAGAACAATGGGAAATGGCCCAGTATTTTACTTAAACAGCTTAACCCTTTTACGCGCGTTGGTCGCGCCTTGAAACCACCATTTTCCAAATTCTTTTTCTCCTCTTTTTTCCAAAATTTTTGAATGAAAATGAATTGATTACTGATCTTTTACATCTAAATAACACAAAATGACTGTAGAATCATATATGTTTTTTAAAATTCGTTTTCGATGAGACAAAATAACTTCCTTTTATTAATATAAACAACTTTAAATTTCAAAAGTTAGTCATCGCACATCGTGATTTCTATCATGAACAATAAAAAATTGCAGTATTTAAGCTGCATATATAAAAAAAAGACCTCTATATGTATGGCATTTGCTATGTGGTTTCAGGGCGCGACCACTGCATCACTAGAGCATTGTGCACAATGCTCTAGTGCGCTCTAGAGGCTCGGTGGTCGCGCCTTGAAACCACTGGCGTTAGCTTCTCAATGGCGTTCGCTTGCTTTTCAAATTGGAATGTTTATTTTTACCCGGATATAGATAAAGGGCTTTGAAACCACAGAGTTATTTTATTACTAAACAGTACATGCACCTGCCCAGTAATAATGTCTTTCTTTTCCAAATAATTTTCTCTAACATCAACACACTTGCTTCCCAAGTTAGTATTGTGATTTTATAAATTATTTCCTGTGGTTTAAATTTAATGTAAATATACTTTGCTATAATTAAAAATAGAAATTACGTAAAAGTTTTATTTAAATTAAAAATATTTTCTGAATATTTTGGGATGAAATACGAATAAAATAAGTATGAATGGGAAACGAACGATCCGTACAAAGCCAAAAAGACCAAGCACCCCCTCTCCAATTAACATAAAAAACCACAAATTTCATGTACTGGATGAAAAGAAACTAAATAAGGCTGTACATATACCAGTGAAATTTAAATCCAGGCAGTGTACATTTTGTAGCACGAGGAAGAAACCTCATAGAACAAGATTTATGTGCGAAACGTGCAATGTGGGTCTATCCAAAGAGACAAAACATGCTTTGAACAGTGTCACAAAAAAAAAAATTTGTTCTTTGAAATTAAAAAAAAAAAAAAAAAAAAAAAAAAAAAAAAACACTTGAGTTCTTTTTTATCCTTATTTTATTGAGTTTTTTAATCCATTTATCCAAATGTCCTTATTATATGTAGGTAGTTATATTTTCATTGCTATAGAAAAAATTACATAAATGTTTATTTTTAAATTTTTTCTGATGACTTACTTTATAAAATAATGTAAAGAGTTATATATAATGCAATTCTTACATTTTTTTTAAATCCGTAAATTTCGTCATGTATTGGAAACGCGCGCAGAAAATTTTAAGTTTTTTTTACCTACTACATCAGTAAGTTTCAAAGTCCTAGACGTGCGGTGGTTTCACAGTGCGACCACCACCCACAGAACAATGGGCAAGAGTAGATTTTTTTTAATTCATATATTATTTGTCTCTAGGATCATAATATTCAATTTCTAGAGTTTTTAGTTAAAAAAATTATAAAAATAATATCGCGTGCATCAGTGGGTTAAATGCTTTGAGAGAAGTAAACCATTGATGTGATAAGAAATTGAACAAACCACTGTGCTGCTTTTCATGAGTAAATATTAGATGTAAAAATTTTAGTTGTATATATGAAACAGTGAATTATTCTACTTATTATAGATCTGAAAAAAAAATATTTCTGAGCTTACTACATTAATAAAAATGAATATCACTTGATGGGGGGGCCCTGTAGTGGTTAGAGGAGCCTACTGCAATACCAAAGGGCCCGAGTTTGAATCCTGGAGAAATCATGCATGTTTGTAAATGTACAAACAGCATGCAGCATGGCTGTAAATACACGGCGAGAGGAAAGTTCTCTCGAGAGGTTGATGGTAGGAGAAGAGGGGTAAAAGACCCTTGGACCCGTTTCCCTGGAGTGTTCACCATCAATATTGAGGTGGAACTGAGTAAAGTTGTACTGCCATCTGTATGGTGCTGAAGGCTTTAGCCTACGATGAGCACGGTCTTGCTCTCTTTGCCATGATGAATTTCGTAGGCTGGTTCTGATGATACTGCCAGACAAGTTACAGAAGTAACAATAACACATCATATGATGCTTCAGTGTGAATATAGCAAGTGAATAGTTCTGGTTATTTATTGGATTTCACTGAGGCTGCTGAGTGGTGGTGTTATTGAATAAATGTTTAAAAGCTGTTGTTATTTTAACTCCTTCACATCCAATCTGCCCGACACGGCCCTACATTGAAACAACCAGAACTGCACGAAAACGGTCGAGATTGTAATCTTCTTTTCTTCCCTCCCCCTAAGTTTTTCAATAGCAGGTGCACTTTCCCCAAATGCATTGTATCAGTTTACTGCAGACAGCTTGTCCTAAGAGGTTTTTTTATCTTTTGGCTGATCGTGACATTTCGTTGTTGATTCTTTTGTGGTACAGTGTGCTTTTAAGCTTTAAACAGCAATAAAAGAGCAGTTTAAAAATTTAAGGATTATATTTATTTTTAAACAATTTATTCCTTCCTATAAAAATAACGAAAATAAACAAAATCTCAGTCGTGATCATAACAAAGCCAGAAAGGCTTGTTGATCTGACCCTCAGAATAGTTTTATAAAGAATGGGATCAAAGGCTAATGGAATCTTTGTTAGAAAGTACAAAGGATGTCATTTGAAATGTTTACACCTATGTTCTGCGCTAATGGACGGGGAAGGGAGGAAATTGCTGTGAAACTGGAAAACTATTTCGGGCTCGGGCGGTTCGGGTATTTTGAGGATACAGCTTAGCGAAGGGTCTGGATTTCAAAGAATTAAAAATAGATACATTTTATTGAATATTAAACAACACTGTAGAGAGAAATTAAAGAAAATATACCGCAGTCAAGATATTTGTGATCAATTGAAAATATTATAAATTAATTGGCAGTTGTTTGAATTGTGACTCTAGTTTTTCCACAGTCTGTAAAATATTTGGTATTATCAGAAGCAAAGGAAAACACTCATCAAAAACTTGATTAGAAACATATTAGATTATGTTTAATAACAATGCATCCTACTTACTGATTTATTTTATTCTTACAGATTACAAAAGTGAATTTCAGATATAGATAATTGCTTTAGTTTATTCAGTTCCTGTTCGCTTGATAAGGCCTTATTTTTTTTTTCTTTGTTGGTCCTTAAAAGTACTTATTCCTTGGCAGAAGTGTGTATGAACACTATAGCAGACCTTTTCTTATAAAAGCACATTGACTTTTATTGGTGTCTTTTATGAAAATAAGTTTTAAGTGTAAAGTTCTTGTTCAAGAATCTGAATGTATTTATGACTGAAAAGAGTGTAGAATTTAGAGTGAACTGTGTAACTAGTCTCTGTACTTATAATGAGCTTTTTATATTCGGCTATTATGAAAGATTGCAGGTGCTTTTTCAGAGTAAAGCTTTGGATTTGCCTTATGCATTATTCACAGAAAAACACTTGCATAAAAAAAAGTTCCTTCACTGAATTTACATTAGAATGTAAGCTGAATACGATAAATCTTATAAAAACATGGCCATTAACAGCATGGTTTTTCAAAAAACTCTGTGAGGCTGAGAACTGGATATATTCTTTGGTTCTACTATTGCTTCTCATGTTGCCTTTCCTGTGACAGTTTATTATACTATTAATTTGAACAATAACGGTAACTCTTTTTCAAGAGTAAAAATACAAGTATGCCAAGCATTTCACAGAAACAATTTTTAAAGAAATGAGCATTCTAGTGCAGTATCCTTGACAAATTAAGTGTATCAAATCTCTCCCTGAAGGTATATAACAGGCATATCTTGAACTTATAGTAAGGAAAATTTTAGCTTCTTTGGAAGCTAAAAAGGAAGGGAAGGGGTATCACAGCTGTGAAGATGGTAGCATATAGCAGTAGAGTAGAGTGCATCACCAGTAGAGTTTATAACCTATAGCCTATCTAACCGGTAGAGTTGATAACTTGTTGAAGAAGAATATCTTTTTGAGCTATTGAAAGCAAAATTTAGCAATATGAACCTGACTCACTTTTGATTTTGAGTGAAAGATGAATATCCTCTGGTAAGTGATTTAGATCAGTGAATCTTAATTCCATTTTTTACATATTTGTGTGACGATAGGCTTTTTATTTTATGATTGTTGAGATAAAGCAAGTATCATGGTAAAATGAAGGGGCTGTGTCCAATTTGATTCCAAGATTTAAAAAGATATGTTGTAGATCATGTGCTTATCCATTTCCCTATTTAGATTTGTTTATTTAATGATCTGTTTGTTCAAAATACGAGAGCAGTCTGAAAATGTAGATAGCAAATCAAATCAACCGAATTGTGGGTGGGGACTTGTTTGGGCATCCCTTGATAACTACCAATTAAATTTTCAGCTATTTTGAATGCAAATTTTTTGTTTGACAATTACTTTTTTCAGTTGATGTGACCATTTTTTCAAAAATGGGAAAGATCAAGTATTGTGCTGTCATTAGATATCTATCTTTGAAAGGTAATATGCCTACTCAGATTAAAGAGGGGTTGGACACTGTGTACGGGGACTCTGCACTATTATTTACTACTGTGAAATTTTGGACTGATAAATTTAAATGGGGACATACCAGCTTGGATGATAATGATGATAAATGTTCAGGATAGTCAAAAACTGCAACCACTGAAGAAAAAATCGCTAAAATTCACCAAATGGTGCTGATGACCATCAAACCAAGGTTAGAGAGATAGCAGAGGCTATTAGCATCTCCGAAAGAATGTGTTTGCCACATATTTAACCAAGATTTAGATATGTGCAAGCTGGCTGCATGTTGGGTGCCACGTTTGCTCACTTTGAACCGAAAACGTGTCTGAATGAACATTCTGTTGGCACAATAAATCAGAGTTTTTTTTTACTGTTAATCACTGTAGATGAAACCTGGATTGAGGATTACAGCCCAGAAATAAAAACACAAAAACAGTGGACTGCAAAGGGAGAATCGGCTCCAAAAATGGCAAAAATGATTCCTTCTGCTGGGTAAGTGATGGCAACAATTTTCGGGGATAGCCATGAAAAAGCAAAATCATTACTGGAACATACTAAGCAATGTTACTTGACAAGCTGAAGGCAGAAATTACGGAAAAACAGCCAAATTTGCAAAAGAAAAAAAAATTTATTTCACCAAGACAGGGCCCCATCTCACACCTCAGCAGTTGCAATAGCAAAAATCCATGGATTACGATTTGAACTGCTTGACTACCTGCCCTATTCATCAGACCTGGGCATCAAATGACGTTTTTTATTCCCTAAGCTAAAGGAAGCACTTGGAGGACAAAGTTCTGTCAAATGAGGAGACATTATAGAGAAAGATTCTTTATATTATTTGGGCGGGTTAAAAGGATGGGAGCATCGCTAAAAGAAATGTATACATTTACAAGGAGAATATGTCAAAAAATAAAGGTAATTTTGGGAAAAAAAATATCTTTTTTTCTTTGTTAGTTCGGAAAGTTTTCAGACAGCTTACATATGTACTTCTTTAAAATATTAAAGTAAATTAAGTATGATTTGAAATATGTATTTCTCCATGTTAGTTAGTTGCAATTATTAAGTAGACCTGTATTCTGACTTCAGACTGTAGAAAAATTGGTAATATAAATGGCATGTGCGCCCTTGTATACAGTGCAAGATCATTTATTTACCTATTCGTGTGTGTGGGGAAGAATAAATAAATCATACTAAATGATGTTTGAAAACATAACATTGTACAAAAATGCACAAAATATACATATATATATATATATATACATATATATATATATATCATTAAAGACATTAAGTAAGAAATTTAGAGCTAATATTTCATATATATATGCATTATTGCATATTTATATATATTTTATGCTCATTAAAAGTAACTATTTCAAGTGAAAATACAATAAATCTTATAATAATATTTAATTACAACTTTGTATATTCCACAAAGTGAAACATATACAGTACAAAGTCCCGACTAATCTAATCTGGACGTCCATTATCCAGAATGAGCTATAATCCAGACCTCAAAGCCACAAACTTGCTCGTTTAATGTTACGCAAGCGCGTTTAATGTTTACGCATGCACGTTTAAAAAACGAAGCAACTTAAACAACTTACATTGAAAGAAATGTTTAATAAAGTAAACAAATAAATACTAAGCTTTTTTATTGTAAATTTTGATACCCTTTAGATTATAATTGCTCTTTATTTCATAAATTACAGTTTCATGTTTTTAATTGTATAATTTCTGCATGCCATCTTACCAGATTTAAATTGATGATCTATAATCTGGGAAAAAAAACCTATTCCGGAATCACCGAAGTCCCAACGAGTCCGGATTATGGACTTTGTACTGTATAATAATTAATTTTGAAATAGAAAACATTAAAAATATGCTTTTTGAAAAATGGCAAATAATATTAAGTGAAAATAAAACACCTGCTCAAAAATTTATGGCATAGACATTTCAAGCATATTTATACTTTAATTTGTCTTGCTTTTAAAGAAACAAAGTCCTCAATAATTTTTCAAAATCTTTTTGATTACTTAACTTAGGTTGTATAGAGAGAATGGCCGTGTTTGAAAGTTTTCTTGGCCTAGTGAAGATCTCATATAGATCTTTATTATTTTAAGTTTACTAAAGCTTCTTTTGCCGCTAGCTACAGTAACTGGCAACGTTAAAAAAATTCTTAATGCTGCTTTCAAATTCAGATAGGACTGAACTAAATTATACTGAAGAATTATTTTAAAAGTTCTAAGCTTGTAGCTGCTTTTGTATCTGGAATTATTGAAATAGCATAGTTTTTAAAACTAGGTATTTCTAACTGAATTTCCTCAGCTTTCATATCATTCAGATATTTAAGTGCTAAGTTATAAGCTGCTGCTTTTAAATTACTTGAATCTAATGACATTAATTGTTCACCAACCACTGAAAATCGGAAGAGATTTCATTTAAATTTTCGTGTCGCCATTTCAAATGTGAAATTAAAATGTTGAACACCTCTTTAATTTCTATAAAAATGTATTTTTTCTGAAAAATTTCTACATTAATTGATTCCTCGCAGTTTGATTGATTAACTTTTCATTTTTGTTTCTCTTCAAATTCTGATGATATATTCATCTCTAAAGCTGAAGTTTTACACTTTTCAAAAGTTCAGTGAGAAATATTTTCTTTCATTTCCTATAATGAAAGACATAGTCCCTCTGTTTAAACGTGCTGCTTTATAGACAGTTACAGTTTTTGACTTCAAGGCTTTATTTACTATTTTGATTTCTTACAGTATTAAGTTCCATGCAGATAACAAACATAAAAATTTGTAATTGATTTATTTCAAAGTGCTGTTGTTTTCAGCCCATTGCAAAGATTAGTGATTTGATGTCATATCTTTCAATAATCTATGTATTTCTGTTATTTGTAGACCTAATTCTTTAACAGCATTTCCTCTTGATGACCATTGTGTATCCGTATGACTTTTTAATGTTGTTTTCAAAATGGACATAAGTGCATCCCATCTACTTTAACATATTTGAATTTGTTGAAGCAGCATTTTTTTCATACTATTAAAATAGGAGCCGATCAAAGAATATACATAGCTTGATAATTTCTTTGGCAAATAATGGCTTGCATGCCTTTGTACAATTCAGCCATATTGGCCCCATTATCTTAACCTTGTCCTCGAACATTTTGAATGTCGAAACCATTCTTTTCTAACTTGTAAATAATTTCATTTGCTAAACCGCTATTAGTTTTCTCTTTTGTTTCTATAAAATCTATAAAGCTTTCTTCAATAAATATGCATTCGTCTTTTATGTACAAATATCTAATAATCTGCCGCAGTTGCTCATGATGTGAAACATCAGGTGCACAATCAAATATCAAAGAAAAAAAAACATTTCACTTTTTTGATCCTAGAATGAATTTCAAATCCAACATGATTACCTAACAGTAATATAAATTCATATTGTACTTTATTAGACAGATAAGAAACGGTTCCCTTTCTATGATTAGCTGTATGATTGACAATATTTCTATCATAATGACTTATTAATTCAATTAAATTTGAGAGCACTCCTGCACTTGAACTGCCAAAAATATTATGCGTACCTTTAAGAGGTAAATTATGTTTTGAACAAAACAAAATGATGTCTAATATAACATGTAAGGTATGTCACCACTTTTCTTTTTCTGATTCTACTGCTTTATGCAGAGAATCATCTATGAAATCACTTCCTTTAAATTTTTTTCAGTGCATTTCCATTGAAGATAAGAATCACGATGTAACATAGAATTTTCGTGATCAGAAATTCGTTTTAATTTTTTTCCAATCTTTGAAACTTCTTTTTGGATTGGAAATAGTAGAATCTGTCTTACTTTTAGTAAAAAAAATGCATAGAAAGCAGAATAACGATATAGATTTTTTTTTTTTTTTTTTAAATAAATAAGCCAGTTATGATCTATTTACCTCTCTATTAGAACACTTCTTAAAAAAACCATTCTCTGGAAAATTTTCTGCCATCCTCTGAAATAGATTCCCTGAAATCAGCATCTTGTCCTTGAGGTTCAGACTAGGTGCATGAAGGTGCAGTTGCCCCTGGCTCCCTATTTTTTGACTTATTTGCTGATTTTTTCTTGCGTTTTAGTCTATGTGTTATATGTTTGATCAGATAGCCTTGCTCAGTAAAAGTAGGCGGCCAGTGTAACTCTGATTCAAAAATCCAGTTATGACCACTTGCGGTGCTGATAACGACCACGTGGTTCTGAAACACCTTTGCCAATGCTTTATTTTCTTCTTTTTCCCCCTTTCTAGTAATTTCATTCTCCTGATGAGAAGGAGGGACCTTTAGTCCTCTTGTTAAGTAATGGTATGTTAAGTAAAATTATGACTTTCATTTCAAGCAAAGAGATATTTTTGATCACGGAAATTCTTCTTAACAACTGCTAAGTAATAATTTCTTTATTTCTGGACTTTCCATTAATGTTCGCATTCAGAAGTGGCCGAGGGGTAACATAGGCAACTTCTTCTCACAGTTTACTGTAGTGATTAGATTGACTGTATTTAGTCTTCTGTACCTGAATATCAGACAGTTCAGTATCAGAACATCCAAAACTAAAACGTGTAGTGTCGCGAGCATCATTGTAATAGATTAATCAATGAAATCAAGTCTTTAATATTCGCAGAATCTTTCATCAGTTAAACTATCCACCTCCGATGAAAAGTTTATTTGAGCTTGAGCAGAAATCTGTATGTCGTTCTAATTTAAATATGCCAATAGTTTGGCTGTCAGACACTTTTTTCCCTAACAATCTCATGATACTTCTGTGTGTTTTGCCTGTTTAATTTATTTCTATTAATGTGATATTCTTTATATTAATGCACATTAAAAACAAGTACATTAAACATGTGACGTGTCATTAATTGAAGTCATTATGTCAAAATATGATTTTATTTCATTTATTTATTTTGTGTGTGTGTGTAAAATTAGGTTTAACTGCTGAAAATGCGCAGGCAGTAACGACGATCCATTTTAGCGGGTCCGGTCCCGTGACTGTGCTTTATTCTTTGTGCGCTGGTCCTCAAGGAGTTAACTTGTTATTTGTTCTTTCAGCTTGTCTTTCAACTGTTTTTTAAACTTACAGATTTAAATTCAACAATAGGAAAAAAACCGTACATTTAAAAACAGAATAAAGCATTGAATTTATTTTTCCCCCTCAAATTAAATTATTCTTAGGCACTATTTGTTAAAACATATCTTAATTTTGGATGCTTTCTCTCAAAACATTCTTTTTAACCTTTTCCCCCTCCCCATTTTCTACATGCTTTGTCATTGCTGCTGATATTTTTAATTAGATTTATCTGAGGAACTGTTAGTTTGTTCCAATGATTTTGTCATTCCAAACAATAAGTTAAATGCATAGAAAGGGCAAAAAATGCTAAGCCAGTGTCTGAGAGTCTGTAACACATGATTTTCAGGTGGAAACAACAAACTGTCTCACTTATATTTTGGTGAATAAAAAGTGTTCCGCCCCCCCCCTGTGTGGGTAGGTGGGTGTGTAAGTTGATATTTATGTCTTACATTAATAGAAATGTTAAATATTTCACAAAAGTCAGGTGAATTCTGTCTAAAAAGGTAACTGTTTTATGTTACTAAATAATTTTTGTTATATTTTAATAAAAATGTATTAATGTACTTAAATTTCTTATTTTCCTTATATCATCAAAGATTTCATGAATTCTGTATACGTGGATGGTGTATAGTTGGAAAAAAGCAAACATGTCCATATTGCAAAGAAAAAGTTGACCTGAAAAGGATGTTTTGTAATCCGTATCCTTTACATTGCAACTCTGAGTTATTTAAAGTTTTTCTTAAAATATTTCTTAGTTTTAATTATTTTCATCAAAAATTAACTTTCAGTGATATTTTCTTTAATATAGGATTTTAAATCATGGTATAATATAAATATTAAGAATATGTAAAAACAGATAATTTTAATCATTTAAGTTTACTTGATGGGTAAGGAATTTAAAATGTTATGAAGATAATTTGATTATTAAATACATGATTTATTTTACATATGTTCTTGGAGATATAAAAAAATATTTACATTAGCAAGTTAACTTTTTTATTTTTCTGTAAGGAATACTTCTGTTTTTGAATATAAAGTACTACAAATTTCGTATCCTTCAGATATTTCCAAAAAATAAATAAATAAAATAAAGAATTTGGTATGTGATTATTGACTTTCTTTGTTTTAAATGAAGAAGTCATAATTTTTTACTTATAATGCAAACTTATAGCTCAGAATTCAAAATTCTATCATAATAATATTTGTTCTAGGACATTGGATGGAAGGTGGGAACGTGAAATTTATGTAATTTTTTTATTAATTACTATGAAACCCTCAAGGCTTATTAGCCTAAAGTAATATCTTCAAGAAAGGTTTTCTAAGAGAAATTAACATACTATATTTATGTTGGATTCGAAAGAAACCTTAAAAAGACCTATGCCAACAACCTTTTTGATACACAAGATAGACAAACACTTTGTCTTTCACAGACAAAATAATTTGTGTGTTATTTTAGCCACTTGACTAGTAACAGACTGTGGAGTAGATCGATTTTTAGTATTTTAGCTGTGTAGTTGAAACAAAATTGGGGTTAAATTATTTTTTATCATATAATATTTTGTAAGTATTAGTGAGACTGAAATTATGAACACATCAGTTGTGTAGTACTATTATATGTCCAAGGCATAATTATGTATGTAAAGGTTCTCAGATTATAAAGTTTTTAGGATAGGAAATTGTATGAATGGTCATAAAATGTGTTTATGGAAGTTCTATTCTATGTTTTTATGGAACTGCAAAAAGCATATTTCTTCAATATTACTACATGCTTATATTTCACTATATTCAATAACTGCATGATTTTTTTTAAATAAATAACAAAGATTTTTAATCCAGAAGTAGGCAGTAAGTTTTATGAAAAGTAAATATTAATTTTACCGTCATTGAGAGTTTAAATAAATAATCCAAACCGAAGATTTTAATTGTGTCTATGAATTAGCATTAGAATAGGATTATTTTTGTTATTAAAGAAAGTCTGAAGTTGCCATTTTTACAAAATTAATGAAAATCAAGAATGTAATATATGCAAATTTTATTTTTTATTCCGTTTTAATATTTTTTATTAACTGATCTGTTATATTTCTAGTATATACAATAGGTGCCACTTAATGTGATCATGTTTGTCTGCAACTATTTTGATAACACTAAACAATGAGAAAAAAATATCCTTCAAAACAGCAGTGGGTATTAGAGATGAGCAAAACTGCTCCTTTAAGGGATGAGATCAACCTCACTGAAGTGATTAGTTCTTTCTAACGATTCACCATTGACTAACAGTAATATTGATGAGTGTGCTCAGAACAGGCATAGATCAAGAGTGGTGTGTAAGGATGGGGGGAAAAGCAGAAATAATTTAACAAGGAATGGGATCGCTAGAAACAACTCGATCAAACAGCTTGTTCCCTCGTCTGATTTCTTTCAACTGTACTTTCAAGATTCCCCAAGAAAACCCTTTCTCCATAGAATAACAATAAAATTCTGGAATGAAAAAATGTTAAAAAATACAGTCAAAATTCGTTAATTTGGACACCCATAATCCGGACCTCAAAGCTAAAAACTTTCTGCGAATGTGCCGCATTGACACATGCGCATAGGCATTTATGCGTGCGCATAAGACCTTTAGGACTGTGCATATGCTTGTGCACAAGCGCAGAATAGGTTTTTGCGTGCGCGTTTAATGTATAACAGACGGTATAAGCTAAAATTATTTAATTATCTATTTCAGTTAATGTTGATGATTGCATTGTTCCTTGATCTTCGAATTGGATGTGGCTTATTATTTTTTGCAGACTGTAAGAGCAATTTTATAAAAGTAAACTTGAACTTTCGATTATGTAAAATAGAATTTCCGATGCTGGAGCTCCCAAAGGATCTACAAAACGAAAGTATGTTTCGATGTCCGTCAAACAAAACGTGGAATTGCTGCAAAAAATGGATAAACACATGAAGAATGTGACAAAAATTTCGATTGACAAGTTAGTCGGTATTCTTGGCACAGCAAGTACAGGACTTAAACAACTTACATTGAAAGAAATGTTTAATAAAGTAAACAAATAAATATTAAGCTTTTTCTTTTTGTAAATTTTGATACCCTTTAGATCATAATTGTTCTTTATTTCATAAATTACAGTTTCATATTTTTAATTTTAGAATTTCTGCATGCCATCTTACGAGATTTAAACTGATGATCCGGAATCGCCGAAGTCCCGACGAGTCCGGATTAACGACTTTTGACTGTAATGAAAATTAAATATACTAATTCTAAAGAAGATTAAAGAGAAATTCACAGTGCTTGATTGCAAGACGTTTAAAATAAGTAAATAAATAAAAATACAATTTATTATTTTACATAAATATTACAGTAATATTGTATAAAAAAAAGAGTAATACCGTATATACATAGCTATACTATGTCACAGTATTCAAAGAATCAAAATGGAACTCAAAGGAACAGTTCAGAGAAAATTAAATTAGCAAATAATCGAGACTCTGCAGGAGCTAGATTTGAAAGAGCAAATAATGAAGATTCATTGGAATTAGATCCAATCACGACTCCGAATAGTGTCGAGCGCTGAGCACTGTTGCCAGAAAATTTTCAATTAAAGTAGCAAAAGAAGACTAAAAAAATTGTAAATGATATCAGAGATCACGTGATTTTGTAACGTCATAGTTACACAGGCTCACATGACCTCTGACGTCATCACAAATTTACTGCAAGTTACAGACTGCATTCAATTCTTAGTCTTTTTAATTACGTATCTTAGTTTTCACGAGAATTTTAAAACTATATTGCTCATTTTCAATTGCTTAAATATCCATTTCTTTTTTCATTAATTCTCATTTAATTTAGGTTTCAATTTTTAAACTAATTTGCAGATATCCATTCTTAAGAAATTCCTCGTGTTTAGACTGTTAGCTCTTTCGTATTAAATTTTTTGAGTTGGAAGTATTTTTTATTTTATTTTATTTATTTATTTATTTATTTATGTATGTAGGTGTGTGTAATCGTGAACATTTTGATTAAGGAATGCTTTTCAGTGAGTTTTCCGTTCTGTGTGGTGTATCTGTTTCAGATTTTGATTACTTAAGAAAGCCTTGTTCTTTCACTGTTAAATTTATTTTTGTTGTTATTTAGAAAAATGCCATTGCTTTGATTTTCAAGTCATTTCCATTGCTTAGTTCTTAGCAATATTATAATCAAGAGTATGAATTTAATATATTTCTCTGTTTGGGTACCCAATACATGGTGCACAAGCTGCAACTTCTTTGGTTCGATTCATTATCACCATAGAACTGAGGGGGAGGGAACTGACTTAAAAACGAAATGCATGATGGACGAGAGAGGGTAGTGAGAGATCCTGAAGCTTTTTTTTTTTTTTTTTTTCTTTTTACTTTTTTCACTTCCTCTTTCTTGTTATAACGGCATCAGGCTGTGCAGCCTTGAAAAGGAAAGCCCGCATCTAATAAGATTTCCAGCTGTCAACTTTTAGTTAAGTCTAAATAAACTATTTTTTTATTATCAGTAATATTTAATTGATAAATTATTTTAAAATGAAAGCATTTTACGATATATTAAAAAACTTTGAAGTCGCAAAAAATAGCATAGAAAAGTATGGATGTTGCAAAAATTTCGCAAAGTCGCACGATCTGGCAGCACTGGCACTGAGAGCTGAGACTCTGAGGGACTAGTTATATTTGAAAGAGTGAATAATGAAGACTTGTTAGAATCATATCCAATCACGACTGTGTATAGTGTCAGAGTGCTGATAGCTGGAAATTCGAGGTACTAGTTCCTATAATCTGCGTACTTTAAACAGATCCCTGTGCTGCCAGATGAAAAAAAAAAAAAAAGACTCCATCCATTTACAAACAGGAGTGATCAATTTTGCTGAGATTCATTAGTTTATTTAATATTTTGTTTTATAATTACTAGATGGAACACATGCAAGCCAAAAGCACACACATATATATATATATATATATATATACACATACATAACAGACACACATAAAAAAATAGGTCAGAGACGTTTTCGATAAATAGTAAAAGAAAGATTGCTAGTGTTTACATTAAAAGGAATCAAATTTTTGACACGCTTCCCAGCAGCTCTCAGCGAACTGAAAGAACCATTCCGTTTTCACTGGAGCACTGATCATATGTTCAGTCAACGGAATCGGTTCTTTGAGTTGATTCTGGAACAGATCATCTATCTCTAGTAGGTATTATTTTAACATAAATATAAAAAGAAGCATGTAAATAAGTACTTTCCCATAGTTTTAATTGGGCAGATGAAAAAATTGAATTATGAACTGCTCTGAAAATTATTTGTCCAATACTCATACCCCTAATCTTAATACTCAGAGGACATTCCTCAGTTACTGGAAGATAGCGCACAAACATAAAATTTTAAATTAGATAAAAAAAAAGCAAGCTAGTCTGGTATAGATGTTCTCAATTAATATTATTATTTTTCAAGAGCAGGCAGAATTCTACAGGATTTTTAGGGAGGGGTCACCTGTGTCTTGTCGTTTTCAAAATCGATAGAGTTGTTCAAAATTTAAACTAAACTTGCTTTTTTGCCTAATTTTAAATATCGAAAACAAACTGTACATCAACTTATTCCTCTGCTTGAAGATATTTTTCTGATACTTGGCAAATTTTAATCTGTTTTGATCTTGTTTGGTGGCTTTATCTCTTATTTGACAACTTTACTTCTATTACAAAAATTATTCTATAATGTTTTGATAATATTAACCAAAGTGTTGCTCATAAGTGATGTATTGTCCAATTTTTGTTTCATAAACAGGCAGGACAGTTCATTAACAGAATCTGAATGGTAATATTAGCCGAGATCACAAGCTGTGGCTACTACTTCAATTCTACTTTTATTATATTTTCTAATTTGGTGTCAGAAACTTATGGAACAGAACATGAAATATTTTTGTCAAAATTCTTCAAAAAGTTATAGTAATTAATTCTCTCCTAGAAATTATCCTTCTTTGTATACAATGTAAGCACTAATTGCAACCAAATTAAAATATTATAAAACACATGCATTGGCCATCTGCAATTTCCTGTTTTATTAAACAGTTTCTTGCCATTTTGTCAAAAATGTTGACACCTGACTTTGTAGAATTATAAAATTCTTCATTTTCTGGCATTTCATGGCATTATTTATAATATGAATAGCGAGATAAGTGTTCCTCTAAAAAGCTAAAAATGCATTGAACTCACGTAGTGACATTGACCAGTGTTGTCATTTGGAAGTTGCTGATGGGTGTCTGTTCAGTGTATTCTTATTGGTTCATCCATAAAGAGCTGTAATGAACTCGTGACTTTCATTTTCCACATTTCTTTTTACACACAAAATTATTCTAGCAGATTCTGAAAACATATTTTGATGCTGAAAATGTCTTATTTAGTTATTGATATGTATGTTTTGTGCCATGTTCTGTAATTTTTTCATACTTTGAAGAAGTTGCAAGAGATTTGCTATGTGAGCTTCATGCATTCATTTATGGAATAACACAATGTTGAAGCACTTTTTATACTACATTTTTATTGGATTCTTTCAAACATTCTGCTTGTTTTCCATAATACAATCAAAATGAAGTTCTAAAGTGAATATATATATTGTATCTTCCCCCCTTTCCCCCACCCGTCTTTTGCTACTAAATAAAATTTTGTAAAAGTGTGCATGTATGTCACAAAAAAACTGTAAAACTTCCAACAGTGTGAGTAAACAAATGAAGATGTAGAGCTCAGAAGTAAATATAAACCATTAAAAGTAAATATAGACCTTTTAAGTAGAGCAAATATAAACCATTAAAATGACAATAGTTGTTTTTCTGATGCTAATAACATAGTTTATCTTAAATGAAGTAAAATAACTTTGTTTGGTATTGAAGATGCATGATAAATAATGCAAAATGTTACTTTGTGACATGCAGTCAAAAGTCGTTAATTCGGACACCCATAATCCAGAATGATCTATAATCCGGACCTCAAAACTACAAACTTTCTGCGCGTGCGTCGCGTTCACGCATGCGCACAGGCATTTACAAGTGCGCGTAAGACCTTTACGGCTGCAAATATGTTTGTACGTATGCGCGTTTAATGTGTAACGGACGGTATAATCTAAGCTAAAATTATCTAATTCAGTTAATGTTGCAGATTGCATTGTTCCTTAATCTTCGAATTGGATCCGGCTTATTATTTTTTGCAGACTGTTAGAGCAATTTCATAAAAGTAAGCTTGAACTTTCGATTATGTCAAATAGAATTTCCGATATATATTTACTGATATGTAATTTGTATCTACAAAGTGAAAGCATGTTTTGAAATCCGAAATCTGTTTATCAATTTCACACTACGGATTGGAACTTGATCTGTCAGCACTATCCTTATCTTCAGGGCAGATGTTTTTATTTTATTTGGCTTATAATTCCTTACTAAGTGTAGTATTTCATCTCGATGTACTCTGTCTTTGATATTATTTAAATCAAGTTCCTCGTTATTATAATTCGCTTTCGATAGTGAAGAAAGTGACCCAGAGGTTATTGAAAACAAAAACATTTTGATTGACAAATTAGTCCGTATTCTCAACACAGCAATTGTAGGACTTGAACAGCGGAACTTTGTAACTAAATAAGAAATTATGTCTGTTTAATAGAATTAAAGAGAAAGTATTATCACATGAAACGAAGCAACTTACATTGAAAGAAATGTTTAATAAAGTAAACAAATAAATATTAAGCTTTTTCTTTTTGTAAATTTTGATACCCTTTAGATCATAATTGTTCTTTATTTCACAAATTACGGTTTCATATTTTTAATTTTGTAATTTCTGCATGCCATCTTACCAGATTTAAACTAATGATCTATAATCCGGAAAAATCGATAATCCGGAATCGCCGAAGTCCCGACAAGTCCGGATTAACAACTTTTGACTGTATTTGAAAAGTTTTCCTGAAATTTTTAATTGTTTTGTAACTTTTCACTAACTCAGAGAGAAGTACACCCTTATCTATTTTTAAACTAAATAAATCTTGTTCTAATATAATAATAAATTCATAAAACTCTTTTTGTCATTTATGTGCAAGACCTATTCTCTCCCTCAAGCAAAAAATCGCAGGAATAAAATTTGTTTCCATGTTTGAGGACCAAAGCAATTTTTGTTTTTATAATGAACTTTTGATAGTGTGTATAAAGAAGTTGCCTAGAATGAATCCTTTGAATCTTAGTGTAATATACTGTGTTTCTTTCATAATATATAAATGGTATTTTCATGTCAAAACTTTAAGTGAAATAACCTTTACTTCAATATCAGATGGGAAAAACCACATGTATTTTATGGTAGTTTGTTAGATTTTATTAGGTATCTTGTTGCTTGGCAGCCAGTTATCTTTACTGGAGTTCAGTTTCTAAATTATTCTTTAGGATTAGAATAACTTTTGGATTTTTAAAATACAATAAATTTCAAATTCATGAGCAAGCTTTTAGTTTTATTTATACATGTGCTCATACTTTTATAAATAAGTCATGGAAAATAAAGAAAATCACTGTGAATTTGGATAGCAGTCATCGTTAGACTTTTCTCAGAAGTAAATTCTACAAA
Organism: Stegodyphus dumicola; assembly: GCF_044657685.1. Lineage (NCBI taxonomy): Eukaryota > Metazoa > Arthropoda > Arachnida > Araneae > Eresidae > Stegodyphus > Stegodyphus dumicola. The sequence continues at coordinate 177,597,920 of NC_140776.1, read as the reverse complement.
ATTTCTTTTATCTGAAAAGTACTGTGTTGCATCTCATAACCTTTTCAGTTTATACATATTAATTTATTGTGCAAATATTTGTGTAATTTGGGGACAGAAATACAAAGTTTTAAGCAAAGAAGAATACAAGTAATTATTTTGGTGCCTGATAATTAAAAATGTTCTATAAACAGATGAACTTGCTTTCATGAAAAATGAAATTACATTAGTTATTTTAAGCAAGAAGTTTCATAGCTTTTTTTCTGAAAATAAGAAAATAGTGTGTAGGTATTTTTATACATTAATTGTAACTTAAAGTGCTAGAATAAGTTTTCTAATATTAGAATTTCTAATGTTCTTTAAAAAATATCTGTAATTCACTGTAAATTTATTTAAATATCTATAATTTACTTCCAAAGAGATTTTTTTTTAATAATTATGCCATTTATAACTCTATGTTGTGTTGTAACTGTTAATTTCGTTTATTCTTTGAAAGGAAATTTTTAAATATTCGTTTTTAGTACATTGACATTTAGACTAAAATAATGGTATTTACTTTTTTTGTAAAAAAATTATAAAGCTTTTATTTATATTGTAAAAAGTATGATTGTTTATAAATGTAGCTGCTATCCAAGGTATTATATCTTATTTTATCATGTAATTATATTTTATTATGTACTTTGTAAGTTGCAGATATGCAACATGTTCTTCCACATTGTTTCAAACTGCCATTATATAAGGAAGGATTTACTTATGTAAGAATCACGGAAGGAGACTCAAGATTCCCTAATAAATAAAATTAATGGAAAGTTTTTATGACTAAAAAATTATTGTTCAAGAATTTAAATAAAATGATTGAAAGAAAATAATTCTTAAAACTGCAAAGGTGTAAGAGAAAGAAACTTATTCATTTTCAACTTGCAGTTATGTGGTCATTTTGAAAATAATATAATTTGAGTAACATCAGAATTTGTTAACTATAATGTGTTATGTAATTTTTCTTTTTCTGATCCTAGTATTCTTTTGGTTAACTTTATGTGTGTTGGTTCTTTAAAAAGTTAGATTAATATGGGTTCTGTTCTTATATCTGCTTTTGCTTCTTATGAGCTGATAACACTTTAAAAAGAGTACAAAAGGTATATTGCTCCCATCTCTCAGTTTAGTGTTTCTTTAGAAGTACTGAAGTATTAATAAAGAGAAAAAGTGTGCTCTGTTTGAAATTTATTTAAACAATTTAAAGAAAGGAGAATTTAAATTATATTCATTAACTTTGGTTTCATTATTGAATAGGTAGAATAAATTGAAATCAAAGGAAACAATAAATTAGCAAGTAGAAGAGTTTTTTAAGATTAATTATCCTAAACATTCTATAACTTCTTTCCCTGTTTCTGTCAATAACATGAATGTGTGGGGAAAAATGTGCTTTATATGAATTAAGACTTTTTTATAATCTGTTTACATTAAGTTTTATTGTTTTCAATGCTTAATGTGATTGCATTTGTTCATGGCTACTTCGATAATATTACCCGGTACTATTCTGTTTTGAGGACCGTAAAAAATTGCATCGAAAATGTATGCACAAAAGCGCCAAATCTAGCAAATGTGCCCATTTAATAGTGCGCCAAATCTAGCGTATGTGCTAATTTCAAATTGCGTAAGTTTAGATAGTTCTATATTTATTAAGACACCATTGAAATACTAGTTTAATTTTTTAAATCCTTTTTTGATATTTGATTTAACAATTTGGGAATTGCCCATGGCGAAAAGTCTGCAGTCCATGTACACATCGACCTATTTTCACTTTAAAAAAAAATCCCAGAGTTGCACAAAAATGGCACTGCGCCTATTTCACTTAAAAAGTAAACAAAAATTGACAAAAGTCCAATTGTTTTTATGTTTTTACCCTTGTAAAAAGCGCCAAACAAATAAGTGGATGATTCTGCACTTTACCGAGATTTTTTTCAAAGAAAACACATCATTCATTATGGAAAATTATGTTTGAACAACCAACGAGATGAAATTATGCTTTAGCGATAGCTCGGTAGCGAAATAGCGATGTAGGAATCCATTCAGTTATGTTTAGCTTTTTTTTATATAAATTATAATAATGATCTCAAATAGTTATTTACTCTTATGCTTCCATTTAGTCATGTTTAGCCTTTTTTTATATAAATTATAATAATAAAAAGTATTATATGAAATTAACCTTATTACCTAAATTAAAACAATAATCTTTAGATAGTTATTTAATATTACACTTCCTTTCTTGCATTGGGGTTGCCGCAATTATTTTTGGCAGCACTGGCATCAACAATAGTTTGGCGATTTTGTACGGTCCTCAAAACGGAATAGTACCTATTACCCTAATGACAACATTAAGCGATGAGAAAATGATAGCACTGTAAAATTGAAAAGCTGGCTCATTTAGATGTGTTTTTTCTGAGGTGTGGTTCCAGATAGATTCAGCAGATGTCATCAATAAAGAAAGTTTGTTGGAAATTTACTACAAATATGAAAGTTGATGTTTTTTCATGTTAATTAGAAATAAAAGTTCTTTAATAATTTATTTGTGCAATTGCAAAAATTTCACATATAAATTGCATTTTTGAAATGTTTTTAGAAATTTTTTAACTAATCTGTTTCTAATCAGAAGATATAAATTCTCTTACTTATTATTTTGTCATATTTCGTTTTCATTATTTGCATACATCTCTTTCATATGTATCATGCTTACCAGGTTGTTCAATAAGTTCGCAAAACGGAAATGAAGAAACCAATTTTTATTTGTAAAAATGACTTTTTCAGCGTAGTTTCCCTCAACTTCGATACACTTATTCCAATGGTCTTTTAATTTATGGATCCCTTGACTGTAGTGGTTTTTCGGCAGCTCTGCAAAATATCCCTCCACAGCAGCTATTACCTCTTCGTTTGAAGAAAATCGTTTTCCATGGAAATATTGTTTGAGATGTGGGAAGAGCCAGAAGTCGGAGGGAGCTAGATCTGGCGAATAGGCTGGATGTTGCAACAATTCAGTTATTTTAGCAATGGTTTTTTGAGCTGTGTGCAAAGGTGCGTTATCTTGGTGGAAAATGATTTTCTTCTTCTGTAATCCAGATCTTCTTTCACAAATTGTTTCATCTAATTGATTCAAAAGGTTACAATAATAATCCAAATTAATTGTTTTGCCTGTTTGAAGTTCCTTTTGCATCCCAAAAAACTGATGCTAACACCTTCTTGGCTTCTTTCACAAATTGTTTCATCTAATTGATTCAAAAGGTTACAATAATAATCCAAATTAATTGTTTTGCCTGTTTGAAGTTCCTTTTGCATCCCAAAAAACTGATGCTAACACCTTCTTGGCTGATTTTTGCACACGAACTCGCTTCGGCGCCGAAGAGTCGAGTTCACACAACTCCTTAGCCTCCTGTTTTGATTCAGGATCATGATGGTGGACCCAAGTCTCATCCATTGTGATAAATCGATGGTTAAAGTCGCTTTTATTCTTCTTAAAATGCTCCAAATGTTGCTGGCAAAGTCGCATCCGAATGTGTTTTTGCTCCATCGTTAGAGAATGTGGCACCCATTTTGCACAGAGTTTTTTGAAACCCAAATTAGCACTCAAAATATTGCTCACTGTGCCGAATGAAATGCCTGAAGCCTCTGTTAAATCTCTTTCAGTCAATCGACGGTTTTCCAATACCATATCTTGTATTTTTCCGATGATTTCTTTTGTTGATGCAGTTTTTGGACGTCCCTCTCACGGATCGTCTTCAAGGCTGATACAACCACTTTTGAATAAACTAGCCCACTTGCAAACCATTGTTTTTGAAGGAGCAGATTCACCCAACACATTCACCATTTCGGTATGACTTTCCATCGCCTTTAAACCTTTCTTTACAAAGAATTTGGTAAATGCACGTTGCTCAATTTTATCCATACCTGAAAAAAGGCACAGCACGTTAGCTATAAAGCACGGTTAAACAATGAATAAATTAACAGATCGAAATGAAAATTTTGACGTGTTCCTAAGAAAGAACAAATATGAAAATGGCGCCGAAGTTTTAGGTCTAATATTGACGAATAGATGGCGCTCCGCGAACTTATTGAACAACCTTGTAGAAATATTTGTGTAAGCAGTTGGGTGGTATTAGTATTGAATAAGTATTTATCTGTCATCATTGCAGTTACTAAAACTCTTTTATCAATTGTCCTTCAAGTTTCTAATCCCTCACAATTAATGTTAGGTAGTTAAAATTGTATCAATTTTTTTATCACCTTCCCTTTTTTACCTGAAAAGTTGAAAAGCCATTTAGTTCATTTAGAAGTATCTTTTCTGAGGTGTGGCTCCAGATATACTCAGCAGATGTAATCAATCAAGTTTGTTTTCCTGGTTCAGTCTGCACTTGTATGTATGTCTTCCATGTTATGAAATATTTCAACTTGCATTTTTAGTCACAAAAGGAGCATAATATTCTTTGGTGAGTGTCATAATTATTTATTCATAGAACTGAATTCTGGATATAGTGTTTGCTGGACTTCACACTGAAGTTGCTGAACTTCCGTGTGCTTTAAACAGACCTGCATTCTGGTCCGTGCAAGTTATTGAAAAAGATATTCTTCGGTTTCTTGTTCACTTTTAAAATCTATTCATTAAAAGTTGCTACTGATTAGAGGATCACTCATAGATCATCTTTATCTATTCATTATAATTTTTAAGTCTCCAGAAGTTCAATTGTTCAGTAAGAGTAAATGTGATTAAATTTATCACATAATATCAGTTCAATCAAACTGAAAAACCTACCTTGTTTCATTATTTTAGTACAGTTGGAAAAAAATTCTATCAGTAACATATTAATCATATTAAATGTTGATCATTCCTTGATTGATTGGTGGTGCATGATGAATTCTTAATCTTTTGGATACAAATGGCTGGGACTTTGACAATTCATTAGTGCTGTTTAAAAGACATTATTAACTGTGATCATTTTAAGTAGTAACTACTGTAAATTTTTTTTCAATATTAATGTTATAAAGCTTGATTGTCTATTAAAAACAGTTTTCATATTTGAATAAAAAATTAAAATTTACAGTGATTTCACAGTAATTTTTTTAAATGATTATCACTGTTGTGAAAAGTAGCATTTGTTTTATTGAACTAATATCCTGTATTAGTTCATTAAAATGCCTTTGTGTGGGTGATGTTATCCAGGCATTTTGTAACATTTTATACCAAAGTATTTCTTCCATCATCTGCTTAGAGATTATTGTTTTTTGTCGTTGAGATTTGACTAATATCATTGTTTATTTAAACATTTTGGAAATCATATTTTTGTACCAAAGTATTTTTTTAATTTCTTCCCCTTTACTTTCGTTGATTTAAATCTGCTTGCTTGTTCTTGTTTGTAAAACAGATTATGTACAGTCTTTTTTTTTTTTTTTTTGGTTATAATTAATTATTTATTTAAAAATAATTTTCCTGTTGTTTGTTCAAGATTCTGGTATTGTCAGTGTTATTTATTTACTGTTTTATGCAAAATGTAGCAGTACTATATAAAAAGAAAAATTCCTCTAATTGTTCCTTAATGAAATGGTTTTGAAATGGAAAAGTAATATTTATATTTGCATGTGAATTGAAAGAAAAATCTTAATGGATTTATTTAATATCATGAAATATATAAAAAGTGATTAATAATTTAAATGTCTGTTGTATTGATTCTATCAAAAAAAGACGTAAAGATTTTAGGAAGCGAAAAATATTCTGTTGTTCTTGAAGTATGTTTCTGTCTCTTCTGAAAAGATACGTTTGTGAGAGAAGGACTGAGAGATATTTTATTTGCAGAATGCAAATATGTATAATATATTGTGTAGTTCTGTACATTCAAGTCTCTCTTGTCATTTTACTACATATACATGTGTCTATCAGAAGATATATTTTTTTTATATTTGTTAGTCTTTGTACATATATTTAACAAAAATAAAATATATTAAATATAAGTTTGTGTTACTGAAATATTTTGCACATATGCAACTACACATTGAAAATGTACACTTTTCTGTTTTGTTAAATTAATTTTAGTATAAACTTTTAGTATTTAAGTTTTTTATTAAATGCTTATAAAAAGAAACAAAAGTAATTAGAAATAGGATGGTCAGATATTAGCCTGATTTTTCATTAACCATAATATGTTTCTATTCATGAAGAATTATATTTAAATGAGAACAACAAATTATATTTCTATGTAATTAATCTAATGTTAAATTATATTTCTAAGCAGCTAAAGAGTTCAAAATTATAATTTTGGAAATTTTGTTACTAAAAAGTTATGCAATTTTGAGAATTCATTTTGGGATTAAGTGGTTTTGTGATATTCATTTTTTATTGTATTTAAATACTCCATGTTATTTCTAACCAACAACAGATTTATTTTTAAAGAAGGGTGGGTTTTTTTTAATATTTCTTTGAAAAATAAAATATAATTGTATGTGTGTATTTTAATTGCTTTACATTCTAGTTGCATATTAAAAGTCTGTGAAATTACCTTATGTAACATTCCTGTAATTTTGAATTCCAAGTTATGCATTTTATAAAACTATTCTGTAGTGGTTTATGTGGCCAGTGAAAGAGATCGTTGTGAACAATAAATTGCATTATGTATGTCTTGAGTCTGCAAGTTCCCATCAGACTGTTACATAAGTTCTAGCTTTCTGAAGTTTCATTGAAAGTTGTAATTTCTAAAAACTAACTGTATTTATGGTGTGTAATTTAATGATATAGACACAATTTATGTTTTAATTATTCCTCCTGTAGTATTAATGTGCAGGAAAATTAAATTAGCCGTTGTGTTTGAAATGAGTATGCAGCTGCATGGTTAATAAATTATAAATAATCTAAAAATAGTTATTTCCTAATTAACAATACAGTTTAAAACCGTACATAAATATATTAATGAAAATTTTAGTCTGTAAGTAGATATATATCTACATTTTTATGGAAGGGAAAATGCAGTTTTAGGCTATGTAATTATCTTCAAATTAGAGGGTGTTGAAAATAAAGTGATCATGTGATCGTGCGTTTGCAGTTGTCTGATATCTTTTTCCTAGCAAGCCTTTTGAGAAAAGTTTATGATAAAATCTTTAGAATTCTGAATGTAATTTTTTACTTACTAGGTTTAGTTTATTCTTTTTCTTGAATTACCTAATTAATTATACTTGGTTTATAATTCAGTCTAATATGTTTATGCACGAGAAGTGTTTGAATTAAAATTAGAAAAACTTGAACAACATGGTCTTCATGCGAGATCTCATGTAGCTCAGGTCCGCCCCCCCCCCAGTTTTAATGGAGAATGTCCTGGGGTACAAGTCAGAGTTTCCCACTCCTCGTTCCCTACCACCAACCTCTCGAAAGGACTTTCGGCTCACTGCATATCTAGACTGCCCCCATATGCACGGACAGTGTACGTTCACAAACATTCATGCCTTCTACGAAAATTCGAAACAGGGCCCTAATGTATGGCAGTCAGCGATGCTAACCACTATATCGGTTGGGCAGCATGACCATCTGTTTCAAAACAAGGTGTTATACATCATCACCGATGCACTGAACTGCGTAAGAAATAAGATTCTCCACTCTGACTTGAATGTGGGAAATGAACGAAAATTTCTTTTATAAATCCATCTGCAATAACTCTGCCGATTTTGCAGACATACTAGCATACGAAATCCTAGCAGAAGTTAAGGTATACCATCCTTTGACCGCTCATCTCCTGAAATAAGATCATGGACCAATCAGGAGTACCCCTCTTCGAACACTCCAGCCTAGCAGCGAGCTTCCAGAAGCAAGATGCTTCCCTTTCTTTCCTCTTTCAGATCTACGGAGAAAATCGCCGTACGGAATCACAACCTTCTGACCCAACTTCCGATACATCAAGAAACTGCCAAGAGCAGGCTAAATACAAAAAAAAAAAAAAAAGTGCTTCTAAATGAATATCGGTTTCTTTTGTAGTATTTATTATATAAAATTTAAGATCATAATTAGGACATGGAATGAAAGAGCAACTCGAACAGTTCTGTTTGTTGGTACGCGCATGTGCCAAAAATGGCACTTGCGCGTACAATAATAGCAAAAATGGTGTCTAGAGAACAGAAACCTTTTTGTGTTCTGCAGTTTGCAGAGACCGAATCTGTAGTTACTGTGCAACGTGCATTCCGAATCAAGTTCAGATGGGATCCCCCAAGTGATAATCTGTAGATGGTATCATCAGTTTGAAAATACCGGCTGCCTTTGCAAAAGGAAGAGTACGTGACGACCAAGGGTTAGTAAAGAGGGAGTTCAGTTTAAAAAGGATGGTGTGAATTAGTTCATAAAGGATCCCGTTTATGTGCCTCTACTGCCAGCTGACCTACCCGACCTAAGAAACAGGATTGAAGCATCTGTTGCAACAATTGCACCACAAACACTAATCAACATTTGGAAAGAACTGGGCTATCGACTTGATGTGTGACGAAAGGTGCTCACATTTAACACTTGTAAGTTGTTTGAGTTGCTCTTTCATTTCATATATTAATTATGATTTTAAGTTTTACGTAATAGATGCTATAAAGCGCTAAAACCCCAATATTCATTTAGAAACACGCATGCGAGTAATACTGGCTAAATAAATTATGTTTTGATTCTTCATCAAGTGTTGTCATTAATCACTCAAAATCCACTCGCCTATAGTTAACTCCAACAGTATGAATGAATCCTGCATGAAGCATCACGAAATAGATATTGGTTAGAATTCCGTTATTAATAATTTGGGCTTTGTTATCATGAAAGACCGAGCTTTAGAGGCCGAGCGGTAAAAGTCGCTGAACACTGATATTTTGGTCCGAGTCCCGCGAACGGGCTGGCTGCATGAGTGTTTTCATGCTTTTCCCCAAGCATAACGTGTATACGAGTCTGTTTCCAGTAGAACGTCCTCCACGAAGGCATCCCTTCCCTCGAGGCTTTGCCGTAATAACATAACCCAAACCGTTATCATAAATTCGTTACCTTTTATTTCAAAATCATTATTTTAGTTTGTTTGTGATTATCAAATTCCAAGTACAATGCAAAGTACTTGAATACTTTGCATTGTAGATACTTGGTGAAAATAGTTAATGATAAACGTGTGATGGTTGATTTGTCAAAATTGTTAAATTTTTGTTAAATTGGTGAAGTTATAAATACATTGTTCTCAACTAGAGTGTCAGTAATGCTGCATAATAATAAGGTTTTTATGCTCTCGCTGGGCTGATAGTTTAGCAGTCTACTTTTGGATTCACTCGCACTAACACAATTTTTTCTTTTCTTCTAAACTTTATTCATTCAGAATTATTTTTTTTGCACTTAAGCCGCATAAAACTCAATAGTAAAATGAACTCAACAGTAAGTTGTTTAAAAATAGAGAAGTTTTAGAATTCTCGATTATAGTGTCAAGTTGTATACGACTTGTATACGCCATATATACGAGGCGTATTCGGAAACTAAGTACCGTTTTGAAAAAAAAAAAAAAAAATAGTAAAACAATTTTTTCGAATCCAATTTTATTTTTACATGAAAATACATGTCTTAAACTATTTTTCAACATGGTTTCCGACAATGATCAAACACTTGTCATAGCGGGTGACCAGTTTTTGTATACCATCGTCAAAGAAACTTCCACGACTAAAGAACCACGTCAAAGAAACTAACCACGACTCCACAGCATTTTTCGTGTCATCGTCAGATCCAAAGCATTTGCCACCAAGCTCGTGCTTCAGGTGCAGGAACAAGTGATAGTCGGACGGCGCTAAGTCCGGGCTGTACGGCAGGTGATCGAACTGCTCCCAATGAAACTGTCGAATTAACGATTGAGTGACACCAGCAGTATGGGGCCGAGCATTGTCATGGAGCAACACTATTCCTTTACTGAGCATTCCTCTTCGTTTATTTTGAATGGCACGCCTAAGTCTCACGATATCGTGCCGCATTAATGGTTTCACCTCTGGGAAGAAATTCAGTAAGCAAAACGCCTTTCCTATCCCAGAAGACAGTGCACACGATTTTTTGTGATGACATTATCACTTTGAACTTTTGTTTTTTCGGAGAATGAGTGTGTCTCCACTCCATCGATTGTTGTTTCGATTCTGGTATGAAATGACACACCCAAGTTTCATCACCTATCACAATTTGGTTTAAAATGTTTTCTTCCTCATCACTGTACCGCGTGAGAAATGTCAGGGCACTACCAAGTCGCTTTGTTTTGTGAACATCAGTCAGCATTTTTGGAACCCATCGGAAACACAGTTTGCGATAATTCAAGCGGTCAGACACAATTTCGAACAAAACAGTACGTGAAATTTGTGGAAATGCCTCTGAAAGAGTTGTCATTGTGAAGCGTCTGTTCTCATGAATTGCTTCATCAACTTTCCTTACCAAATCATCGGTGACAACAGAAGGCCGACCACTCCGAGCCTCGGCGTGGACATTTGTTCGACCTGCATTAAACATTCTTACCCACTTTCTCCCCATTCCATCACTTATCGCGCATTCACCGTAAACTTCTGTCACTTGACGATAAATTTCGGCCGGTTTAACATTCCTCCCGTTCAAAAATTTAATCACGTCACGAATCTCACAGTGAGCGGGAGAACTAATTGTCTTAAACATTTTGAATGTGCACAGCAAACTGAAAACATAACAAAGAGCAAACAAAATGGCGACAATTGAAAGTCAGTGACCAAGAAAGACTCGTGCGCATGCGCGAGACGCCTACCAGAGCGCTGCGACGGCGCTAGAATGAAACGGTACTTAGTTTCCGAATATTTATGTTCGTTATATTATTTCTTCAAAAATAATACGTGGGGATAGAATTTGGTGCCAGCATCTTTTTATTTGAAAATTGATACGTACACAAAAATTATACGGACGAAAAGGTGAGATTAGAATCCAATGCTAAAAATAAATCTTTGGTTAGATTATTTAAGTTAAAAAATATCCATTGAATTTCGTAAGAAAAATGATGAATTATTCTTGTTTTTCGGAAACAAGCGTAATATAAATTAAAGCATTCATAAACAAGTGTAATATAAACTAAAGTTTATTAGTTCTAAATATGACGAAACAAGAAGTTCATGATAATCCACATATTAGCAATAGAAGCTATATCTGTATAACTTAATCTAAAATTATCTGATATGGAAACCACATGATTTCCTTGTATGGCGTATTAAATTATATACATTTTTGCTGCCGCTCATTTATACATATTTCCTCCAATTATTCTAATTAAATTAATCTAACCTCAAGGCGTTTTGAAACGACATCAAAAACTGCAAATTTTTAAATTAAATATCCGAGCCAATTTTCTTCGTTTCAAACTTCTTATTCTTTCATAATGAGTATTTCCTCATTTTAAACTTTAAACACTCTGCAACTGGAAGTATATGTCTACGACCAAAGATAGCAAACGGTTTTGAGTCAACATAACTATGTTAGAATAGTGCTATATATAAATCTAATATATATAATTTTGAGTCAACATAACTGTCATGTATCTGGCAGCGGTGAGCCAATCAGCTGCCTGGCAGAGCCCAGCAAGTGAGAGAGAAGAGAGTTGTATGCAGGGGGGGCCCAAGAGCGATGCGCAGTGCAGGGAGAAAGTTAAGCCACATACGCATGACGTCATGTGGGTGACAGCGTTAGTTCTTGGCGTTTGTTTACTTTCGTTGCATTAACAGTTTGATTTGATTTGTGTTGTTAATTCGGAAAACACTCTTTACAACCAGATAAAATAACTATTTTTTTTAATGAAGTTTAATAGTTTTCATACATAACTGTGATGTAATTTTACATTTATTTTTCATTTTACTCCTATTTTACATTTAAATTGAAAAATTTTTCATTTTAAATCATTTTTTTATCATAATCTTCATTTTGTGTATGAGACTTACATCGTAGTGAGATATTTAAACTCAGTGTCATGTTTACCAACACTGAGTACCTGAATGATTAGTTAATAAATTCGCGTATCCAACTTCATTCACATGTTTTGGTTACTTTCTTTACATCCCAAACGGAATTCTATGTATTGAAGCAACGTCTGGGTTAAGCTTTGCGAACTAAGTAAACTGATACATGCCTCACCGTGACGAAAGAACAATTTCTCGACCACACTATGATGCAAACATCGAATGAGTGAGTGACATATTTCCTTCAGTGTTATTTAACTGATGCATACAGGTATGTGTGATGTAATTTAATTGATATAACTTACACATGCTTGAATCTGAAGGAAAACAAATCTGTGTATAATGCTACAATACAAATAGCGAAAGAGTAAGTAAGATATTCTGTTCAGTGTTATTTAACTGCTGCATATGTTTTAATTTTGATTCCATATAACTTGTTTTTAATTATAAGAGAAAGAAAAATAATTCAATATTGAACGCATATTTCGAGTATAACAAAAGTATTTTAAGAAACAACTTGATAAAAATACATTAGTAATTAAAAATATTTAATTTATGTACAGGCTGAATTGAAATTAAGATGTGGTGGTGTATTTAATTATGGCAAAGCACACTAGGGCTATCTGCGTTGTGATGCCTTCGTGGAGGACTTTCTCAGGGAAACTGGCTCGTATACACGTTACACATGAGGAAAACCACGAAAACACCCATGCAGCCAGCCCGTTCGCGGAATTCGAACCGAACTACCAGTGTTCAGCGACTTTACCGCTCGGCCGCTGGTGGGCCGAAACTAAGATGTAAGGCAAGTTTATTATTATTATTATTGTGCGTATATGTGTAAGAAAATGTATTTTAATTGTTCCATTTTTAATGTATGGAAGGAAGAACAGGATGCCAATATCGAAGATTATTTACTGTAGCAATTAATCACGTCAGGATAAATGTTATATAGAAATCTTGGGAGTGAAGGGATTATAAGAGTACTTTTAGATTATACTGAAAATATACGCACTTCTGCTAAAATCTGAAGTGAATCAGTATGAAGTGCATTTTCACTTTAAAAAGAATGTGATAAGTATACTATTTAAAAGTATAATGACGGATATTAAGACATTTGTAGAATTTTATGGTATTTAAATATGAATTTGTTAAGTCAAATCTCTTTATATATATATTTGCTTGAGATTAGTAATTTAAACTGAAAATCACGATCATATATTTCTCATGGAATGTCAAAGTTTATTTGTATTAAAAAAAGTGCATGAGCAATGAAAATAAATAGAATAATACTTTTTGATTATGTTTTTGCCATGGTCTTAGCAGTTATGCCATCATGCGTTCTGTTCAACAAGATTTATTTAGTGCAAACAATACTACGAAAATATATTGAAAAATACCTTGTTTTACAATATTTATTTCCCTTAATTAACTTAAATAACGTTTTTCATTTTCTAATGCTTTCCTTTACGAAAAGAATTTAATGTTTACAATTATTTTCAGCATTCGTACGAATTCTGTGCATAAAATAAACATTTTCTTTAACAAAATACTTAATCGGAAAGTATTAACCCGGTATTTCCGGTGTATCTACCACATATAAAATGATCACTTTGCTTTAGTTTAAATTTTTTCCATTACCAAAATCATGTAGCAGACGCGTCGGCCGATGCGTCTTGTCTCCCGGGTGACGTCACTACCAGCAACCAATGGCACGCTTTTTCCGTTCCTGGCCTAACCTTAGTATATTAAAGAACCTTGAGTTGTATGTTAACCCAGGTTGTAGGTTAATTATGTTGTAGGAGCGAGGTAGTGCTCCGAGTTTGCCTTTATTCTTTAAATGTTAATTTTTTTTCATTATTCTTTGAAAGTTAATTTTTAATAAATGTTGGTGTCGTTTTCCTTATGGTGCCTTATTAATCCGCAAGGTCATTACAATAATTGTGTTAGAATAGTGCTATATATAAATCTAATATATCTTCTAACCTCAAGGCGTTTTGAAACGACATCAAAAACTGCAAATTTCGAGATTAAATATGCGAGTCAATTTTCTTTGAGTCAAACTTCTTATTCTTTCATAATGAGTGTTTCCTCATTTTAAACTTTAAACACTATATCATCTGGGGGGGGGCAAATATTATAAATTTATTTTAATAGAAAAGTTATTTTAACATATGTGCGTTTAAGAAAAAAGAGCAGCGAAAATTTCCCCAAAACGCAAGCACATGAATTTTGGCAGCATAGTTTCGTCGAAAATTGCGCGATTTGACAACACTGCGTTGCAACGTAAAGCTGATTCGCTGGTTGTGGTAGCGCCGAGAAACAATTGCGTAGTTTACCGTGTGCTTTTGTTTTTAAAAGTTCCGAGACTTGAATGGATATGGAAGCGGTTGATGAAGAAGAACGCTTCAAAAGGCTTCCTTCGTATGTATTCACTTATATATCATGATTAAATTGAAATAAAAAATGATTGTTTATCTAAGATGACAGAATAGTTTGATGCATAACCATGGTCGTCAAAATTAACAAACCACTGCTGGTGTAAGGAATATATTGTTTTTTGTGTTAACTGAAATTTAAGACAAATTGCTTTCGTTTATCACGTTTAACCGAGTAATTTCAGTACATTAATACTAATTTATATTTTTTATATCCGTTATAAATGCTTATATATTGTTTTCTGTGTTAACTTGAATTTAATACAAATTTATTTTCGTATATTACGTTTAACCGGTTTGTTTTATATCTACATGCTTATTATCTGTGAATTTTGACTACCATATGCTTAATATATTGTTTTGTCTGCTAATTTGAATTTACATGCACTAAAAATCACGTTTACGGCCCGGCTCATCGTCGATGAACCGCGAGCTTGGCGAGTAAAAATGCAACGGCGCCAACGGGTTCTCTGCGGATGAAAACCCACATGTTTTTCAACTGGTAAAAGTTTACAATTTGGTGAAACTTGTTTTTTGGCCATTCTTTTTTTGATGACAAGATCGGCACCAGGAAGGTACAATTTCTTGATGGTCGCTACACAAAACCAAAGTAAGAGGTCAAAGAATTGCACAGACTCTGCACACATTGATCTGTTTTCAACTAAAAAAAACATCTTAGAATTGCACAAACTAGGCATTGCGCAGTGCCTTAAATTTGTCCATGTACACATCAATCTATTTTCATTTAAATAAAATCGGGAAGCTAAAACAGAGTTAAAACTATCGTGGTAACCAGAAGTGAGGTTTCATCGCCAAAATTTAAAAAAAAAAAAAAAAAATGTCGCTAATTGAAGAGACACCCAATTCTACACTAGAGCCCTATTTTCATTTAAATAAAATCAGGAAGCTAAAACAAAGTTAAAACTATCATGGTAAGCAGAAGTGAGGTTTCATCGCCAAAATTTTTAAAAAATTGTCGCGATGCAAAGGGGCACTCAATTCTACACTAGAGTGAAAATATTTATATTCGTGATCCATTTGTACATAGGAATTCAGTATACAAGTAAAGTAAAATGTTTGATATCCAAATGTAATCGAATATGTGTAGTTTCCTAAAAATGTGCGAAACTAAAAGTATAAAATGTTAGTTTCCTTGAATTATGCATTTTCTTAGTCTTCATTTTATAATAAATCCAGATGTAAAGTATGAGTTCAAAAATAGGCTGATCGTATTTTCGTCATATCACATATTATATTAAGTTGACCATTATTCTTCAGAACCGTATGTTTAGCTTAAAATGCTCGTTAAAAATGGGGATTTTTCTGTATATTAGATCATCAGTTTAAATCTAGTAAGATGGCATGTAGAAATTATAAAATTAAAAATGTGAAATCGTGATTTATGAAATAATGAAGTATTTATGACCTAAAGGGTATCAAAATTTACAAAAAAAAAAAAAAAAAAAAAAAAGCTTAATATTGATTTGTTTGCTTTATTAAACATTTCTTTCAATGCAAATTGTTTAAGTTGCTCCGTTTGTTGCACTAATACATTCTCTTTAATTCTGTAGACAGGCATAATCCCTTGCTTAAGTTACATTATTGAAGTCCTGTAACTGCTGTTTCGAGAATTCTGATTAACTTGTCAATCGAAATTTTCTCGTTGTAACTTCTCTGTCACTTGCTTCACTATCGGTAGTGGTACTTTCTGGATCTAGAACCATACTACAGATTTCGCCATTCATTAATTGATTGATGATTGAGAGGCATTGTCAGGGTAGAGTAGACTTTAAGGTACTCCTTGTATTGTGGCGAAGTTGTTGTTTGATTTATCGCCAAGTTGTTATCTGATTTATTGCCAAGTTGTTTCATTTATGGTAGCCTGAGTAGTTGAATGTTACCTTATTGTGACGTAATCGGGTGCATGATTCTGGGAAATTTTGAATCATGGGATGTTTTGTAAGCGTTTTTGTGGTGTGTGTTGGTTTGATTCTTCAGACTGTAGAATGGCCGAATGTAGTAAGATTAATTTGAAGTTTCTGTGCGATTTGGAGCGAAAGGGGAAAAGAGCTTTAATTGACTGGTGTGTAAATGAAGGTTTACTTAGTAGCCATTATAAGTGTCCTGTATGTAGGAAGGATATGCGTCTAGTCGAATGTAAAAACCGTTTAGATGGATTTGAATTGGTTTGTAGGAAAAAAGGTTCAGTTGGTCACTATGTGAAGCATTTGATCAGAAATAGTACCTGGTTTGAAAAAGTCATTTGATATTTTGATTTTTAAATGGCTCTGGGTGTACGAAGCGAACTCCAAAATCATGGTAAGTGAATATTTGCTTTTGGTAGTGCTTAAATGTATAACATGTTTTTCTTTTTTATATTATTTTATTGTTTGGTTTAAAATGTATTTTATTGAGATTATGTATTTTTTGTTTGCGTATATTGTAGAATTGGGTGCTTCTTTGACTTTTTATGTGAAAATATATCGATGTGTACATGGACAAAGTAAAGGGAGTGCACAATGCAAGTTTGTGCAATTCTGGGATTTTTTAGAGTGAAAATAGGTCGACGTGTAAATGGTAAAGTCAAAGGAGTGCGCAATGTCATTTTTGTGCAATTCAGGGATTTTTTTTATGTGAAAATAAGTCAATGTGTACATGAATACCCAGTTTGTGCAATTGTTTGTCTTGTTATTTTGGCTTTGTGTATTTGGCGTTTTTTGGTACAAAAATCGCCGCTTCGCAAGCCAAAATAATGAGTAAAAGAATTGCACAAAATCAGCATCCATGTACTGCCAGGTTTCGCCAAGGGGTACCCTAAACTATACTTTTACCGCATTGTCATCAAAATTAAAATCTTCTTTTATATCATCCTCATTTTTTACAGCTTGTCCACATTTCTTTACAAAATATGTTAATAGGAAAATTTTACCTTTGTTTTGCTGGCTCTAGTGTAGAATTGGGTGCTCCTTTGATTGGCGACAATTTTTAAAAAATTTTGGTGATGAAACCTCACTTCTGGTTACCACGATAGTTTTAACTTTGTTTTAACTTCCCGATTTTATTTAAATGAAAATAGATTAATGTGTACATGGACATATTTAAGGCAGTGCGCAGTGCCTAGTTTGTGCAATTCTAGGATGTTTTTTTAAGTAAAAACAGATCGATGTGTACGTGGACACAGATCTTGTGCAGTTGCCAACTAGCGGCCGAGCGGTAAAGTTGCTGAACACTGTTAGTTCGGTTCGAGGTTCGAATCCCACGAATGGGCTGGCTGCATCTGTGTTTTCGTGGTTTTCTCCATGTGTAATGTGTATACAAGCCAGTTTCCCTTAGAAAGTCCTCCATGAAGGCATCCCTCCCCTTAGGCAGATAGCCCTCGAGGCTTTGCCGTAATTAAATAACCTAACCTAACCTAACCTTATCTTGGTTTTGTGTAGCGGCCATCTTGAAATTGTGCCTTCCTGGCGCCGATCTTGGCGTCAAAAAAGAATCGCTAATAAACAAGGGGCACCCAATTGTAAACTTTTACCCTTTTGCTATATCCGAAAACTTTTAAAATTAGTGCCTATCATCAACAAATTTAGCTATCCTTCACTGTACATATTTGGCTATGCATCATGAGCTTGGCGACTAAACGACAAGTTGTTCCGTTAAATTTTATCTTGCTTCTGAGGCAATTATGCCTGAATTATATTAGTTTTGTTATTTATTATACTTATTTCTATTTCTTGCACATCCTTAAGGCTTATTAGAGTTCTGAATAAATAAATTCCCACATACATTTAAGCCTTATTGAGGGCCGACGCCAGATATCTTATTGCCTGATGCAGTCTCTGTGGGTCCTAAATTCTCCGAGTCTGTGCAGCCATACGAGCCCTGGCGCTGGTTTGGGGTTTATGTGAATAACAAATTAGTTATTCTTAATTCAAATAGCCATAAATTTAATCTTTGGGTCTATGAGTATCATCAACGAAATCTATTTTTATCACATAAAAAGAAATGTTTGGTAAATGTTTCCTTGTAAACGTTTTTTAGCACATTTATCTTAAATCTGTAATCATCGTCAAGTGTAATGTCAACATATAAGGTTACCATACACCTTTATTATTCAATTACTAACAAAAAAAATTGATTAGGCATCGCTAAATGAGTCATTACTGAAGTTGTCATATTTTGATAAACATACGGTGATGAGAGGAAAGTATAATAAATAACGATTCCCTAGGTTGGCGTCAGATCAACGATGTATCTGTGTGGAATGTTTCGGTTTGAGATGTGTACCAAAAAGCAGATATGCAGCAATGAAACCAAATTTACTGATCCTGATCGTACATATTTATGCTGAAAGGTTTGTTTCTTCAATAACAAGGTATTTCATTTAGTGTCAAAGTGAAGTTAAGAATTGACACTCTCCAGATGTTTTATTATGTGCAGAGGGGTGGGGGGTGGAATCAAATGTGCATGCGTAAAACCTAGGAGAAAAACGCTGTTGGTGGTTTTGAGGTCCGGATTTTAGATCATTTCGGATAATGAACGTCCGGATTTCTGACTTTTGTACTGAATTTCTTATTTATTTTGATTAATATAGTAATTGGATTATATGGATGATCTTTAACTTTGTTAGAGATTTCTTACTAGTAACTTTATGCTTTCTTGACTACTGTTATTATAATGACTTTTGAAATTGCTTGTTTTCATGGATGTGTTTGATTTATTTAGAAATTCTGGGTTTTCAGGTTTTCATCCGCAGAGAACCCGTTGGTGCCGTTGCTGTTTTACTCGCCAAGTTCACCTATGGTTGATCGGCGTCAGTTGTGAGATATTTAAACACATGGAAGTAAGCCGCGTAAACGTGATATTTAATGAATATAATCAAACTAATTAAAGAATAAGTAACATAAATTCATGTTAGCAGAGAAAACAATATATTAAGCATATGGAAGTGAAAATTCAAAGTTAACCGGTTAAACACGATATACGAAAATAAATTTGTATTGAATTCAAGTTAGCACAGAAAACAATATATAAAGCCTAACGGAAGTAGAATAATCATGTAATATTGAGCTTTGTAATAATGGACCCTTTTTCTTGGCAATTTCTTGGGAAAATTGATATATGTCTTTGAATATCTTTCAGTATTATAAAATTCCAAAATATTTATGTTTTTAACTGTGCAGTTTCTAAAGAAATTGTGAATTTACGATTAATATCTTCATTGCATAATTTTAAAGTACTTCCAAAACTATGATTGAAAATCCATTATTATCACATAAATGAAATCAATACATATTCTCATTTAAATAGAAACTTAATTGCAACTGATTACGTAAAAGTTTTTTTAGTAATAAATTATATTCTGCTCTGAATCATTTTTTAAAATTTTATGTATATGCTCATGTATTGCAAAAAAAAAAAAAAAAAAAAAAAAAACATATTCACTTTAAATTTGGCATATTAATTTTTATTAAGACTTGCTTTTTTGCATGTAACTCATAACAAGAACCAAAGAACATATTATTTTTTGTTCGCTGCTTTGCAGCTGATATATACCTCATCAGCAGCCAAACAGTAAAGTGACTGAAGTCTGGTAGTTTGGTTAACCAACTAATGGGCAAGTTGTATGATTGTTTTCATGGTATTCTCAATATGTAACGTGGATTCAAACCAGTTCCCTTCAGAAAGACCTCCTTAAAGGCATCTTTCCTCTTAGGCAGATATCTCTCCCATGTTTTTCCATAATTTAAACAAACCCAAATGATGTATGCTGCTCAAAATTTTATTTAAAGTCCACATTTAATAACATTACAAAAATTGCAAATATGGTCCAAGTTAGATCATTTTTAAATGCATATTAATTACACTAATTGTATATAATTATTATATGAATATTTTAAATGTCTATTTTATCATTAATTGTTATTAATATATTTATGGACAACATTTCTTTTTTGATTGTTCTGTTCAATGTATCTTTGATTTTAATTTCACTTTTGAATTTTCACACCATAATTTTATCAAAGTCTTCTGAAATTTAGTCACAATTTCACTCAGTCAAATTTAACTGTGTAATTCACAGATGCAGCATAAAAACTGTTAAATATCAGTCACCAAGGATGTATGGATTAGGTTTTCATGCCATCTGTTTTGTTTATTTCATGCATAAGAAGACTTACAGGGGTTGGACAAAAATATGGAAACACCTTTAAAAAAACAAAACATGTTTCTTTGCTTAATATGGTGTAGGAAACCCGTTGGCATCCAAAACAGCTTGCAGTCTGCTCGGAATGGATACAGTTCCTGTATTTTAGCCAAGGGAATATTATACCATTCTTCCTGCAAAACGGTGGCAAGTTCAGATAACGATGTTGGCGGTGGATAACGAGAACGCACTTTCCGTTCCAATGTAGACCACAAAGGTTCGATAATATTCAGGTCTGGTGACTGTGGTGGCCAGGGGAGATGGGACAACTCATCCTCGTGCTCAGAAAACCAGTCCTGGACAATGTGAGCTGTGTGAACAGGGGCTTTGTGGTCTTGGAAGACACCATCACCATCAGGGAACAAAGTTTGTACCATGGGATGAACTTGATCGGCCAAAATGTTCACATAAGTCTTGGCAGTCATGTGCCCTGACACAGTTATCATGGGGCTAGCAGAGAACCACGATATGGCTGCCCAAACCATAACAGAACCCCCGCCATGTTTCACTCTTGGCAACAAGCAGTCTGTATTATAGGCTTGAGATGGCGTTCTCCAGACGTAAACTCGGCCAGAAGTGGGAAACAATGTGAAAGAAGACTCGTCAGACCATATTACTCGCTTCCACTGCTCTATAGTCCAGGCTTTATGACTTAAACACCACCTTTTTCTGTTACGGGCATTAGCATCCCTGATGAGTGGCTTCTCAATTGCAGCACGGCCAGCAATTTCCTGTTTATGAAGTTTCCTTCTAATTGTTTTGGTACTCACAGGGTTCGGTAACACAACATTCATTTCAGCAGTAACTTTTGCAGCTGTGGTCTTCTTGTTTTTCGTCACAATTGCCCTTAATGATTGTCTGTCACGATCACTCAGGACACACTTTCGTCCGCTGTGATTTAGCAGATGATGTTTTTCCACTTTTCAAATATGCGGAATAAATCTTCAATATAGTACCTCTTGAAACACTAAACACCTCGGCTATCCTGCTTACGGAAGCACCTACCATACCTGCTTCAAGAATTTGCCCACGTTTCGAAGTCTGTTAACTCTGACATAATGCACTGACAACCTCACATAACAGTACTCCGACAACAACTGAACTGTTTAGCACGTTTACGAAGTTGTATAGGTGGCGTCAGTAGTAAAAATTGCCAGCGCCACCTACATATTTCATTAAAATCAATCTTTCTTTTCAAACATGCATTTCACAAGGTGTTTCCATATTTTTGTCCATCCACTGTACATGAAATAAATGTGTCACAAGCAGTGGCACTGAGATGTTATTTCACATATAACTGAGAAGTACAGCACTAATTAGCACTGTAATTATTAAAGAAAGTATCCTAGCTTTTAAAAAGCTTCGTTGCATGTAATGTGAACTTAATAACTTTATCATTTTAAAAATAAGAAGGGTTTGTGTGTTTATTTAATTCAATATGCAAAGCATGCGAGGGCTAGCTGAAAAAGGCATGCTTTTGTGAATATTTTCTAGGGTAAATAGGCTCATATTTACATCACTTGGGGAAAATCACGAAAATGTCACAAAATTCACAAAACACATGCGAAAAAAAATAACCTGCACAGCCAGCTCGTTTTTCAGGATTTGAGCCGAGATTGAACTACCACTATTCAGCCCTCTTAACCACTCGTAGGACTAAATATGTAATATGTAATATCATGTAATCAAAAGTTAACTATGTGTTGTGTGGCAGGATTGCTTTCTCAAGTATCGAGGTAGGAAACACTTAATCTATTCTTTTTTTTAAGTGTGTGGTCACGGTATTATTCATTACATGTACTTTCCATAATTCATATAGAATACTAATATTTCTACTACAAGTGTCTTTTTTTTTTTCTTTTTCATTTTTTAGTATAATAGGTATAAATACAGTAGACGTATATAATCGATCGAGAGTGGCCAAACTTTATGTCAGTGAGAGCCACAACTGCATGTTTACATCATTCTAAAATAGGTGAAGTAGGTTTCAGACAGCAAGAAATGTTGATTCCAAACAATCATTCAGTGACAGTCTTAGTTCAATAAGAGCCATGTGTCTGTAATAAATTAATGAATGCGTGACTTTTAATACATCCATTTTACATAAACAGTTTTTCATTGTTATTTTTTTTTTAATGTACTTGTAAACAGTTTAAAGCATTTTATGTTGAAACAACTGCCTGTCTTTCATAGTATATTTGACAGTACCAATAATTTTCAATACTGAAATTCTATTCAGTAGCATAGTTAATAAAACTAGAAAATTGTACATTTTATTACTTTTGAAGAGTCATTTGCACTAGGATTCATTACACAAGTAGTGGTTTGCTAATTTTGATGACTTTGCGTATCCATAAAACTATTCTGTCATTTTAGAGAATCAATAATACTTTTTATTTCAGTTTAATCATCTAATTGTGCATTAACAAGTTAAAGTTGGTTAAAGTTTTAAGCCATAAATATTTTTTTTCTCATTATGACCATAACCAATAATAAAAACATTACTTAATTAATTATTTAAAATGCATATTTTGGTAGCCCATGAAGTCAAAATATTTTATCGGTTGGAAACCTCATGATTCTGCGTGCTTAACGCTACGTTAACAGCCGTGTTACCAATTACCATTAACCCCTCTCCCGCCATATTTTCTTCCACAAACTAGCATTTGTCACCGAAAACTTCCTTAATTATATGATAATATTTCTATCTATTTGTTAAAAGTTCAGAAATAATATAGTGAAAATACGAAAAAATAATAATAAATAAGTGAAGAATAATTTAAATCGGCAAATGCGAACAGCGACGGTGATAATTCAACAAAATGAACGTTAGAGGAATGGTTGCAACCTTCGTACAAGCGAATAGGTTGAATCTGCCGGATTACCAGGTTTGAACTATTATCGCCAAAGTTGGCGATGTTTACATTTGCCGGGTTCTTTGCGGAAGTGTATCGAAATTCTAATTAGATGTAAACAAATTTAATTTAATAATAATTGAATGCCCTGGAAAGCTTCAAACTTCATTTTTTTTACTAGTACTTAAAAGATCTAATATTGTGGTTCTCAACCTATTTTGCCCTATTCCACCCCTTTCACCATTGCTAGAAGATCATTCCCATCATGCCCTTCCTTTTCAGTACTTGAAAAATGCATATACAGTCGAAAGTCGTTAATTCGGACACCCATAATCCGGAATGATCTATAATCCGGACCTCAAAGCTAAAAACTTTCTGCACATGCGCATAGGCATTTACGCGTGCGCGTAAGACCTCTTACGACTGCGCATTTGCGTGTGCGCAAGCGTAGAATACGTTTTCGCGTGCGCGTTTTATGTATAAAGAATGGTATAAGCTAAAATTATCTAATTATCTATTTCAGTTAATGTTGATGATTGCGTTGTTCTTTAATTTTCGAATTGGATCCGGCTTATTATTTTTTTGCAGACTGTAAGAGCAATACTATAAAAGTAAACTTGAACTTTTGATTATGTCAAATAGAATTTCCGAATCTGGAGCTCCCAAAGGATCGTACAAAACGAAAGTATGTTTCGATGTCCATCAAACAAAAAGTGGAATTGCTGCAAAAAATGGATAAAGACATGATGAATGTGACAGAGAGGTTAGTGAAAACGAAAAAATTTCGATTGACAAGTTAGTCGGTATTCTCGGCACAGCAATTAACGGGACTTTGCGGATTTCTGGAATTCTACTGTACCTGCGAATTCTCTCACAAGATTGAAGATGAACACAACCAGTGAAGGGTGTAAAAGACCCGTTTATTGTTCACAAAATATTTAACATTTGGCACGGACTTTGCATGATTACAAGAAATATTGGCTACTTGCAGTGAAAACTTAAAACAGGAAGTAACATAAATAAAGGTAAAGATTACACAAATCAGTTTAAGCTAACAGGTAGACTCAGAAACCTACACAGGCAGAATACTAACTCAACCGCAAGAATGCGTAGCCACTTTTAAGTTTAACAGGTAGAAATCATTAACCTTCCAGCACATTCGCTTGGCAATTTTATATGAGCACGCTCGTGTCGTATTTTTTACGACATCTGTTATTCTACCGTTTTTGGCACGAAAAAGGGACAGAAATGAGTGAATGTTGGTAATAAATTTGTTAAAACATAAAATATTAACCTCATTATTGCAGAATACAAATGATGTCACATTTAAATGATAGTAAATTATTTTTAAACGCTTATATTAGTCAGGTGGAAAGCAATGATGTATTTTACTATAGAAATTTTAAAAGTTATTATTTAATAACTGTATTTTAAAATCCAAGCTAGTTTTAATATTCTATTGTCCTATTGATTTATCGTCGGATCGAAGATAACTTGTCAGAAAGAATAAAGCTCTTGTAGCTCATCTCAGTTAGCTATTTCAATTCCAATGCGATCACTTGAGAACAATTATTTTGTATTTACATGGTATCTTTTTTTTATTCCCATCACATGTAACAATCTCTGTCTTTCGAGTATTTTATCTTTTAGCAAACTTATATATTTATTTGTACATTCCAAAATTTCATCAAGCATGAAAGTGAAAACGAAAAAATTTCGATTGACAAGTTAGTCGGTATTCTCGGCACAGCAATTAACGGGACTTGAACAGCGGAACTTTGTAACTGAACAAAAAATTATGTCTGTTTATAGAATTAAAGAGAAAGTATTATCAAATAAAACGAAGCAACTTAAACAACTTACATTGAAAGAAATGTTTAATAAAGTAAACAAATAAATATTAAGCTTTTTTTTTTTTTGTAAATTTTGATACCCTTTAGATCATAATTGTTCTTTATTTCATAAATTACGGTTTCATATTTTTAATTTTAGAATTTCTGCATGCCATCTTACGCAATTTAAACTGATGATCTATAATCCGGAAAAATCGATAATCCGGAATCGCCGAAGTCCCAACGAGTCCAGAATTACGACTTTTGACTGTATATATTTATTTAGATTGCTTTTTAACTTACTTTATAAATTTAAAAAAAAAAGTACAGAAAATGTTGTTTTATACCAGGATTCGAATAAAAATAGTTTTTTATATTCGTAAACCACAGCTGCCAACTCTGGTTTTTCTTCTGGTCTCCTGGTAGATCAAATCTCCCAGTTTTCGATTTTTAACCTTTATTAAGGAAAATGTTTCCCAGAAATAAATAAATTTCATTGAGTGAATTAAACTTAAATGGTGCTAATTCCATCTTTTCACCTTTAGTAATTTTCAGAAGAATTTTTTTTTTTTTTTAATTTTGTTTCACCTGAATTGTTTTTTTATTTTATTTTATTAATTTTATTAAACATCATCTGATCTGAGTTATCTTAATCTAATGGAGATATTTGTAGATGTTTACATCAGGGTTCAAGCTTTGTTTAATCAATTAATATTTATGTCTAATTTAATTTTATTTCGATCTACGGTACATTACCAAGTTTGTCTGGATTTAAAGTACTTTGATCAGTAAAAACTTTCATTCACTACTTGAAAATTTCTCAATTCATACTCTATTTCGATTCTATTTTTGCCATCAGTTCGTACTCTATATCGATATGTTGTTTAATGTGTATGCTACAGTTGAACACATTTTATAAAACTTTTATTATTTTTTCTGTGGATGACAAAAGATATCTCAATTCAGAAAAACTGTAAATTTTAACATTACACTGATCATTACATTATGTAAGTATAATCAGACATCAGGCAGATCTTTACTGTACGGTACCCCTTGGTTTCTGTTTGAAAAAAATCGGCAAGTAGTATTGGTTGTTTCTGAAATCTAAAAGCCCTAATGTTGGTAACCCTAATGTTGGCGAAACTAGCCTTTGGGAAAATTGTGGTTTTTTTTTTTAAGATTTTCATAACCTAACCTACCTTTGTTATATTATTTAATAATGTGTTACTGCAGTTGGTTTATGTTTCAAAGGTTACAAAATATATTGTTTAAGCATCATTTAATGCACACAGTACAAGCTTAGCATACAGAACATTACTCATCTTTTTAAAGCATTGTAGTAGATGATGAAATCAGGCTTGTGTAGACACATCACATTCAAAACCATAACATTTTATTCCCCTTTAGGTGATAGGGTAGTCTTCAAAATGTTTTGGTTCTGCGCTTTATATAATTTAGGATATAATGGCTGTACAAGCTTTATCCATTAAGATCACTTTTGTAATTGTAAATGTAAGCAGGATCATTTAGTTTGAAATATTTGTATCTTCATTTTTCAAAAGTGACTGGCAGAGTCAGGATCAGTAATCCTATAAGAGTGTGTTATGTATGTAAATGATGATGCTTATCTTGTCTTAACCGTAAATTAGAACTACCACATCTTAAAAGCGTTATCACATTAGCTGTTTGTTGCCGGAACAAAACGTTTGCAGCAACAGTTCTGAGAAATGGCCTTTGGCGAAATAAGGTTACCATATTCACTTGGCAAACAGGCTGAAAGCCAAACAAGAATCAGTTATCGCTCAGATTGGCGAAAGTGACGTTTCCTTTCGAGTGACTCAAGTGACTTTCGAGTGATTCACTTCTTCGTGTTTTGTATCGCTCACACGCTTTTTGTTTTAAACTTTTTTGTTAGTAATGGAAGATAATAGAAAGGTGATTGCTATCAAGTTAATTACTTTGATCTCCACTCTGGCACTTCATGTAACAGATAAACACACTTCTGGTTATAGCAATCAATTACATCAGTAATAGCCAAATTCTGTATACACTAAGAATAGTTTAAAAACATGTGCTGGATAAGTCTATTTATCACACATCGCTTATGTGTATTTTCTGTTGTCTGCATTTCAATGAAAATTTGATGGCTCACTGGGAAATTTGTGACCTGGTGAAAGCATTTTCTGACTAACTATATGGCTCATAATTACTGTTCTGTCCGTTCAAATGACAAAAATCTATATGGCTGATATTTACCTCCTCACAGCCAGCAGATACTATTTAGCAAAATGAAGATCAAATAAAGCATAAGAATACATGAGCAACATGTGCGAGCTGTTTACTGTCCCATAGAACACTCGGTAATATACCTAAAACACATTAATTATACCAACTCTAGAAATTAGGTGTTCACATCATGAGTTTGTTTTATGGTTTGGTTTATTGAGATTACAGCAAAGCACACTAGGGCTATCTGCCTAAGGGAAGGGATGCCTTCGTGGAGGACTTTCTAAGGGAAACTGGCTCGTATACATGTTACACATGGGAAAAACCACGAAAGCATCCATCCATGCAGCCAGCCCGTTCGCGGGATTCGAACCTCGGACCGAACTACCAGTGTTCAGCGACTTTACCGCTCGGCCGCTGGTGGGCTCAGTTGGTTTTATGTGATTACCGCAAAGCCTCGAGGGATAACAACAGGAGGGATCCCTTTGTAGAAGATTTTTTAAAACTGCCTCGTATACCAGTTACAAATGGAGCAAACCAAGGAAACGTCATGTAGCCAGCCCGTTCGCGGCATTCTAACCTGAGACAGAACTACCAGTGTTCAACGACGCTTCGGCCACTAGGTAGGCCCGTGCACTTAATTGGAAAGTGCAATTCATTATGTAAACAGACAT
Organism: Stegodyphus dumicola; assembly: GCF_044657685.1. Lineage (NCBI taxonomy): Eukaryota > Metazoa > Arthropoda > Arachnida > Araneae > Eresidae > Stegodyphus > Stegodyphus dumicola. Next base: position 177,569,747 of record NC_140776.1, on the reverse strand, counting down.
GAAGGTGATAATCAGTTGTGCGCTGTTTTAAGTAATCAAATGTTATAAATGCCCAGCTGTTACATTTCTTATTATTTATTAGTCATGTTTTTATTACGTAGATCATACGTATGATATAATTATGAATTAACCCAATAACAAAATGTGTACACTCTTTAGTACTCAAATACTCATCAATTATTTTTCAACTGATTATTACATACCCATAATAATTTGCAAAGAACTGGTAACTATAGTTGCTGCCAATTACATAATCGTTATCTGAATTAAAAGTAACTTCAAATAAACTTCTTGGCAATGTTCATTTTTGTATTCATACATACATATATATATACACATCTAATAAGTCATATATTTACATACAGATAGAGAGATGCGATGTGTTAGAAGTTGTTAATATATATTTATTAGTATTAATGTAATGAATAAGATTTATATTAATGAATGTATATACAAATGTTTTTCATCATGCATAATAATAAATCCATAAATTTTCAATGTTTCAATATGTAGCATTTACAATAAAAGTATAGTTTCTAATGTATTTATAATCCAAAAAGTATTTCATTAATAACATGAAAATAATAGACAAATTTAATGAGTATTCTCATTATTACATAAGCTATGCTTTTCTTTTTTATGCATCTTTTATGCTGTTTAAAATGTGTCACTGATTACAGTTAACAATTTAAAAGATAAGTAATTAGGAGAAAAACCGCACATATACAAACAGATTTTAAAAAATTATTCAACTTAAATTTAAGAAATAAAATTCTATTATATAACAGTGTTATAATACACGATCAGCACGAAATACGACAAATCTGGCAAACTTTTGGCTACGAACAATTTGTAAACAAATCCGAACTGCAAGAACGTTGTAAAATACTGTCAACTCTGAAATTTACACGATTATATATTTAATGAATATATACACATTTAAAAAATGACTCAGGCAGTTGTATTACAACAAAACAGCCATAATTAAATCGGCCTCTATTTCCACCGTCCATCACTTCACAGTGAGAGCCATCGCCATATTGAAAGTTACCCGTGATCCTTCAGAAGCTGACCTTTCGTCTGATTGGTTGAACGTTCGAGGAACACATCTCCAGCCGAAACATTTTGGGAAAAGTTTTAAAATGTTGCTAGTAGCCGGGACAGGTTCCTCTAAGCTAGACGAAACATTTCTCGGAAGCCTGCCACTTAAAGCCGTGCTGCTAGAATCTCGTTTCTCGGAATTGTCCCGAGTAAGCGCGCGCGTCTATAGATGTGATAACAGCCTAACACAGTAAGTCTGATATAATTCTTTTCTGTCTATATGTTGGTTAATGATGTTTTCGAACTTGTTTTATTTAACAGTATTTAATTTACCATACGAATTCTTGACTTGAATTTTTTAATACTTTTTTTGAGGGATCTTGAGATTTAAATGGCTGTCCTGTTCCCCATGAATAATTCAGAACTCAAATCCACTATTATGGTGATGTGACTGAGCTTGGGTGTAAAGTTAATTTTATGCTTCTTAAGATGTGACTAAAATAGCTACAGAAAATTCCAAGTTTGAGTCAAGTGACTACATGACAAGTGTTTATTTCTGGGAAATGCTGGTGACTTTTGAAAGAAGCTGCCGCAAGAAGGTTCATTCTATATTAAATGTTTAAATCCAAATCACGTGGCTATAGGATCCATTAGATTTTTAAAACTTAATATAATTTTTAAGTAAACCTCTTAATTTTTACTAATTGTAATTTTCGTGTTTTCCTATTCAGAGTTAAATGCAAAATTAAGCAATTGTTTCCTGTGCAAATACTGATACCTTTAATTGAAATCAAACGAGGAAAAAAGAATTATGCGACATGTAATTAGCTAAAAGTTGAGTAATATTGTAATTGAATAATAATCGCAAACCCTGACTTTAAATTGCATCTACAACGGTGAATCGAAATGTTTTTCCTTGGGGTCAGGCCTCTATTTTTACTAACGGATAAGGCCAGCAGCTAGCATATCTTCTTGCAGTGGGCACAGTGACTGGATCTCCAGAGAAGTGAAAAGGGGGGCACAGAGTATCAAAGGCCTGGGATTTCATTCTAAGATATAATATTTCTTTCCTCAAGTAGTTCTACCCCTTGAAAGTGGACTCTTGTTTATTTGCTTTTTCCGTTCCGAAGAGGCGGTTTGAGAATATCTGGTAGGGGGTTGAATTGGCCATTTATATCGCAGGGGTCTTAATTACAAACATAGTCATAAATTACAAACGAACCTAAAAATGGGAAATGGCGAAAAAGGGCGTGACAGCTCGCTTTGTAGGCATGGGAAAATGTAGGTGTCATTTAAAACATCTAACTTCTCTGCATTTAATTGTATGGAGAGGAAAACAAGTTTAATTCTATGTATGAATGCAATTTTGTACAATAGGAATGGATTATTCAATGATAAACTGTAAGGCAAATAGCATCTATCTTTTTTTTTTTTTTTTTTTTTTTTTTTTTTAGGCATAGGAGTAGAAAGGTGCATATTTGTTACATCAATAAATCTATAGTGTAAATACCCAGATTTGCATTTCGAATGCTATGTGACATGTGTATGAAGTATCTGAGAAGTCTAAACACAAATGGCTTTCGACCTTTTCACGTCTAAGGACCGTTTACCAAATTCCAAATACATTGCGATCGCTGCACTTTTAGTTAATTTTCTAATGCCGCGTGAACACTTAATTGATTTTGATTAGAGACTTATGAATAAAATAACGCAAACTAGACTGCAGAAAATTCTTAAGAGTGCAGTTAATCTTACTGAACAGTACATTATTGATGCAGTTTTTGGTTATATTCGTGTTAGTTAATGTGGAATCCTTAATTATATATATATGAACTTAAAGCATCTTATTAATTTTTATGTTTTTCCTTTTCGCATTTTATTTTTCGAGTTTGTTCTACTAATGAAGTCTTATTTTAATTTTCACATGTTTAGATACAGTCAAAAGTCGTTAATTCGGACACCCATAATCCGGACCTCAAAAACTTTCTGTGCATGCGCCGCGTTAGCACATGCGCACAGGCGTTTTACGCGTGCGCGTAAGACCTTGACCACTGCGCATATGCGTGTGCGCATGTGCAGAATACGTTTTCGCCTGCGCGTTTAATGTATAACGGACGGTGTAAGCTAAAATTATCTAATTATCTATTTCAGTTAATGTTGATGATTGTGTTGTTCCTTAATCTTCAAATTGGATCCCGCTTATTATTTTTTGCAGACTGTAAGAGCAATTTTATAAAAGTAAACTTGAACTTTCGATTATGTCAAATAGAATTTCCGATGCTGGAACTTCCAAAGGATCTACAAAACGAAAGTATGTTTCAATGTCCAACAAACAAAAAGTGGAATTGTTGCAAAAAATGGATAAAGACATGAAGAATGTGACAGAGAGGTTAGTGAAAACGAAAAAATTTCGATTGACAAGTTAGTCGGTATTCTCGGCACAGCAATTAACGGGACTTTGCGGATTTCTGGAATTCTACTGTACCTGCAAATTCTCTCACAAGATTGAAGATGAACACAACCAGTGAAGGGTGTAAAAGACCCGTTTATTGTTCACAAAATATTTAACATTTGGCACGGACTTGCATGATTACAAGAAATATTGGCTACTTGCAGTGAAAACTTAAAACAGGAAGTAACATAAATAAAGGTAAAGATTACACAAATCAGTTTAAGCTAACAGGTAGACTCAGAAACCTACACAGGCAGAATACTAACTCAACCGCAAGAATGCGTAGCCACTTTTAAGTTTAACAGGTAGAAATCATTAACCTTCCAGCACATTCGCTTGGCAATTTTATATGAGCACGCTCGTGTCGTATTTTTTACGACATCTGTTATTCTACCGTTTTTGGCACGAAAAAGGGACAGAAATGAGTGAATGTTGGTAATAACTTTGTTAAAACATAAAATATTAACCTCATTATTGCAGAATACAAATGATGTCACATTTAAATGATAGTAAATTATTTTTAAACGCTTATATTAGTCAGGTGGAAAGCAATGATGTATTTTACTATAGAAATTTTAAAAGTTATTATTTAATAACTGTATTTTAAAATCCAAGCTAGTTTTAATATTCTATTGTCCTATTGATTTATCGTCGGATCGAAGATAACTTGTCAGAAAGAATAAAGCTCTTGTAGCTCATCTCAGTTAGCTATTTCAATTCCAATGCGATCACTTGAGAACAATTATTTTGTATTTACATGGTATCTTTTTTTTATTCCCATCACATGTAACAATCTCTGTCTTTTGAGTATTTTATCTTTTAGCAAACTTATATATTTATTTGTACATTCCAAAATTTCATCAAGCATATTTATATCAACTATTTTAAAAAATGTTCCTATTTCATCCTTTATATCCTTGGCATAGTGTTTTAGGCCAGGTAACGCTCACAATATTCATCTTATTTGTCTTTGAGCAGTTTATCTACTTCTGATTTTGCCACTTAGAAGATTTATCCTTACTAACATAGAATTTATCAGGGTTGGCCAAGCTTCATGTCAGCAGGAGCCGCACGTTTGAATTCAGGAATGTTCAAGAGCCGCATCTAGATTTTCTAAAAGCCACAAGTTCATATTTACATCATTATAGTATTGGTGGAGGAGGTTCTAAATAGAAAGAAATGCCTGATAACTTTGTAAAAAGAATCTAAACTAATTAATTACTTCTTTTTGGACACTGAATAGTTTTAATTTACCATATTTCGTACATATATTTTATATGCACCAGCCGCACAAATTGCCCGAGAGAGCCATATCAGGCTCGCGAGCCACACTTTGTCCACCCGTGGAATATATCATCATCCTTCCATTTTTCTATATCATTATTACTATCATCATCTGAAATATAATGTTCAGATTTACAGCTGATATTATTTATCTGTATATTTTCCTAACTCAGATCGCTATTATTCTCGCATCCAAAGGTTTCCTTGTCTTCTCTTTCTTTGTTAGATAATTCTTGAAGAATGCGAGCAAAATCAGCTGGTTGCACGTATTTTTTTGCCGTGAAAACCGATATAAAAATTATAGAGTCAAATTTATACAAATTAAAATAATACATGTCAATTAATAACACAAAATTACAAAATATTTGAGAAAAATTACTTTCTGAAATTTCAGCCACCTTTTACGAAGAAGCTGCCACATAGCACAAAAGCCCAGTGATAAAACAAGAAATGTCATATGACTTCCTGTTGGCACATTCCATGATGTGGGGAAGGGTTGAAAGGAGGAATAGAAATGACATTCAGACGTCTCAGCCGCAATATGCGAGAAGTATGCATTAAAAACCGAATTTGTCGTAAACTTTGTGCATAGTGCACATGCCAGAAGGTTAAACATGCACTCACAATAGCAAAAACACTAACCTTTTATGCTAAATACTCTCGTTCACCCTACTTCATTTGCACTGTGGGGGGGGGGGGAGCTAAGGGAATTCAGGAAAGGTTCACAATGTAAAATAAGTATTAGCAAAAATAAATAAAACCCCACAATATGTAGTCTACATTTTAGTTTAATGGTAGATTACTGTGATTATTTCATATGGTATTTGAAACCAATATGTGGTACTAAGTTTTGTACATTAAAACCTGCACTTGTTAAATAGCACAATGAAACTTTTTTTTCATTTACAGTACAAAGTCTGAAATCCGGACATCCATTATTTGGAATGATCTGAAAGCCAGACCTTAAAGCCACAAACATTTTATTATTATTATTATTAATGCTTTACGCATGTGCATTTGATTTTTCCTTGCATAATAAAACGTGTGGAGATTTTCACTTAAAAATTCCAATTCTTAATTTCACTTAGGCAATAAATAAAATACCTCGTTATGGAAAAACAATCATGTAAGTATAAATTTGTGAGATTAATAATTTGGCTCCATGGCTGAGTATCTGCTTGGCATACATCTCAAACTGAAACATTCACCTATTTTGGCCTGGCAAGTCATTATTTATTATATTTTGCTTTCATCACCGAGTGTTTATCAATAAATGACAGTTTCAGTAATAACTCATGCTGTGATGTCTAATTTTTTTTTTTTTTTGTATTAATAATTGAATAATAACAAGAGTACGCCAAACGTTTATGCTAACATTATGCTTGGCAATAATTATAGATTTTTAAATGCTCTAAGAAATGTTGACGAGAAAAAATTCAATGAAAATTTCTTTTCATATGCTAAAAATAGATTTTGTTAATGAAACTCATAGGCCAAAAGATTACATTTAGTGCTATTTTAATTCAGAATAACTGATGCATTATTCACCATAAGCCCAGAAGCGTCGATAGAATTTAGGGAAGACTAAATTTTTGGAATTTGGGTAAACACCAAGGGGCAAAATTAAGGGATGAAAAGTTTTTATGATTTAGGGAAGGCACTGGGATCCAAAGTTTACGCACGGTGAGAATTTAAAACTTAGGAAAGTGCTTTGTAGCAGAATTTAGAGCCCATAGAGACTGCACCAGGCGGTATCGAGCACCGGCCCTAGATAAAGCCTTAAGTATACGTGGGAGTTTATTTATTCAGAACTCGGATTAGTTTGAAGCATGTGCAAGAAATAAACATATGTGTAGTAAATAGCTAAACTGATACAATTCAATCTTAATTCAGTACACAATAGGAGCAAGACAAAATTTAGCGAAACAACTTGGTTTTCGTTGCCAATCTTGTGATACATAGCCAATAATCTATAATGGACGCTTTTAAGCTAGGCTAAAATTATCTTTATTGATTCTAATAATTAAAGATAATCATTCAATTAATGTAGCAGACTGCACTGCTCCCTGATCTTCTAATTTGCTCCAGCTTATTATTTTTTGCAGACTGTTATTATTATGGCAATTCTATAAAAACTAAGCTTGAACTTTCGATTATGTCGAAAAGAGTTTCCAATTCTGGATTTGCCATAGGATCTACAAAGCAAAAGCATGTTTTGATGTCCATTAAACATAAATTTAAACAACTTACATTGAAAGAAATGTTTAATAAAGCAAACAAATATTAAGCTTTTTTTTTGTAAATTTTGATACCCTTTAGATCATAATTATTCTTTATTTCATAAATTATGATTTCATATTTTTAATTGTATAATTTCTGCATGCCATCTTACCAGATTTAAATTGATGATCTGTCGTCCGGAAAAATCCCAAATCCGTAATCGCCGAAGTCCCGACCATTCCGGATTTCGGACTTTGTACTGTATTATGAATTTCTTTGCACTCGAATATAATAAAATCATGAATTCAAGCATTTTTATTCTGTTTTCTTAATATCGCTTTTTATTATATATTAAACAATGTACACCTTGCTCCCCCCCGAAAAGGGAGGGGGGACAGTTCTATATCTTCTGCTCTATTGGACCGACGGTCGAAATTTAACTTATGTTTTCCATGTCTCAAAAGTGCGACGTGACATGTATTAGATTTATATATAGCATTCTTCTAGCATAAATATTTTGAGACAAAATCGGAATACCTGCAAAAAATTAAAGTTTTTTATTCAAAATTTCCTAAGGTATATGTGAATTTAAATTTTGGCACGTTTTGAAGTTTGGCATATTCATTAACCCTTTCCAACACGCTACCTTTTAAAGTTGGAGTTTTGATTAAAAAAAAAAAAAAAGATAGACAGTCTAATTAGGCCTAGAGAGTTGTGAAGATAGCACTTATCGTTTAATTAATGGAGGTGTGCCCAAAGTGGGCACACTGATTGAATAGAGTTTCAAAAAGAATTCTGAAACGAGCATTATTGTCTATGAACTGACCGATGAGATGCAGAGAAACAAAGAATACAGACTCTCAGTTGTCCTAGATTATCGATGAGCTCGGTCTAGGCACACCTAGGGTTCGCCATTTGATTTTTTCCCAGATTTCAAGGTAAAACATTAAAACTAATATAGAATAAGGTGATTAGCATATAGCCAAAAAAAAAAAAATAACGTAGAAATTTCTTTTCAAACAATTCCTTTTATACCCTAGAAAAATCTGGAAGATTTCTTTTAAAAATGAGGGTCTTAAAAACTAAACATGTTTAAAACATATGGACTGGCTTGTGTTGAGCTGCCATCTACTATAAATAAAGAAGGTTCAGAGTAACCTATAAATCCTTTTGCATTCAATTTTTTTGTGCGTATAGAAGGAAATTTTTATTCAAAATTTACAGAAGGAAATTTTTTATTTTTATTCAAAATTTCCTAAGATATATGTGAATTTTATTCAAAATAAAATTTATTCAAAATTTTATTCTTCTGTCAAAATTTTATTTAAAATTTTTTATTCAAAAACCGGACACACTGTGCCGCAAAGCGTTAAAAGACATTAAATAATGAACAATATCCATGAATGTAATTCAAACATTCCTATTTATAGTAGGTTTTGGATATAACACGTGAACATGTATAACTGATTTTTGAATGGTAATAACTAAGCAGTGCTGTGAGTTGCGAATACTATTAAGAAAGTTGTAAAATTTCATTTTGGGATTAATGTTATAAAAATACTTTGTGCTCTTTAAATTTTTGGTTTATTTGAAGCAGAAAACTTGCTTTCAGTTAAAACTTTGGTATAACTGTTGAAATAAATGTTTAAAAATATATTTAATATTCTTACAAAATGTCCAGCTGCAGTAAGATAGTGCAAGGCGGATTTAGGATTGCAAGAAAATGGCAATGGAAAGCAGGTTGCCTTGGCGCAAAATCTCCCATGTGGCGACAAAGTTGGCAATATGCCGTGGATTGAAGGAGAACATTCTAGAACAAATTCTTACCGGTTTGGCACGAATGTTTTCGAAGGCAACCCAAAAGCTATATAACCCTGCTGGTATGTGAAGTAGTAATGTCTCGTAGTCTATCGAGTTGATCTATTCTAACGTCGAGGTGCCTAGTCCGAGTATCACGAGTTGATGCATCGAGTGCATCACGATTTGTAGCTCGGAGAGTCTCGATAGTACGTAGAGTTCCGAGAACGAATTGAGTCGGGAGCCATTCTCCGGTGCTTCACCATTATAGCTTTATAGCCTGAAGCCTGTATTGCTGATTGTTTTAGCGTTATTTGTCATAGATTTTCAATGACTGTAAATGTGTTTTTGGAGCTGTCCTGAGTAATACTGTCTCATAAATTGTGTTTCCATTCTTCATCAAGTGTTGTTATTCAAAATCCAAATCCACGAACTCGTAAGTATCCAACAATATTTTGATGACAATATTGGAAGAAATCAAAAGGTCGACAGATATCATTGCCAAATAGTCAACTATTAATTAGATGCATTTTCAGAAATAAGGACTAAATGCTGATTTTCTCTTTTATATTATGCTTTTCATATTGTTTTTCTATAAATATTCTAAAAATGCAGTAACAACAGATATTGTTAAAGGGAAGGTCTCTCAATACCATTTCTGTTTGAAATGGAAATGAATGGAATTAGGAGAAAAATCTGTGTCAAAGTAAGAGTGAGCTGATTATACAGAGAAAGTATTGATAATTTAAAATAAATTTTCCCTTTGATTTGTTTACAATTTTGGTTTTATTTATTTATTTACTTTTTAAATGAAGTTTTTTTCCCCAAAATCCATTTCATTGTTAGATTCTATGTTAATGTTAATTTTTTATTGAATATGCATTTTTGTTTTTCATGCACTGTGTACATACAGTTCAATTCATTTTTTTTTTTTTTTTCTTTTTCTTTTTTTAAAGTTAGGGCAAGTTTTCGGGGACCGGAAGAGGTAAGAACAATTTCCCCTCCTTAGCATTTCTCTAAAGCATGTCTTCAAAAAAATTCATGAATATTGATTGATTTTTATTTTAAACATTCAAAATATATTTTCATTGTTACAGCAGTATTTTTAAGTGGAAAACGTAGGATTTTTCTTGAGTATTGTGTTTAGGAAATTCCTAGCAGATTTATTATTCTTTTTAGTATGGAGATTTAAAACTCGAAAAAGTTTCTATTTTTATAAAACAGGAATATCATCAGTGGTTCTTGAACATCATAATACTATTTAAGCAGTTTCTCTTTTCAAATTTTAAAGAAAATTTACCGTATATGCTCGTGTAATGCCTGCACCCCAACTTTGCAGATATAATTTATGTTAATAAAAATGACCCACACAATGTCTGGTCCCCAAAAACTAAAGCATTTCTTACTTTAAAATATTTTTTTTAGAATTCCCTTTTTCCCTTCAGTCAATATCATTAGTCGATAAACATCTTTAGAGAAAGAATATGCATTTGTTTTGTCTTGATCTATAATTTGATCTATAATCTGGAATCGCCGAAGTCCCGACGAGTCCGGATTAACGACTTTTGACTGTACTTACCAAAAATAAATTAGTTTTGAAATTTCAGTTGTCTGTGTAAGAACTTCAGATAAGAACAACTTTAAAAATGTTTTTCAAATACAGAACATTTCTGTGTAAGCCAAGAATTTTTAATATATTGTCTGTTACTAATGTTGATTCTATTCTGTACACAAATTCAATATGATTTGCAAATAATTTGAGCACGAAAGATATATTTCAGATTAACCATTTGAAAAATGTTTTCATTTTTTATTTAATTCTAAATTACATACTAGTCATATTTCTTATTATGAGTTGATGCCAGGATGGAAAGCAGAGACTTTTCCTGGTTTTCTGGTATCCAGTCATAACATCGGTGCAGACACGATAATAAATGAAGGCAGTCCAAACAGGTTTAGTAATACTTTTTAGTGGTGATACTAAAGGTTTTCAATTTTTGTTTAGATGGCACAATTAGGTAAAAGGTTGAGAACCACTGCTCTAGATGTTTGACATCTGATTGTAAATTTAAGAACTATTTGAATATGTGCACTAACTATTGAAAGTTTCTAAACATATTTGTTACTTTTACAGAGTGTGACATCACCTCCTCCACCGCCACCCCCACCTCCCAAAGTAAGTTTTGTATATTATACTTCATATATATTAGAATGAGAATAAATATCTCTCAATTAAGAGTTTTAATGTAAAATTTTATTTAACTTGGTTATTAGCTTTTTTATCACTAGTCAACTTAGTGTAGGAGCTTTTATTAGACAGCTGTCCTCAGTTTTAACTTCCCAGTCGAAGTTAAGTCTTGCCTTTTGAGTTATTATTTATGTTGATGTTTAAATAATGTCCTTTATTGTTATTGCAAGAAATCTTTTTTTTAATAGAAGATAATTTTGAGGTGTGTATGGATAAGTTCTTCGTAGTATTGTAATGTTGCGCGCTTCCAACCTGCACGCAACAATAGTGGTGACTGCTATGAACTGGAAAGTATACAAAGTCTTGAGAAGGGTTTAAATCCCTTTTTATTCAACTTTAGAAATTACAGATGCGTGCTCTTGACGCTCACAAACTACGCCGACCCGGCGGTAAAATAAAAATAAGAAACTAAAAATGAATAATAACAAGTGACTACCTACGAGGCTCTCTAAAACATAACTAACCTAACCGCGTTCTAAGATACCGCTGACAATTCAGCAAACTTCTGAATTTTTCGTTGAAAGATTTAACTATCTACCGAGGCAAGCACACAGGCCGAAACGCGTGGTTCTTCAATTTCTAACTAGCCACCTCCACGCTCGTGAAGCAAGAAAGCACCTTTCGAACTCGTTTCCCTTCTATTTAACTCAGAATACTTCCGCTGACTATTTTCAATACTTTGCGCATTCTACTAAAATTTACATACTCTGTCATTGGCAATTCCAGGAGAAAGTAAGGCTTGAGAGGAAAGATAGTTTAAACTTAAAGTAAATGTTAGTTAAAATAAATATAAACCCTACAGTATATTGAAACGAAGCAGTAAAGAAACATAAAATAGTAGTCTAAGATTTTCCTATAAAGCTGTGTCAGAAAGTCAGTTCAAAGATCTTAAAATATCTTACGCTGTTGTAAAGCTGTGAGCAGTTCGGAAAATGATTTACTTTATTCTGTATCCTAACGGAATTTATGCCCCATCTGAGACTTTAAGTAATGACCGACATAATGCGTCGTTTGTGCAACTGCTTTTCTCATCCTCTACTGCTATAACATCTAAAGAGTAGACAGATTAAACATAAAAGGTATTTTCTTGATTATTTACTGTTACTAAGAAGATCTTTGTAGTTTTTTTTATGTAATATCTTAGCGGCACATTATTGCTGCACTGATCTCGTAGATATATATCTGGTACTTCTTTAACACAATGTCTTTCAATGTTAAGCATATAGAATTCCAGATCTGTAAAACTATTTGAATGCTTAATTAATACAGAATAACAAAATAGTATCAAGAGTCATGTTCTATTCATTAAAGCTCCAGTTTTCATTTTCCTTTCAAAATCGAAGAGACATAGCTGATGAAAAATGCGCACAAAGTTTATTAAAAAACTCGGATACACTTGTAGCAGCTGATAATGTTTTAGTAATTCATTCTGTTTTTAGTTTAACTTGATATTAATATTTTATATAAACCGACATACAGCTATTTAAGATTTTTTATATGTAATTGCAAATATAAGAAATATTTGTAATATGTGTTGTAACTATTGAAAGTTTCTATCTATATACTATTTGTATATTTATATACTATTTTTAAAGGACTCCTCATCAACGACGAGAAGCCGAAGGCAGCGCCGCCGGCTGCCTCCACGACGTCCGAAGCCTGTAAGTTTTGTACATCATCGTTTATATTATAAAGAGAACAGCTAATTATTTGTCAGTTAAGATTTTGAATGTTTTTTAATTCATAATTTAACTATTCTTTTAATATTTCAATTAACTTGGTTAATAGAATTTTTATTAGACTTATTTTTGGAGCTTTTATTAGACATCAGTTCTTTGTCTTAATTTCCAAGTTGAAGTTAACTCTTGTTTCTTAGGAGCATTGTTTTGTTGTGCACATGTTTAAATAATGTAATTATAAATAATTTGTAATCATTTGCTTACAATTTTTATTTGTAATAATTAAATATCAGGAAATTTAATGTTTCTTCATGTGTCATATACAGTCAAAAGTCGTTAATTCGGACACCCATAATCCAGAATGATCTATAATCCGGACCTCAAAGCTACGAACTTTCTGTGCATGCGCCACGATGACGCAAGACACCGTAAGACTTTTACGGCTGCGAATATGCGTGTGCACATGCGCGTAATACGTTTACGCCTGCGCGTTTAATGTATAACGGACGGTATAAGCTAAGCTAAAATTATCTCATTCAGTTAATGTTGCAGATCGCATTGCTCCTTAATCTTCAACTTGGATCCGGCTTATTACTTTTAACAGACTGTTAGAGCAATTTTATAAAAATAAGTTTGAACTTTCGATTATGTCAAATAGAATTTCCGATATATATTTACTAATATGTAAAGGATCTACAAAGCGAAAGTATGTTTAGAAGTCCATTAAACAAAAAGTAGAATTGCTGCAAAAAATGGATAAAGTCATATCCTTCGTTTCTCAAACCATTTCGAAATATGTTTATCAATTTCATGCTGCTCTGCGGCCTGGGGGGGGGGGAACGCCGCGGTGTGCAATGAATTGGAAGTTAATCTGTCAGCACTATCCTTATCTTCAGGGCAGATGTTTTTATTTTATCTGGCTTATAATTCCTTACTAAATGTAGTATTTCATCTCGATGTACTCCGTCTTTGATATGATTTAAATCAAATTCCTCGTCATTATAATTCACTTCCGATAGTGGAGAGGTTATTGAAAACGAAAAAATTTTGATTGACAAATTAGTCGGTATTCTCAACACAGCAATCATAGGACTTGAACAGCAGAACTTTGAAACTGAAGAAGAAATTATGTCTGTTTATAGAATTAAAGAGAAAGTATTATCACATAAAACGAAGCATCTTAACCCTTTGATGGTTATGAACGAGTTCAGCTCGCAATTGAATCGTGCTTCATGATGCGCGCAAACGAGTTCCGCTCGTGAGCAAGATTTTGACCGAAATGGTTAGTAACGAGCACTACTCGCGTAGTGAAATTTTTCCCCAATGCGCGCTGACGAGCTGACTTCGTTCGCCATTATTATTCTGCACTGATTGTGTTTCAAACGAATGCTACTCGCGAAATTTAGTTAGTTTTACTGTCTACAGATGCAAGTATGAGTTCCATGAATTTCTTTGCATAATGAAGATGGATTTTTTTTTTACCTTGTTCATTTTATACGTATTATGGCGCGGTTTTTAGGGTGTTTGTACAGTAAAATGGCTCAAAAGCGAAAGTTAGATAGGTATGATGATGATTATGATTGTGATACAGAAAGCTTATCAAGTTTTGAATCTGATGAAGACTTTGTTCACAGTATTTCAAGCTCAGAAGACGATTCAAGCGATGAGGAAGATTTTTCGAGTGTTCGAGTGTATAATTGATTCAAGTTCTCACGCTCCTAGCCGATTTAGTTTTACTGCTGATGTAGGCATGAAAGCTTGCGTGACAAATATTTCTGAAATTCTCTATTAGAAAGAACCTACTAGACGATGTGTGGTATGTTGCAGCAAAAATGATGCTAATGGAAAAAGAATTCGCCATGAAACACGTACGTATTGCAAAGACTGTAATGCCCCATTATGTGCAATTCCATGTTTTAAAGTATATCACACACAAAAAGATTTTTAGGTAATTACTGTATTTATACTGTGCTTCATAAAGTTTTACATTAGTTGTATTTATTTAGTCCTTTCAATTTAATATTTGTCTTATATTTATAATTAACTATTATTATTTATATAATTGGTTATAATCATTTATAATTTACTGTTTAGTAATTATTTTAAAGTACGTAAAAACTATTATTTATGTACTACAAATACTTTAAGAAATTTTTAAAACACGCGAGGCGAGCTATCTACGACACCGCCAGAGAAAGGTGACATTTTCGGAAGAACGGCGGGGGAAAACAGCTGCCACTTTCGACTACTGTTTACTTCTAATGCTGCGCGAATTAAGTAAACGGAAACTGCTCATTTCCATAACCGTCAAAGGGTTAAAGAACTTATATTGAAAGAAATTTTGATACCCTTTAGACCATAATTGTTCTTTATTTCATAAATTACGGTTTCATATTTTTAATTGTATAATTTCTGCATGCCATCTTACCAGATTTAAACTGATGATGTATAATCCGGAATCGCCAAAGTCCCGACGAGTCCGGATTAATGACTTTTGACTGTACTTACCAAAAATAAATTAGTTTTGAAATTTCAGTTGTCTGTGTAAGAACTTCAGATAAGAACAACTTTAAAAACGTTTTTCAAATACAGAACATTTCTGTGTAAGCCAAGAATTTTTAATATATTGTCTGTTACTAATGTTAAATTTATTCTGTAGAGAAAATCAATATGATTTGCAAATAATTTGAGCACGAAAGGTGTATTTCAGATTAACCGTTTGAAAAATGTTTTCATTTTTTATTAAATTCTAAACTACATACTAGTCATATTTCTTATTATGAGTGTCTGATTCAGAATCTGTTAGGATAAATTAAAAAATTTATCTTGGTTTTCATTGTACCAAAGAAGGATTTAATTTTTTTTTCTTTTTTTTTTTTTTTTATATTAACATTATACTGCAAATCCTTAGCTAGATGGGAAAACCAGCAAATTTATTTAAATCCATTGAAGATGGTAGGGCTGGAAGAGTGGCAGGGGCCAAGTCCCCTTGGTAGTATATGGGGAATCTGAAATTTTAGCAGATAAATTTCAAAAGTAATAAATCGCTAGTCGATTCTATTTAATTTATAATTTTGGGGTTTTAAGTTCTTCATAATATAGGATAGTAGGCTTATTTCTAATTTATAAATTTTTGTTCCAGCGCCGACCAATAACAAGGTCAATATCTAAATCGCAGGGTCCTGGGATGGGGACGTTTCAGTAAAACAAATTTAGTTTAATTTTATGTTTTTTCATATATTTAAATTTTTAATGAAGATATTATGAATTTTTATGTATTTTTGCCTTGCCATGAAGTGAGAACTGAATGAATGAGAAATATATCCCAAATTCGAGGAAATAAGTATAAATGGAAATGCAGCAAAAAATGTGCATAATGTACCCCATACAAGAAAGTCATATTTTGTTCACATCAGATTTTTTTTTTTAATAAGGAATGCTAAATTTTCCTAAATAAAAATGCAAAGAAATGTATAAAATGTTTTATTTTGAAATTTAGAATATTTCACATTTAAAAATGACAACGCATGAATATTTGGTTTCATTTAAAATATTTTTTTAAGTGGAAGACTGTATATCTGTGACATAAGTAAACAGACAAACAGTTATATAAGTGAAGGCTGGGAGAGGAACTTTGCTGGATTTGATGCAATTTGCACATATGTGTCTTCGATTTTGACTGAATTTTTGTCACAAAGTCTTGGATTGTATGCAGGTTCTCTTATATTTATATATAGCATTGTTCTAACACAGGTACTTTGACAAAAAATGGGATTTTTTCTGAAATGACAAGCCAATTGTTTTCCATATTTCGGTTCTAGGACTCAAATTATGCCTAAATATTAAATTTTGCAATTTTTCGTGAGAAATTTATGGAGAAATTTAAAAATTTATCTTGGTGCATTTTTTTCAGTTTGCTCCAACTCACTTGGCAAACTTCTTAATTTATACTAATCTATTTTTTCCCCTTTTTTCATTGTACACGAGCGGGGGAAAAAGTCATCATTCATACTTTATAATATTTGTAACAAAGTCTTAACCCAAATTTGGCGTTATTATCGCTTATAACAAATATGCCAAATTTCAAAATGCGCCAATATATAAATCCGCGTATGTTTTAGGAAATTTTGAATAAAAAACTCTAATTTTTTGCATGTATGCTTAAAAATACATCTTCTTTATGAAGGTATTAAAAATTTTATAGGTTATAATTAAAAATGTTTTTGAAAAATTTATAAAAAATATTTAAAAATACAAATTTTAAAAATAAATCATAAAAAATGGGCGAATTTTATTTGGAATGAAATGAAATTTCCAATTGTTGAAAAAGGAATGAAGTAAGTTAAAAAAAAAAAAACATATTAATAAATATATATCAAATTCAATTAACATTGAGAAGAGCTAGAGTTTTGAGAGCATTTTGTTTAAAAACTTCTCGTGCGATTTTTATAAAACTTGCCAGTTTGGCATAATTTGAGTTGTTGAATCGAAATATGGAAACAAATTGGCATGTTATTTGAGAGAAAGTCCGATTTTGTGTCAGGATAGCTATGTAAGAACTATGCTAAATATAAATCTAATGCGTATCCTAAGTGGAGCTTGGGAGACATGAAAAACGCAAGTTGGATTTCCTCAATCGGCCCATAGAACGGGAGATGTAGAACTGTGCCCCCTCTTTTTTGAGCAGTTTGCTTTTTATTGCATATTTCTCGATTGTGCTAAGCAATGTAATTTGCATTCACCCTGTTAATTGTAATATGGCTGCCTATTTGCCTGCCTTCACTTCACATCTTTTTGTGCTGCATTCAGGAGTGAGCAATGTATTCCGTTAGTTGAATAAGCAATGTGCATGAACTCTGATCACTATGGTTATTTCAATTGTATTTTTGAATTTTTAATATTTTTTGTTATTTGCAGCAGAATAGTGCTTGTTTGAATGTAGAGCAGTCAGATGAATTCCGTAGTCCCCTTTTTTTTTTGTTTTCTATTAGTCGTCTTGACAAATGGTTTGAAAAATTATTTAGTATCCTCTTACATAAAATTTTTGCCTTATAAATAAAAATGTTTTCACATAATATTATGCATGTGCATTGAGTTACAAATATATATTTTTTGAGTTTGCATATTTTATATCTAATTCTTGAAGCTGATTCGTGAAATATCAATTCGTAGTTCTACAAAAATGAAACTCGTATCTTACATTTTCATATTATATATGTTACCGGCAAAGTATAAAATCCGGCATTCTGTAAAATGCCTAGGTGGTTGTATACAATACCTATAACTAGCCGGCAATGAACTATTCATATTTCCTGACTACCCGGCAATGAACTATTCATATTTCCTGGCTAGCCGGCAATGAACTATTCATATTTCCTAGCTAGCCGGCACTGTACTATTCATATTTCCTGGCTAGCCGGCAATGAACTGTTCATATTTCCTGGCTAGCCGGCAATGAACTGTTCATATTTTCTGGCTAGCCGGCAATGAACTATTCATATTTCCTGGCTAGCAGGGAATGAACTATTCATATTATACTATGAACACTTCCTAGGCATTCTATGGAATGCTAAATGACAAAACAGCAAAGTAGGAAATACATTTTCGATTTCGTTTCGAAGAATCAAAACTATTTACCAGAAGTTAATAAATGATGTAAAATAGCCAATATGACCATTCAGAAGGAACCACCGGACTACTGGCCCCTGAATCTTAGAATGTGATGTTTGTGGAAAGCAAATGCTCGTTCATTTATTATCCTGTTAAAGAAAGCATCAGTACTATACAGTACTACGTCATGGACGCCGAGTTATTTCCCATTCTTCATAAAAACACATTTGAGTACTGGACACGCACGAGGCGACAAAATGTTGAAAGAACTTTCCATCAAATACAAAAATGTTACACGTAATGATACTGAGTCTGTGCAACCACCTTTGTGAGCCCTGGCAGAAAAAAACAAAAAGGTGTTAATAAAGGGCATTTTTTGTGAAACTTATGATTATTTCTGAAATTAGTTTCCGTTGTCAGGTAGATTATTGTCTTACTGATTCCAAGTCTCGGCCAGAAAAAAATACAAATTTTATTATGTTGTCTCAAATTCATCTCACTACTTTTTTAGGTATTTTGAATGACAGACTTTTAATGGGACTCTTTCATTACTTTTTCAAAATAGCATTTCTACTTTCGAGGAATGAACATCTTTTAATAAAGATCATTTGCCATTCTATAGAGAGCTTAGGTATTATATACATTGTCTAGGGAAAGTATGCAGTTCTTCAGATGCTATAATTTTTGTGCATTCTGAGTTATAAAATGAATGAGATGTAACGCTGTTCAGCAAACCTAGAGCCAGAGTTTTGCTATGGTAAATAAATACAGTGAATTTTAAAGAATGCATTTATTCTATTTTGCTTTATACGCTATCGACGAAGTAGGTTTAATTTAATTTTAGGTTAAGTATAAATGGAATGCAGGAAAAATGTGCATAATTTAATATTTACAAGGAAGCCATGTGGTGTGCACATCAGACGTTTCCTTTGAAATGCCCGTAAAATATCCATCCATCTTCTCAGTATTTATTTTTCCAAATAATCCCGTTCTAAATTTTTAAACTAGCTAGCCAAAAAGCCTTTGCAATCATCAACTTCATCAAAAGGATGATCTATGCTTACTGCATTATTTGCAAGAACTTCATTAATAATTTCACCCGAAGCTTCAATTTCAGACCATGTTCATTCACTGCTGTATATCCAAATAAAAGTTTCTGTTCCATCAAAACTTCTTTCCCATGCCTCAGTGTCAGAAAGAATGTGTCGTAAAATGTTGTCAGCTCTTGTGGGGCTCGTATTAATATCATTTGTGTGTATTCTGGACTTTTAAAATTTGAACACATAAGCGGGAAAATCTGAATGACTGGCTGGGACATAGGTACCACATCATCAGACGGAGTCAATTCCGGTCAAAAGAAGACGTCTGGTAAGCCTAATGATATTCCAAGTTTTCTGTCAATTTAGCTAATATCTTAATTTTCATAAGGAAAACTAATATTTAAATAACAATGTTCCGCTAACAGTGTTCTGTTAATAGCATTTTGTTCTTTGTATTTAAATGAATAAGTACTTATTTAAATATTGACTTTGTCAATATCTCTATATTTAGCTTCTCAGCTAATATCTTAATTTACGGCTAATATTTAAATTTTGTTAATCTTTGTTTAGCTTTCGGGACAGATAATATTTAAATAACAATGTTAACAATGTTCTGTTATGTAACAATGTTCCGTTAACAGTGTTCTTTCAATAATATTATGTTTTATGTGTTTAAATGAATGAATAAATATTTATTTAAATATTGACTAAATATTTATTTAAATATCTTTTGCATTTAGGTGAACTTTTGTTAGAAAGGGAAGGTCGTCAAGCTCGTATCGTCCGCCCAGATGAGCAAACTGTCAATGGCGCCATGCATGTGATCCATCGTGTAATGATGATGAGGCGTGATCTTACCAAATCGGGTGCTCCCATTGGTCCATTTAGCAATGGCTTCTTATCCATCATTCCAGCTTTTTTTCGGTTGCCATATTTTTCTGAAGACCAACGCATGGTAGAAAGAATAAAGGAACACATAATAAGGCAACAAAAACTGCTGTCAAACACTTACTGTGTTTAAGTAAAAAAAGAAAGATTTTTGTAAAAAACTTTGTGAAATGTGCATTTTAGAAGAAGAGGCGATTTCTGTGCAGTCTTTTGTTCTTTTATTGTGTACAAACGTTAAATGTTTTCAGACCAATGCCAGAAAATGTATTACAAATTCATGAACTGAAGTGTAAAAAAATGTATGTTTTGTGGTAGGGTATGAATAATTCAGAAATTTGCTTATAATTCATAGAAAGCAAGTGAAGTGGCACCATGGAAAAATTTTTGAGCCCTTTTGGATAGAATTAATCAAAACGCGTTAAATGGAGAAGAGTAAAATTTATTACAATGTCCAAACTCATTTTTTAATTACAGTTCTGATTGCGAAATTTGCTGTCGATGTACAGCTTTTGTTAGTATTATCTATAAGAGGAAAAAGTTACCATTCCAGAATACTTGGAATTTTGTAGGAATATTCCATGAATCCTCTACTACTATTCTTCGGTACTTTACAAAATTTTAAATTTGTTATTATTATTGTATATTAACCTAACACAAAAATTGTTTGTTTAAGAAATGTTAAACAAACAAACATTCATGGCAAAGCGATACACAGATTGAATTGTGTCGAAAACTATTTAAACTATTTTATTAATGACAAATTCTATGTTTTGTAGAATACAATCATTAGAGTTATAGTTTGCTTATTAAAAAGGGCATCACACAGCTGCTTCAAAAATTATCATTAGCTGTAGTTTGAAAATGATTTAAAAAGAAAGGGATTTTATATATTATAGTATGCCCATATTATACTTATAAATTATGAATCAGACGTTAATTGAGTTAAAAGTACACGAGAATATAACTTCTTGAGTTCTACCTTCAAAAGCTTTGCTAGCGAAACTAATTAAAATTAATGAATTAGATCTGTTCTGCGAGACCATGTTGTTTAATGTAGTTTATTACTTGCATACTGTAGTAAATTGTTCCCCCCAAAAAAGACTGTTATTCTTGTGATACTAAATCATTATTATTTGCAATAATATTATTATTACTTGTGTAGCGAGATATTTTTTGTATATATGTAACAAAGAAACACACCCTTGTTGAAATCCTTCATAGCACACTCTGCTGTGTTGTCAGTTTGCAGTAATATATGCTTGAAAGTTAATGCTTGACCAATGTATGGCAATGTTGTAAATCTTACTGTAAATGGATATAAATGATAGGACCACTTCGGTTCACGAAATACTACAGCAAGGAAAAATTGTGACTTGCTTTAGCTTTTCGTATTTCTGTGCGCAGTTGGAATAGGTGGCACTATATGGGTGCTACGATTTCGTAGTGTATCGTATTGTTATGGTTACTATTTAATTATAAAAATTGCTCATGATTATTATCGCAGCAGCACACAATGAACCATTTGCTATAGGTATTAGATGTGAACAAAACTTTTTTCGTTAGGGTCCTTGTTCCCTCCTCCCTTACTGTGAATTAATAAGATTGTAAATCCGGTATTTTAGAGTAAGAATTATTTGGAAAATGACTTTTCCTTAATTTTTTTTTTTGAACTTGTATTATAGTTGCGAATTTCATGATTGATATGACTTTTTTTCTACTAAATGAATTAGAGAGATTCTGATTTAAATTACTCGTTTTTAAACCATTCACTGTTAAGTTATAAATAAATGATTCTTTTCTATCTAATTGCAGAACTTCTAAGGTTTTTAAATTGCGAAACTTATATAATATGTATTTCTCTTTCGGAAGTTTATAAAACTTTTTCGGCTCACACTAGCATTTTAAAACAAAAAAACTAAATTATATAAATTAGTAATTTTTAAGTAGTTTTTTTAAAGCTGAAATTGAGATTGTTTCAAACAAAAATAAATAAATTAAAAGTGAATATTTAAAAACAAAAATGGCAAAAGACGCTACTAGAAAGAGTTAAAGTCCAAATTATGTAAGCATTTAACTTTTAGAATTTTAAGATAAAATATTTAAGACAAATATACATAATATAATTTTTAAATTGTGTAAATTTACTTGCTTGAATTTTTCCTTTTTAAATTAAAGAAAAATAGAAACATATATAAAATTATAAACAAACACATTAATGAATAAACACATATAAAAAAACAAAAGGAAAAACACATGAAATAAAAAACTTGTTACAGTTTAATAACAAAGGGATTTTATGTATTATAGTATTTTTTGTTTGAATTT
The DNA here is from genome assembly GCF_044657685.1 of Stegodyphus dumicola. Classification (NCBI taxonomy): domain Eukaryota; kingdom Metazoa; phylum Arthropoda; class Arachnida; order Araneae; family Eresidae; genus Stegodyphus; species Stegodyphus dumicola. The sequence continues at coordinate 177,547,163 of NC_140776.1, read as the reverse complement.
TAGTATTTTAAGCCTTTATGGCAAAATTGCACACTTTGAATTTATCTGTTTTGATGCAAATTATGAAAGAGTTCCTAATGTTCTATCAGTTGGTTCAAGGATCAATATCAGTGATACCTATGGAAAATGCATTTATATTTAACTAACACAGCATTGATCAAAATGTTCAAACGGAAAACTTATATTTTTTAGTCTAAATTGACTCAAAAATATATTTCCCGTTTGATTTAATTTGTCAATATTAAGCCTTTTTAATTAGGCTTTTTTATTATATTAAGCCTTTTTATTAATAATTTATACGAGGCATTTTTTCTTAATTTATATTTAGCTTTTATAATAATTAATTTTTATTAAGCCTTTTTTTTTTACTACTGTTCTATTATATTAAGCCTTTTTATCTCTATTTTTAATGCCTTAATATTAATCTTTTTAATATCTTAATCCCTTTTATTTCCCGACAAGAAATGAAAAGCAACATTTATTTTTAGTAATCGTCATGCCTGCAAATTTAGCACAAAACATTAAGTAAGTTTATTGCGTACCGTTCTTTTACATTGAGTGCTGATTGATTGCAAAACTACATAGAAATTCTTTCAGTATACTGTAGTAATTTTTTAATCATGTTATTTCAGTATACCGTAATAATTTTTTATCTCGTTATTTCAGTATATCCTTAATTCAGTATAGTATGAATATCATTGCTTAAGCGAAAAGTTTTCTTTCTTGTGTCCAAAATGCGATCCAATCAATCCAAAAATTAGCTTAATGAAAAGTCCGGAAAACTTTGGAAAAATAAGGGCTGGAAAAATTGTTCGTCTTTCGACAACTGAAAAGTTTTAGCTAAAATTTTTCCATTTCATTTCATTTTCCCGCTGTTCGCAAAATTAAGCAAAACATAACATTATGCAAATCCAGAAATTTCATTTATACAGAGTGAATCAAAAATAAAATGTAAAGGGTATTGAAATAAGCCGAGTTTGTAACAGAATGTGTGTGTGTGTGCGTGTGTAGAATGGCCCGTTGAGGATGTATGTGGTGACCCGCAGGCAAAAATCTGCATTCCCCATGCGAAATTTAAGCCGTATCTATCGTCGCACGAACGCAAAAATTCATTACATTTTATCCCCAGGACTGTGGATAAATGAAGCAGTTATTCGAAGGAAGTGCAAAGAATTATTCCCCTGTACTTCCTATGAATAACTGCTGCGTTCCTTTCGGTAAGCCCGTGAATAAAATGCATATCGTCGAGCTCCGTATTCGGGTAGCGATACATACCATTCAAAATTCACACGATGAATGATAATTTACATAGCTTTGTCATTTATAAGCCCAGTTCAATTTACTGGTTAATATCCAAAAGTTAATATTCAAAAAAATGTTTCGTTATTATATGATTAACAATCAGACCTTTCAATATGTTTCTCTGTTTTTATGTCAATAAAGAAAATATATGAAAGTCTTTGTCTCATGTAATCTGGTTTGCATTGGAATTGTTATTTTTATAAAAAAATCAAGTGTGCTCGAAATGAATGGAACGGTAACAAATATTTAAAATATTGACGTCTGACTATATTTTGTTTAGCCCAAAGGGCGTTAGCCCAGAAGGGCTAGTAATTCCGAAACGCCACTTTGCGTCGATTCACTTTTCAAATTGTTGCCACCAAAAATTATCGCTATCTATTATATTTAAAGAAACTAAGTAATGAAGAATCTGCATGAATGTTTCTCGTGTTGTGAAGAAACAAAGGTACCTAGAACCATCCAGTTCTGAATAACGTAGTCCTCCAACCGAACATGGGCAGTTGGAGGCCTTTATTTTGAATTTGGTTTATTATCTATTTAAAATTTTGTAAAACTTTAACAAATTTATGATTAACAGAACTCTACGATTTCAAAGTGAGCAATGGCAACACTGCACGAAGAAAAAAAAAAAAAAAAAAAAAAAAAAAAAAAACCATTTTTCTCTCATGCTGTTTTGATGTGTTTAAATATTTTTCGATATTGCTGTCGAATTGAATTGTATGTGTTTTAATTACGAGGAACATGATAATTAATATGTAAAGGTAACACACAAAACGTTAAGAGAAAGCTCTTTTCGCCGTAATATAAAATCTGGAAGCTTTCATTTTTTTTATTAATTTTATCTCCTTGTGTTCCACAAAATATACCACGAAGTAAGAGGTAAGTTATATCACAAACAAACTAAAACAAAAGTACAACAGCACTTATAATATGCACTTATATTTAATAAAAGAGAAAACTGTACAATGCACTTACATTTAATAAAAGAGAAAACTGAAATAAAATATAATACTGTAAATGCATCTTTATTATATAAATTGATAATTGAATTCTGAAAAGCTGCAATTTTCTCTTTAGTTCGTAAGAATTCAGAAAACATTTTGGCCAAGATACACACAGGTTCTTTAGAGTGGCCGGAAGTGTATTAAGTTTCTGGACATAATGACCACATTCAAGAAGAATATAATTCGAGTTAATTTCAAACTGTTGAAAATTGATCAACTTGTGATGCAAGATTTTCCAAATATAGAAAGCAACATTTCTATAATTATTTTCTGACTATGTTTAAAATAATTATAACGCAATTAGCTTTATAATTAACTCAGAGTTGAATTAAACTGCATTCCTATATTATCTTTGAAAGAATTTACCAGAGAAATATTTATTAAAATAACGCATTTTTTAAAACTACCTGTTTCTGGTTTAATATCTGTAGCATCTATATACATTCCATACTGCTTGCTTCAAGTCTATGACACATTTCATCAACCGTTTTACCTAGAGAGAACATTGGTCATGGGTTCTCTCAGGAACCCATGACCAATGTTTTCAATGGGTGACAGATCTGGAGACCGTGCAAATCAGGACAGCTAACAAATACCCTGTGTATCGAGGAAGATCAGAATACAATATGCAACATGTGATCTTGCATTATCTTCTTGGAAGATGGCGTTTGGCCGGCCTCAAAGGTCATCCACTGAACGTAAGACGTGAGAAATGTACTGATCTGCGATCAAATTAAAGTCGATCCGAACTAGAGATGTGCATGTCGTGTAACCAATGGCTTCTCAAATCATCACACCAAGTGCAGGGCCCTTATGCCGATATCAAATGCAAGCAGACAACGTGCGGTCTTCTCTTAGCCTCCAGATACGCATACAGCCAACAGAATACTGCACGCTGAACTGGGACTCGTCTGAAAAGATGACATTTTGCTGTTCCAGTATCCAGCTTTGTCATTCCGCGCACAAGAGTCGCCGTGTCTCTTTATTCTGCATTGTCGAGGGAAGACGAAGTAACGGTCATCGTGTTGATAGTCCATGCTGTTGGAAACGTCGACGCACCGAACGAACGGATACTGGGCGTGCTGCAAACATGCTCATTTCCCTGACTAATGGTCTGTGATGTGGTCGTACGGTTTTGCAGGGCTGACATTACAACGTCTGTCTTCTTGGTCGTTAGTCATGGAAGTGCGTTGAGATTCTGCATGCCGTTTAGTATGACCCTCAGCAACCCATTGATTCCATATTCGCATGACTGTGGTTGGATGTCGACCAATGTGACGGGCGATATCACGAAACGATAATCTGCACTCTTGATAGGCAACGATCCTGCCTCTTTATTCTGCATTGTCAAAAAATCGAATTCCGACACTTGCTGGTAAGCATTTCTTCTTATTATTCGTGGCATAACAGGAGATTCTGAAGAAACCGCGACCTTACAAAGCGCTTTCCAAATGAGAAATCCACTGCACAACTTTTCTTTTATGAAGTGCTTCAGATGTCATTTCTCCCTTCTGCCTTGTCTAAATGCAATGAAATACTAATCATTTGCATATCCCAATGTCTCCTTCCTCTCATGGGATTTTGATGTTCGTCATTTAATATTTTTAATTAAATATATTAATTTTTTTTATTCTTGGTACAACTCTGATATACGCCCTAATTTCACCAAATGTGGCGATATGTGTTCTGCGCTGGTTTTTGGCGCGATTGCGTGTTGTATGGCAACCCTGTTGATGTTGAAAAATCTTTCTCTGGAGTTCGTTGGTTCGCGTAATGCTCTGTGTCTGAGAAGCTGGGGGGAAAGATAAAATGGTGGAAGTTGTTGAATTCAAGTTCGGCAAAAGGAAATATCGTCGTGGCCATCCTGTTGAGGGGCAGTAGGTATTTGGAGGTGTGGAAAGAGGGTGTGGGAGATTATTTTTAGTGGCTGTGCATGATAGAAGTAGGGATTTGTGATTATTTGCTATTTTATTTATTTGTAAACCATAGTATGAATTTTCTGAATAGTGTGTCTGGCTGTCATATAAATACGATAGTGATTACGTGGCGGCATGTTGCAGGCGGTATGAAATTGGTATTTCTGTTGTTCGAAAAAGCATTAATTCATGGCAAGTGCATTTTATTTTATTCTTGTTCTTATTTTGTAGAATGCTATGTTCATTGTTTTTTTAGTATGAATTTCTGTCGTTATTTATTTTTTTGAATTGTTTGAAATTTATTTTAGTTATTTTGTTGATTAGTGCGCACCGTCTAAATTTTGCAATTCGTAGAAAGTTGAAACAAAACGCTGTATACATGGTATTCTTTGAAATTTATTGTTGTTATGTTAATTTATTAAAGTGAGGTGTGCGTAGTTCGTAGATTCGTTTGTTGCCTAAATTGTGCAATTCTTAAATGTTTTTTTAAGTGGAAACAGTACATGGTATTCTTTGAAATTTATTGTTATGTTAATTTATTAAAGCGAGGTGTGCGTAGTTCGTAGATTTGTTCGTTTCCTAGATTGTGCCATTCGTAGATGTTTTTCTAAGTAAAAACATATCGCTGTGTACATGGACTCTTGTCAAATAATTTTGGTTAGAAACTTTACGGTTTTGCTGTCTAAATTTTTTGTTTTTGTTTCGGATTTTTAGTTTAAATTGTGTGTTTAAAACGTGGTTTTGGAGACATTTTAGGCTTAAAGTCTGAAATGTAGACAAAAAATTTAGATAGCAATATGGCAGCCGTGGAGTTTCTCGCCAAATGTTTGGCGATTTGAGCGCGCATATCAGAGTAGTTCCGCATTTTTATTTAATCTTAATGACTGCATCTGTCGTCTTTAATAATCTTGGTTTACTAGATAATTAATTAACAGACAGATCAAATATGAGAGAATAATATACAGTCAAAAGTCGTTAATCCGGACTCGTCGGGACTTCGCCGATTCCGGATTATAGATCATCAGTTTAAATCTGGTAAGATGGCATGCAGAAATTACAAAATTAAAAATATGAAACCGTAATTTATGAAATAAAGAACAATTATGATCTAAAGGGTATCAAAATTTACAAAAAGAAAAAGCTTAATATTTATTTGTTTACTTTATTAAACATTTCTTTCAATGTATGTTGTTTAAGTTGCTTCGTTTCATGTGATAATACTTTCTCTTTAATTCTATTAAACAGACATAATTTCTTGTTTAGTTACAAAGTTCCGCTGCACTTTCTTCACTAAGGAGGAACTTGATTTAAATCATATCAAAGACAGAGTACATCCAGATGAAATACTACATTTAGTAAGGAATTATAAGCCAAATAAAATAAAAACATCTGCCCTGAAGATAAGGATAGTGCTGACAGATCAACTTCCAGTGTTGGCATTTCTCCCCCCCCCCCCTCACTGCCGCAGAGCAGTGAAATTGATAAACAGATTTCGGATTTCAAAACACACTTTCGCTTTATAGATCATTTACATATTAGTAAATATATATCGGAAATTCTATTTGACATAATCGAAAGTTCAAGCTTACTTTTATAAAATTGCTCTAACGGTCTGCAAAAAATAATAAGCCGGATCCAATTCGAAGATTTAGGAACGACGCAATCTGCAACATTAACTGAATTAGATAATTTTAGGTTAGCTTATAGCATCCGTTATACATTAAATGCGCATGCGTAAACGTATTTATGCGCTTGCGCACATGCACATTCGCAGCCGTAAAGGTCTTACGCGCACCCGTAAACGCCTCACGCATGCGCGCACGACGCATGCACAGAAAGTTTTTAGCTTTGAGGTCCGGATTATAGATCATTCCGGATTGTGGGTGTCCGAATTAACGACTTTTGACTGTATAACGCTTTTCCGAATGGCAGCAGACTCTAATGAAAAGTGAAATAACACAAAATGGTGTTTTCGGTTCCTTTTGGGCTCATAAAATGCGTAATAATAATTTTTGTATCTTACTTAAAATATTAAATCGTTAATAATTAGTTAGGCTTTTTGAAGGAAAATCCATATGAGTGCAAAAATGTTCAAAACTGTAGTGCTGTTTTATTGCTTTAAATATATTTTAAAACGATGCTTTTCTTTATGTTTGAAAAGTGAAAGTTAGCCCAGCATAATATTTAGTGTGTAACTTCTAAATGCATGTATCTACGATTTCATAGCTAATTGAACGCCCATCTTAGTTATTAACCTGAGGCAAGTATCTCACCTTTGTCCCTGCTATGACTAGAAACTGAAGTTCTGGTCAACAGATTCAGTACGAGTTGGGCATTTGAATTAAAATAAAAAAGCTAAATTCCGACATAAAAATATAGACTGATACTATGCATGGTGTGCTGTAAATGTTGTGACAAACTTCTGGGAAAGGTAGGGCACATCATAAGGATTAGGAATTGCATGGGAACCTATGCCCAGACACGCCACTGTACGCCGCCAGGGAGTGCTGTACAAGAGAGTATTAGTAGAAAGTGAGGATTGTCTCATTCGAGTGGTAGGCACCATACGAAGAGCATGGAACGCTATACGAACAGAGAGCTTGTAGAACTTCGTGGGGGAATAGCTGAGGGTAATGGACGAGCCGCTGCACGCATTTATCGAAAACGCTTCCCCGACTGACATCAACCACACCACAGTTTGCACGTTTGCATCAAAATTTGTGCGACTATGAGTCATTAAGAAGTGGCAAGACAAGTGAGGGCAGTGCACGATCGACTCGCTCGGTCATTAGGGAAGAAAGTGTATTGGATATGGTGGAGAGTAATGGAAGGACCAGTATACTTGACATTGTCTCTCAATTAAGAATGTCTCGTACCAGTGTCCAGTGTGTGAAAAAAAGCACTTGAAACTTAAAATAAGAACTTAAGAATATAAGAACTTAACGCACACAGTACATTCAAAATGAGAAAAGAAAATAATAGAAGTTAAAAACTTAATAAATTATGTGATTCCAATCTTATTTATTGCAACAACATAAACTATTATTACACTTTTAATTGCACAAGAGGTCCTTGCTTTTACAACTGCATTTATTTGTGGAACACTTCCTTTTGCAATGACAGCATGTACATATACTACTCTCTTTACGACCTACACCAGAGCATATCTGTGATTGTCGACATACACCGGTGAGGGTCCGAATGTACAAGAATGTAGTGCAATATTCGATCTTTCACCAACGCATTTGGTGAATGTTGACATTCTCCGGTGAAAGTCGACATTCTCCAATTTCGGTCTTTCACGGTAACATATGTTATATAATAAATTCTCGTTCAAAATAGATATGCTTGATTTATTCTATTTCGGAAAATCAAGCTTTGCACTTTTATCTTAGTGAAAAAAATTATAGACCTTTGAAGTAATGGTCCCTAAATAATAACATTCTGGTTACTTAAATTCTAGCATGTAATTAAAAAGTCAGATGTGTACACCACGACTTCCTTGTGCGGAATACTAAACTATACGCAAATTTTTTTTTTCATTTCATTTAAACTTATTGAATTAAATTACATCTGCTTCGTCGTTAGCGCATAAATCACAATAGAATAAATGCACTTTTTAAAATTTATTATATTTGTTTACCATAGCGACACTCTGGCATTACATTTCATTCATTTGCACAAAATTTATATCATCTTAAGAATTATCTAATCGTTGCCACATATTCTATTCAACTCCTATAATAAATCTAAAATGATGTATAAAAGGAATTAAGCAAACAAAAAAGAAACAGTTTTACACAGATGAGTCTGTATTTTTCATTCATTTAATTCAGTTCTCCCTTCGCGATAAGGCAAAAATGCACAAAATCTCAAAATATCTATATTACAAATTACGAAGTAAATCTTAAGCACTTATTTCCTCGAATAAATTACAGAGCGGATTAAGCATGATTTAATTTGCAATAATAAAAGAAAGTGCTATTTTTGCTCTTACGAAGTTTATTTCTCTAGATTGGCAACAAATCCACTATTCTACTAAGTTTCAAATGTAAAGAAATATAGTCGCTATGATAAAAATAATTGGGCTTAGCCGCACTTTATTCCGTCCTTACGTAGAGATGTCGCGCAAAAACATCGTTAAATTGCATTTGATAGCCGTCAAAATGGATATTTTCGTTGAAATATGGTGTGGTGTATTTAATTACGGCAAAGCACACTAGGGCTATCTGCCAAAGGGGAGGGATACCTTTCGTGGAGGACTTTCTAAGGGAAACTGGCTCGTATACACGTTACACATGGGGAAAACCACGAAAACACCCATGCAGCCAGCCCGTTCGCGGGATTCGAACCTCGGACCGAACTACCAGTGTTCAGCGACTTTACCGCTCGGCCGCTGGTGAGCCCGTTGAAATATGATACCCGAAATTTTTCGCGATTACAATACTTCCTTTTTACTTCGTGCAAAGAAGTAAAAAACATTGTATTAACAAAAAAAAAAAAAAAAAAAATCTGATTTGTACACCACAATGACTTTTTTGTAAGGTATATTAAATTATACGCATTTTTTCTTGCATTTCATTTAAACTTATTGGATTGAATTAAATGTACTTCGTCGATAGCGCATAAACCACAATAGAATAAATGCATTTTTTAAAATTCACTCTAGTATTTGTTTACCATAGCGATAGTCTGGCGCTAGATTCACTTAACAGTATTATATTTCGTTCATATTATAACTCAGAATGCACGAAATTTATATCATTTGAAGAATTATCTAATCGTTGCCACATGTTCTATTCAAATACTATAATAAATCTAAAACGATGTATAAAAAAAAATTAAGTAAGCAAAACAAAAAAGAAACAGTTAATCACAGACAATTCAGTAATTCTCATTCAATTAATTCAGTTCTCACTTCGCGACAAGGTAAAAATACATAAAATATTTATCTTAAAAATTTTGAAGTAAATCTTAAACACTTATTTCCTCGAAAAATTCCAGAAAGGATTAAGCATGATTTAATTCACAATAATAAAATGAAGGCGTTATTTTTGTTGTTGCGAAGCTTAGTCTCTCTAGATTGGCAACAAATCTACTATTCTGCTGTTTCAAATGTAAACATATATGTCCGCCATGTTATTATTTAAAAATTAGTCTTAATCGCACTTTGAAGTACTTTTAAAGTGTGATAATTCTACAAATATTGCTTTTAAAGTGTGATAATTCTACAAATATTGCTTTTAAAGTGTGATAATTCTACAAATATTGCTTGCAGTTTTCCTAAAGGCATAAAAACCTTAATCGGAAGATAAGAACAACGTATACATAATTCAATGATTTTTAAAGTAAAAAACGCACAATTTACAATATAAGAGTATATATTAATATATATAAGAGTAAAGAAACTGAGCTGAGCCGGGTAACAGAGTGGATATACGAGTATATATATACATAAATATTTATATACTTTTGGTGCCGCCGTTTTTTCAACGTTCTGAGGGTACTCGTTTTTGAGTTATGCGAAATACGTATATACGTACGTAGGTACAGGCACCATGAAACATTCTCTTCAGAATTCATTTTAAAGCAGTTTTATAATTTTTTTTTTTTTGAAGGAAAAGAGTCTTTTATTCTGTCGCTACGTACGGATATCACGCAAAAACATCGTTAAAATGCATTGTAAAGCGGTCAAAATAGATATTTTCGTTGAAATATGCTGCCTGACACTTTTCGCAATTACAATACTTCCTTTTTACTTCGTACAAGGATGTAAAAAACAGGAGTAACAGATTGTTACGAATTTGGTATTTAAAAAGCTAATGTTAGTTCAATTACAAATTAAATGATTTTATTTCTCGCGCAGTGCAGCGCGTGACGAATATTAAAAGAAAGCTAAGCCGTAAAATTGAAATTACAAGAGCGCGTGCATTAAATAAATAAATATCTCTTTTTGATTTCGAGAAAGTACTGGAAAATTCTAGCGCGTGATTTTAAAATCTTATAAAAGGAGGAAAACATCTCAGTTTGTAGTAGTTGCTTAGTTTGTTGTTGTTTAGAAAACTGCTCTTATTGATTGTAGCGAATTCGCGGATTAGCGTTCTTTAGCTGTTTTTAATTGCGTTCTATTGGACATTTGAGTAGTTAAAAGATAACTACTGTGAGATATTGTAATACTGCATGATAATTTGAGAAAATTTAAGCATTTTTGTTGTGATAATAATAAATTTTTTTTTGTTCATTTTTCATCGGACTTGTGCATTCATTTCATAACGAACCCGTACGCACGCAACAATTTTTGGTGTCAGAAGTGGGATTTGAATGCCAATAACAAGAGCGATGGAAGAGCAATTAAGGCAGTTAATATCAGCCTTTGCCTCATTTAAAGAAGAAATTAAGGAGGAAATGAAATTGGGCCAGGAATCCGTTAAGGAAGAAATGAAATTGGGCCAGGAATCCGTTAAGGAAGAAATGAAATTGGGCCAGGAATCCGTTAAGGACGAAATGAAAGCCGTTCAAGCTGGTCAAGAAGAAATGAAAAGAGAAATTACTTGCATAATAGAAAATAAATTTGAAGCTATGGAAGGCAGAATTGAAGCAGTTGAAAATAAAGTTGGACATATTGAAGAAAAGGTTTCTTCCGTAAAAGATCATATTGAAGAAAGAGTTTCTTCGGTGAAAGAAGAAATAGAAGAAAAAGTTTCTTCTGTAAAAGAACATATAGAAGGGAGAGTTTCTGCTGTGGAGGAACGAATTGAAGGAAGAGTTTGTGCCGTCCAACACCAAATCGAACAACAAATTGATGAGAGAGTTTCTGCAGTTGCCAAAGAAATGGATACTTTAAAGAAATTCGTAGCGTCGGCAGGGAGCAGGAGTGATGATTTTAAATTCTTACCAATGCCTGCTCGTCCACCTCTGAAGCTATCCACATATGATGGGAAGACCTCCTGGCAGGTGTATAAGACACAATTTTCTATCGTGGCGGATGCGAATGGATGGGATTCCCAAGCTAAGGCCTGTCATCTCGCCGCTTCTCTAAGAGCCGACGCAGCGGATATCCTTCAGACTCTTCCCGAAAACAAAAGGTTAGATTTCGAAGCTCTGTCCTGCGCCTTGGAGTTGCGCTTTGGGGAGAAGTGTTTAAAAGACTACAGCAGGCTCCAATTAAAATCTCGTCAACAGAAGCCTACCGAAACACTTCAGGAGCTCGCCGCGGATGTTGAAAGGCTGTCCCATCTCACCTTTTCGGAATGCCCGACAGAAACAAGGGAAATTCTGTCCTTGCAATACTTTATCGACGGCATCCGAGATACTGAAATACAGAAAGCTCTACGAATGGCGGATGTAAAAGATTTAAAAAGTGCTCTAGCGTACGCCATGAAATTTGAGGCAGCCCAGCAAGCCACTCGTCGAGACCGCCACCCAGTCAGAGCTGCTCAAGTCCAGGAGCCAGGGGATCAAGTCACCGCTCGACTTGACGATTTAACTAGATAACTGAACGCCTTGAGACGGAATATTGGTGAGAAGAAACCGACCGTTAAGTGCTGGAACTGCGGTGCTGAAGGACACATACGACGAAACTGCAAAACACCCCAGGGTACTGATGTTAAGACCGCTTCTAACAAGCAGCAGGGAAACTAATTAGTGGCCATCTCGCGGGGCGGAGGTTGCCAGATAATGAAAGGCCCCCGTTTAAAGCGCTTCAGATTTCTGCAGTGAGAGGCGGCAGTAATGGACTTTTCATAATAGGACATATTAATGGAGTTCCGTGCAATGTGACTATAGATACAGGAGCCAACGTCACTAATCATCCGAAAAGATTTGGCTCAACAACTAGGAAACAAACTTATCTGGACGCCGCCCTGCGTTACCCTCCAGACTGTGTCCGGTGAGAAGATCGACATCGACGGAAAAGTAAATGTTAACATCACGTTTGGAAGTGCCGCTTACCATCACACGGCATATGTAGCAGAGATCACTGATTCTTGCATACTCGGATTGGACTTTCTAAGGAAATACAATTTTTACTTGGATTTTAAAAATAACGAATTGCATTCTACATCTGAGGACATAGCGTTATTTCTCGTTAATGATGAAGAAGTTAAATCTGTCCATAAAATCATAGCACAAGACTATATCACAATACCGGCAAGAACAGAAATTTTACTTCCTGGATCCATAGCCGAAAATAGAAATTTCCGCTACGGCATCATAGAATATCCCAATAACTGTAATATCCCAAAAGGAGTACTAGTAGCCTCAACACTCGTCGACCTATCCAGAACGGTTATCCCGGTGAGAGTCGCCAATGTAACTGAAAAGTCGAGAGTTATTAAGAAAGGTGAAGTGGTTGCAACATGTACTCCAGTAACCAGCGTTGAAAGAAAGAGTAACATCCCAGAATCCGTGTCCTCAGAGAGCATTACATCGGAGTTATTGCAGAATGCACAATTAAACGATAAAGAGAAAAATGCTGCCGATCGCGTCATTAAAGATCTTCAAGTTGTTTTCTCCCGCTCGTCTTCTGACGTGGGTCGAACTAGTTTGACACAACATAGAATAGATACTGGCGATCATCCCCCAATCAAGCAATATCCAAGACGTCTACCGTTTGCTAAACAGGAAGAGGTGCGAACACTGTTAAAAGATATGGAAGAAGGCAATGTCATCGAGCCTTCAGCGAGTCCATGGGCATCTCCCATCGTTCTCGTCAGAAAGAAAGACGGCTCAACAAGATTTTGCGTTGACTATCGCCGGTTGAATGAGGTTACGAAGAAAGACAGTTACCCTCTTCCTAGAATTGATGACATTCTAGACACTCTTTCTGGAAGCAAGTGGTTCTCAACAATTGATTTAAAGAGTGGGTATTGGCAGGTAGAAATCCATCCTGAAGACCGAGAAAAGACGGCATTTACTACGGGACAAGGACTTTGGCAGTTCAAAGTGATGCCGTTTGGACTGTGTAATGCGCCGGCAACATTCGAACGTCTTATGGAGACTGTTTTGAAAGGCCTTTCCTACGAAGCCTGTCTGATATACCTGGACGATATCATCATCGTCGGAAAGAGTTTTGAAGAGCATCTAGAAAATCTTAGAAAGGTGCTTCAGAAACTGAAAGAGGCCAATCTGAAGCTGACAACCGCTAAATGCAAATTGTTTCGAAAGGAAGTGACTTACCTGGGACATGTCATCTCTGCAGAAGGTGTGCGCACGGATCCTGAAAAGGTATCAGCGGTTAAATCCTGGACGCGTCCCGAAAATGTCCATCAGCTGAGAAGCTTCCTAGGGCTTTGCACCTACTATAGGAGATTCGTGAAGAACTTTTCCTCCATCGCAAGACCACTTCACAAGCTGACAGAGAGCAAGCAAAGATTCTTGTGGACAAAGGAATGCGAGGATGCATTTAACAACTTAAAGGAAGCTTTAACATCTGCTCCAATCCTGACGTATCCTCAGCTGGACAGACCATTTATTCTCGACACCGACGCGAGCAATGAAAGTGTTGGTGCTGTTTTGTCCCAAGAAATAGACGGCCAAGAACGTGTAGTAGCTTACTGGAGCAAGTGCCTGTCTAAACCGGAGAGGAATTACTGTGTCACAAGGAAAGAGTTGCTCGCCATAGTCAAAGCTGTAGAACATTTCCATCATTATCTATACGGGAGAAAATTCCTCCTCCGCACGGACCATGCCTCATTGGCCTGGCTTTTAAATTTCAAAAATCCTGAGGGTCAAATAGCCAGGTGGATACAGAGACTCCAAGAATATGACATCACTATCCGTCATCGTAAGGGATCATCACACGGAAACGCCGACGCCCTGTCTAGAAGACCTTGCCAAGAAAGCTGCCGATATTGTTCCAGGGTGGAAGCGAAATACGAGCTGCTGACTCCGGTCGCAAGACAAATTACAACATCAACATCGGCTGATCGAGACCCGTGGAGTGATGATGAAGTCAGGAAAGACCAGCTGGAAGACCGCGACATTAAACCCATACTTGATTTAATAGAGTCATCAAACAGAAAACCTACATGGCAGGACATTTCTATCTGTAGTCCTACAACAAAACAATACTGGGCACTCTGGGATTCACTTCACATTCGAAACGGCGTCTTATACCGGAAATTCGAGTCGGATGATGGGAAGACGTTCCGATGGCAACTGATACTTCCAAGATCCCGGATTCCTGATGTCCTCAAAGAACTACATAACAGCCCTACAGGAGGTCACTTTGGAATTATGAAGACCTTACAGAGAGTTCGTGAGCGCTTTTACTGTAATAATGCAAAGAATGACGTGCAAAAGTGGTGCCGATCTTGCGATGCCTGTGCAGGTCGGAAAGGACCGAGGAAACGCAGCCGAGGCAGACTGCAACGTTACAACGTAGGTGCGCCTTTTGAACGTATCGCCTTTGACATCCTGGGACCTCTGCCACGAACTGCTGATGGCAACAAATACATACTCGTTGTCATTGATTACTTCACCAAGTGGCCTGAAGCTTATCCTATTCCTGATCAAGAGGCAGTCACAGTATCTGAGGTAATGATACAGCACTGGATTTCCAGGTTCGGAGTGCCTCTTCAGTTACATTCCGATCAGGGAAAGAATTTTGCCTCGGCAGTAATCAAAGAACTATGCAAACTACTTGGCATTGACAAAACTCAAACGACGCCATTGCATCTCCAGTCGGACGGCATGGTAGAGAGGTTCAATCGAACCATCCTTAATAACCTCTCATTAGTGGTTTCCAGAAACCAACAGGACTGGGACAAGAAATTACCACTCTTTTTACTGGCTTATCGCAGTGCTGTCCACGAGACTACCGGCTATTCTCCATCACAGATGCTCTTCGGTCGTGACCTTCGTCTGCCTTGTGATCTATTGTTTGGCCGCCCTCCGGATGCTCCTTCATCGTCTGAGGAATATATTCAAGATCTCCAGGCCCGGTTTGAAGTGATGCACAATTTTGCACGAGAGCGAGTCAACTTGGCGACGGAGAAGATGAAGACCCGATACGACACAAGAGCTACTGAACATCAATTCCACGAAGGAGACAAGGTGTGGTTGTGGAATCCGACTCGACGGAAAGGACTTTGTCCGAAATTACAGTCACCTTGGGATGGGCCGTACACAGTCCTAAACAGGCTGAATGACGTCGTGGTTCGGATTCGTAAGTCTCCGAACTCTAAACCTAAAGTCGTTCATTACGACAGGTTAGCTCATTACTATGGCCATAGTACATAATGTAAATAATTGTAAATAGTATAAGACCATGGTCCATTTTGTTTTTAAATGTGTATTTGATTTCTTTTATGTATTGCATTTATTGTTCATGTTGTTTATTATTGTAATGTAATGCTTATTAATGCATTTATGCCACAGTTGTAAGTTTAGCTTCGTGTGCAGGGATTGTACTGCCCGGGATGTGCAGTCCTTGGGAAGGGGGCAGTGTTACGAATTTGGTATTTAAAAAGCTAATGTTAGTTCAATTACAAATTAAATGATTTTATTTCTCGCGCAGTGCAGCGCGTGACGAATATTAAAAGAAAGCTAAGCCGTAAAATTGAAATTACAAGAGCGCGTGCATTAAATAAATAAATATCTCTTTTTGATTTCGAGAAAGTACTGGAAAATTCTAGCGCGTGATTTTAAAATCTTATAAAAGGAGGAAAACATCTCAGTTTGTAGTAGTTGCTTAGTTTGTTGTTGTTTAGAAAACTGCTCTTGTTGATTGTAGCGAATTCGCGGATTAGCGTTCTTTAGCTGTTTTTAATTGCGTTCTATTGGACATTTGAGTAGTTAAAAGATAACTACTGTGAGATATTGTAATACTGCATGATAATTTGAGAAAATTTAAGCATTTTTGTTGTGATAATAATAAATTTTTTTTTGTTCATTTTTCATCGGACTTGTGCATTCATTTCATAACGAACCCGTACGCACGCAACAAGATAAATATGATGTAGGAAATGGATGAAAAAGGAACTTATTCCCAAATCTTAAATACTGTCTTATATAATTTCTCTTAAGAAACAAACTTTTCGTATGAGTTTTAATTAGTATAATTGACTTGAGTATAACATCGTATGAGCTATAAATTTAGTACCCGTCGATCGGCAGACGTTAATGAAATTTCAGTATCTGTTTTATTATTGTAAACATATGCATATATAAAAGGAAAATTCTTTGCTCCTAAACTTTTGTTTAAATACAGATATCTAGAAAACGAAGCCATAATATAGCATTTTATGCACGTTTTTGGCCATAAAACAGTTTAGTGTCGGGGTATTTTTATCTACTGCACGAGAAATAAGTCGCGACAACATAAATTAAAGGTTGTGGCAGAAGTTCTTGCTGTAAGGTTTGGTTTGGTTTATTTAATTACGGCAAAGCACACTAGGCTATCTGCCTAATGGGAAGGAGGACTTTCTAAGGGAAACTGGCTCGTATACACGTTACAAATAAAAATGGAACACCACGAAAACGTCCATCTTGCTGCAAGGAAAAAGCTTACGTTTTTCATACAAAATTACGGCATATTCAGTAATTTTATATTCGAAATTTCGTAATTTGATATTTTGGTATGAAATAATTTGGCACAAAAAATCCATGTTTTATGAGATAAGTTTAAATCCGCCATATTTTATGAAATATTCAGCGTAATACTGAATTAAGCGAAAGATGTAAATTTGCTTCACCAAAGATTAACATTTTGAGCAATAAACATTCAAAACTAAAGTTCGATGTTTTCAACATTTTCAAGATTAAAATGATAGGCATACCAACTTCAGTAAATTTAATTTTTTCAGTGATATAATAGAAGCGATAGAATGAAATCTTCCAGTCATTTCTTTTATTAGCCGAAAGAGGTGTACGCCCAGAAGAGCTTTCAGTCTCGAAACTGCATTTTGCGTCAACCACTAAGCGCTGAATCACTTTTCTAATTTTTATCGCCCTCTGTTATATTTAAAGAAATTAAATAATGAAGAATCTGCATGACTGTATGCAAGTTTCTGGGATTTTGGAAAAACAACGGTACTTAGAGCCATCGAATTTTGAATAACGTATTCCCCCACCCGAATTTGGGCACCTGGAAGCACGAATCATTAAATCTGCCTGATCCAAAAGGCTTACATTTCTGATAATTTTGTAGCAAGAAAGCAGAGCAGACAGACAGCAGTGTAGCTAGGCCAAAGCGTGGAAAGAAAGTTCGTCGTGTTCAGGATGAAATCTAAAGTCAAACTGAGTTAGTTTTGGTTCTCAATACATTTTGATCGGACAGTTAATATTGCTCTAAAATTACTATTGGCTGCTTGAGTTTTCGATCCATTTACATCACCAAGATTACGTAAGAGTCATATGACATAGAATAGTCTCGAAATGATGCAGTGCAGAGAGGAGTTACTATTTTTAGAATAGAGAAGGGAAATTTACGTTGCAAATTTAATCTTTATATATTCTTTATTTTTCTTATATATACATACATACAGGGTGCCCACGAAAGTTCGGTACAACCCGTTTAATTGCCGAACGGCTGCATCTATAGTCATAAAAGGGATGTTGAGGTAAAGTGGCTATGCGCTACTAGATGAGATAGCTTTCAGCACCACTTGGTGGAAAACAGCAGAGTTAGCGTCCCTATCTCGAAAAGTCTATATCCCTTAAACGTTTCACAACCTGTAGGGTGGTTTTGTATGAAGGACGCGGTTCTGCAGGAAAACGTTGCCGATGCAACCACGCTGCCGATCTTGCCTTGCGCTCACATTCACCGTAAGTAGAATAATCTCAGAATAATCATTTTTTGAAAATCGCTCCATGACCATGAGCTTCAATATAGAACCACGAGGAGATATCACTTTTATAGCTGTCTCAGGTGAACAAGTGTGACGTTTCATACACCATTTCGCACACTGTGGCATCAACCGTAACTGTCGGCCATTATGTTTGCTTTGTTTGTCTAGAAAAGCTTATATATTTGTGCATATTGACTTTTGGTGTCTAAACGTGCTGTATTTGGAATCTACAGGCCTTCCGGTTTGTGAAGATGTCTTACGTTTGAAGATTCGAGGATTTTTGACCGAGTTACAAGCATTTTAAGATTTCATGCGTATTTAGGAGCTCATTTGCATATGACTTTGGAGTTTTGGCCTGTATTCTTTTATATCGACTTGATAAAGTACTTTTGTTTTGATTTTTAGTTTCTATACATCTTTTACTATCTGTATAGTGAATATGATTCATTTTCATGGCCTATTTTTAAAGTTATTTGTATTTGAAAATTTGATACTACGTTTTGTTTACGTTTGAATCTTTGTGATTTTGCACCGCGGGCATGTCAACTTTTAGCCAACTGGAAAATATTGAAATTTCGGATTTTTAAATGTTATGCCAGGAGAGACTTATATATAAGTTGGTGCATTGATTATATATGTTTTTCAGCCCGTTGGACAATTTTTGGATTTTCCGCATGTAAGATTGATTTTATATTTTACTATGAATGCTTTTGAGAGTTGAGGTGTTTTTAAGTATTTTTGATTATTTTAATTTGTAAATCTCAATATTTTCAGCTTTTAAGGAGTTTTATTTACTCCTGATATTTATAAAATTGCATTTGTTCGGATGCTAAAGCTGGATGGATTTAATTGTGCTGTAGAAACATTTTGGATGCGTTTTGCAATCATCTTAATTTTGTAGAATGTATATGTTTTTGTGTGTGTTTCTGTTTATGTGATACAAACCACTCTGTATTTTACTGAATTTTATTGTATATATGAGAGTTCTTGCCATTTTAACTAATTTTAAATTGTAATTATTGTAAATCTTATATTTGTATATATGTTTTTATTCTGAAAATTTTAATACGGCCCCGTCGCAGTTATATTAGTGAATAATTGTGTGAACTTTGCGTGATTTTTGTGATGAGTCAACTGAAGAGTAATAAGGAGAGTAAACTTGTGGAAGACTTTGGAGAGTTCGGATGAAATAAAAGAAATTATGGACTGTAGTAATGATAGACCTAACGATGAAGGAAAAATTGCGAGTGTACTCGGTGCTGTCAGATCATTATATGATTTTGTAGACAAGTTAAAAGCTAGACGAGTCTCACGGGAAATTACCGATGGTTTAGCTAGAGGTATCGATAAAGTTTTGGATTTGCTTGTCTCACAGAATTTAAAGACTATTGAAGAGGACATGGTGCAATCAAGAACCAATATTTTATTTGATATTAAACAGGATATAGATGAAATTAAGGTTATTTTGCAGAAAGATCGAGATATATGTGAAATGAGGGATAGAAAGAATAAAGTATTGGATGTAAATGATTGGAGAGAAAATGAGTTAAGAGTTAAACCAGCTGCAAATGGCGTTGATGTATACGAGGAGTTAATTGCTAACGTTAGACCAGAGGATGTTGATATAAAAATAATGAGTTCCTATACGAGAAAGAATGGTTTAAAGATAGCAGAGAAGTAGACACGGTACAGAATGTTATTGAATCCAGGGAAAATTTAAGGGATAAACTCTATACAAGGAAGAAAAGGTTTATACAACCGAAGATGATTGTATATGGCGTATGCAATTTAATAGATGATAAGGAGATTATGGATAAAATGAAGGAGGAGTGCGTTTGTGATGGAAGTTGTGTTCGTCCTCTCTTTAGACAAAAATGTAAAGAGTCCGACTAGATTTCTCATCGCGTTTTCCGTGTAGACCCTCGATGTCAAGCTGTTGTCCTGGAAGACTGCAGAGTTCGTATAGGTTGGAAGGCATATTCGGCTAAGCTCTATCTTAATCCAGAGAGATGCCTGCGTTGCTTTCGATTCGGACATACTACCAAAAATTGTAAAAATGAAATTGTATGTTTTAGATGTTCTGAACCACATGAAGTTAAAAAATGTAAAATGGATGTAGAGATTTGTGTAAACTGTAAGAACTCTAACTCGAAATATGGTACTCATTTGGATGTTCATCACCATGTTTTATCACGAGATTGTGAACTATACAAACGTGAAGTTATATTTATTTCAGAACATATACGTTTAGTGAAATGATTTATTTTAGGTTTTAAGGGTTAGAACTGCGATTGGGCTGTTTTATTATATTTTATATTGATCATAATCTTATGGTTTATAATTCTTTGTTTTTTATTATTGGCTATTGTACTGTTCCCTTGATTATGAATGTGCTAAATATAAACTTGAATCACTGTGCGGTGGCAGCTTGCCATTTGGCTGCTGTTGAGGATATTTTGGAACAGAAGTTTGACTTGATAACTGTCCAGGAGCTCTATTATGTAAATACAGAAATCCCATATTTAAAAAAGGGTTGGAGAGCGGTGCATGATGTAAGGGGAAGATCTGCCATAATTGTCATCAAAAAAGAGATTGAATTTATTATTTATTATAAAACAAATGAGACAGTAGCCATCTCCTTGAGAATGGAGAACTTTACAATGGGTGTTGTGTCGGTATACTTCTCCCCTGCGGAAAACTTGAATTTACATTTGACAAGACTTGAAGACGTTTTGAATAAGTATACATTTTATTTTATTGCTGGAGATTTTAATTCGAAATATTTTAATTGGGGTTCTTGGACTGTGGATGATAGGGGTGTTTTAACCATGGATTTTTTTAATACAGAATAATATTGTTTTATATAATCAATCAGACTCATTACCAACTTTTGTTTTCGCAGTAGGGAAAGGTTGGACAGACTTGATTCTCAGTTCTGCCTCTCTCTCCCCGTTTCGTATTGAACTCAAGATACATGAAGAGGAGAGTCTTAGCGACCATAGATATGTTGCTGTTGATATTGATGATGTTCAACCTGTGAGAAATGAGAGTACTGTTTTTACAAAAAATCTTATTAGAATAAATAAATTTTGTAAAAAACTTAAACTGGATATGGAATTAATGACGGATAGACTGAGATCAATTGGTGATGAAAATAATTTGGAGAATTTTGTGGATGACTTTGAAAGGTTGATTGTCCAGAGGGCTAAGAGGTACCTGACTATACGTGGAAATAAAGTCAAGAAAACCTATTGGTGAAATACGAGTTTGCAAAAAATGAAGCGACGGACGAGAGCATTGAGAAAGAGTTTTCAATTCAGAGATATTGATGAAGAAACAAGGAATAAGAGAAAAGTTTTATATAAAAGAGAGATGGCACTTTATAGAAAGCAGATAAAGAAGAGTAAATATGAGAGTAAAATCAAACATTTTTTGGAAAATAAGGTATATCATGACTGTTACTTTCGTTTTGCCCAGGGAAAGCGTCGGCTACCACAGATAATAAGTAGAGTCTCGGAGGGTGAATATAAGGAATGTACTGAGGTGATTGAGGAATATTTTAATAAGAATTTTGACTGTGGTGAGTTTGAGGATGGGATTATTGATCATGAATTGTTAAAGTTTTCAAATTGTTGTGCTGGTGATTTGCCTTTTACTTCTAATGAGATCGGATATGTAATTAATAAACTAAGAAATAAAAGTGCTCCTGGACTGGACAATATTTCTGCGGTGGTTGTGAAGTGCCTTTATAAGTATTACGAAGAGTTTTTTGTTTTATTATATAATACATTTTTCCTCTTGTTGGTTTTTCCGAGGGCGTGGAAAATATCAAGAATTATATTTATACCGAAAGTTTTTTAGTAAGGTCCTGGATAGACTTCTCACCAATAGATTGTATAATTTTTTCTACAGAGAAAATTTTATTTCGGATAGACAGTTTGGCTTTATCGCAGGCAGATCAACCAATGATGCTTTGTATAAATTGATTAATATTATTTCTGAGACAAAAAAAAAAAAAAAAAAAAAAAAAAAAAAAAGATTATCATGTAACTGTTGTTTCATTTGATATTTCAAAGGCCTTTGACTCCATTATATGGTCAACGCTGCTCTTCACCCTCGTGAATTTTAAGATTCCTTGCAATATATTTTTGTATACTATTTGCTACTGAAAGAGAAAACTTTTAGATAACTTTTACCTTAATGTACACATTGAAATTTTACATACTGCCATTAAGTATTAAGTAATTATTAAATGTTAATTTAATATGCCGCTGAGAACTAGTGTCTCAGCGGCTTGTTGGTATGATCCTTCCTCTGGTCATATTTAGTCGGATTATTGGTAGTGTCGGTTTCTGGAGTTCTGTGATTTTATTTTTCCGGTTTTGCTGATGGTTTTGTTGGTTGGAGGTTTTTACACTCTACATCGATCGATTTGAAGTGTACTGATTGGACTTTTGCTTGTTCTCAGAATGAGTGGTTTGTAATTGTTTTGTCCTTTCCTTATATTTTGTTTTTATTAACCACCATTTTGATTAGTTTTTATTTTTCTTTCTTCTTGCTTTCCTGTTGTGATGTTTTCTAGTTTATTTTCTTGGTTTTCTTTACATGTTTTTTGTTACCCGGAGCCCCTTAACACCCTTTGGTTTCCCGATTATAGTGTTTTTAAATTGAAGTTTTTAGGTTTGTTTTTAATTTTACTGCCTGTTGCCGGGACATACCCGGGTTGCTGGATGCCCTCGTTTGTGGTTTTTGCTTGGCGCAGCCCTTGTTTGTCATAAAATCTTGTCGATTAGGTGGATGGGGCTGCGCCCTATTTGTACCATTTCGCACACCAATGCACCATTTCGCGCACCAAGCTCAAGCTGCATTGAGTTGATGCGTTTTGCGCCACGATTGTGCACGATCTGTATGTTGTCTACTCTGTAAAGACAATCAGTATAAGGATGCACTCCGCTAAGTTCGAACCTCAGTCTTCTTGAGTGTGAATTACAAGCGACATCATGGCCGCGGTCATAGCCGATTTCTTCGCCCTTAAATTATAAAATTCAGTTCAACAGCAATATCGCAAAATAATTTTAAAATGAGCGTACCTTTATAATTTCCGATACACAGTCTTGCGCGCTGAAGATAAATGTTTTTTCTCTGCAATGTTGCCATGGCTCGCTTTGAAATCCTTGAGTTTGTTAATCAAAAATTCGTTGAAGTGTTAAAAAATATGAAATCCATAATAAAAACAAGTTACAGATTCCAAATTAGGGCTTAAACGTGTCCATATTCGGTGGAAGATTACGTTATTCAAAATTGGATGGCTCTGGTGGTTTTATCACAATGCGAGAAACATACACACGTTTATGCAGATTCTTCATTATTTAATTTCTTTAAATATAACACAGGGCGATAATATTGAGTGGGAACAATTTGAAAAGTGAACCGACATTTAAAGTTTTCAAACGGAAAATGCCAAAACGAAATTAATAGCCTTTCTGGGCTAACGCTCTTTGGGCTAAAAACTAAGAGATAAACAAAGAATAAATAAAAATTTTGTGTTTTTTTCATATGAATGATATATTTAATGATAAATTTCGCCAACGTGTCATTGATCGGCGGCGGATCTTTTTTTTTTTTTTTTTTTTCTATTCTTAATATTGTCGACTTATACACGGGTATATACGGTATATGGAATCCCAAATTTGTAAACTTTCAAATTATTTAGCGAAGATTTTTTCATTAAATGGGAGGTGATCAAAGAACAAGTCCCTTAAATGCATTTCTAATTCAAAGCGATTTGATCTAGAAACATTCAGAACAGAAATAACGTCGCTCTTCAAGTAATAAAGTATTGTCTTCAAGTAATAGACACAAGAATTTGTTAACAATACTTTGCTTGAGATAAAAATCGATGACTCTTAAAGTGGAAAAGAGCTTTACATGGCAATACAGCTGAAAGCAAAACTTAACATCCATGGAAAATTGTCATAAATAATAATTGCTAAAATACATGCACAAAGTTAAGCAAGTTGAAATATGAGTAAGATTAAAATTATAAACTAATTGCATAAATACAAGAAAATTTTTAATTTCAGTACGATAACTTGGACAGCAAACTTGTCAGTGTTTTATAATTTTCATTAAAAAAAAAATTGTTCTGTGAATGTCCTAGAAGCACTTATTTCCAGAAAGCTATTTAAAAACAGACAATCTCGGAAACAAGGACCACTGGGACTTAATAACAGGTCCAATTTTAAAATCAAATCAATATATTTACTCTTATGTGAATACTTTTTAAACATTAAATATCACTATTCACAGTCAGAAGACTGGTGACCATTCAATTATTAACTACTTTTCCGCATCAGTAGGTTTTTGTAATGGTACTTACTATACAGGTATTTGTTTCTTTATTGAAAAAAAATCTTCTTTGCAATTTAACTTTTTTTGTTTGGTGGTTTTCTTGTTTTACAGGTTTTGAAGTAGACTTAGACACACTTACTTGTAATAGAATTAAAAATAACCTGATATCAGAGTAATCAATTCTATTTGTTACACAAAATGCAGCAGAACATCCAGAATCAAATTCATCTACGATTAATAATGTGGTTAAATGAAAATCATAAGGACTCGTGCATGTGCCACGAGTGCTATTGACACATATGCCTAACTTTATTATTATTATACATTTAAATGCATCTTATTCATTCCTCAAATTTAGTGATGAAATAAGTTTAGAAATTATGCAGATTTCTATTTCAAGACAAGTAAGTTTTGTCTCTTCAAGATGCATGGCATGTACACTACAAAAAAAAAAAAAAAAAAAAAAAAAAAAAAGATGGCAGTTCTATAGCTCTCCTTCTACTGTGCCGATTGACGGAATTCAACTTGCGGTTTTCATGTCTCAAAAGCGCAACTTAAGATACATATTAGATTTATATATAGCATTGTTCAACCATACTATAACCTACGAAAAATAAAAATTTGCTTCATAATATTTCATGTAAAAGAAAACTAAGCAGCGGTTAACTAAGATTCATACAATCATATAATTTCAGTTTAAGCATGTCAGAATTGAATATAGGTATTTTGACACAAAATCGGACTTTTTTTGAAATGGCATACCAATTTTTTTCCATACATCTATTTCTTTATACATATATTTTTCTGTAACGAAATAATGGATTCGAGTCAAGAAAAACCTTTTATTCCCCACGGTCAACGTGACATTTCCTTCATCTTTGTACATTCGCTCAAAGACAAAGTGCGTACATATTTTTACCCTTCAGTTCGTCTGCTGTGTAATCCAACAGTTTTGACACTCTGCGAAGAAGCTTTGGCAACAGTAATTACTGAAATTTATTTTCAAGTTTATTATTTCGGTTCACAGTGTGCCACTCGAAATTCGAATGCGAGATGCGTCACGAACATGTCGGCTCTCCAATCTTTCTTCGTTGATAGAAGGTAGTGGTAATGCAATGGCCATAGCCACCATTTCCATCACATTTGCTGATCTCTGTTTCCTGCCGTTAGAGAAGCTGTACTAAGTCCTCAAATGAGACAGTATTAGTACAACCTACGAAAAATGAAAATTTGTTTCATAATATTTCATGTAAAAAGAAACCTAAGCAGTGATTAACCAAGATTCATTCAATCATATAATTTCAGTTTAAGCATGTCAGAATTTATATGCTGGGTGTTTCGCTTTCTTTTACTACAACTTTAAAAAATTGTTTTTGGCTCGTTTTCTATCGAAGTGGACAAAATATGTGATAAACAAGGTAAATTTAGCATTTGGGATTTTTTTGACAAATGGTTATCTAGCCAAAGGCTGGGACACGTATGTCCCAGCCGTAGGTAACGGTAAGATACGTATGTCCCAGCCGTAGGTAACGGTAAGATACGTATGTCCCAGCCGTAGGTAACGGTAAGATACGTATGTCCCACACGTAGCGATCGACTTACTGTAAACACACCTATTATTCTGGAAAACATAATTATATGAAATAGATTTACATCGTATGGTACAGGGTAAAAATCATTCTTTGCATAACCCAACATTACACATTGGGCAGCTCATATTTGTTCTTTTCGCTACGTTCATTTACGTATAACGAGCACGGCGGCGTCTCGATTTTCGAACTATTGGAAGACGATCCTCAACAGTGAGAAAATTCTAAGTGCTTTTTATCCCAGCAGTCATTTTTTAACTTTCAGTGGGACATAGATATTTCGAAAGTAGTCAAAGGGTTAATGAAGGCTTGGTTGCAAATGGGCGTGCAAACAATTATACATGGTGTAAGAAAAATATTTTATTTATTTCAATAATGCAAATGTTTATGAATATTTTCACTTTGTGAATTACAAATCACGAGAGCTTCATGTCATTTCCATGTATTATAAGTTACACGGTTACAGATATTACTAAAGATTAAATTAAAATTATTAATAAGTATACATTGCATTTAAATCAGCAAATTAGGTAAGCAATGCAATGTTTCAATTTAACACACGCATTAAAGATCTCGTAGAGCGTCGAATGGCAGGCCTTTTGTAAGCTGGCAGTTTGCCAAGTTACGTCGATGACAAACATATTGCTAGAGCGAGTCTGTCGGTTGACACAGAATTCCTCTTAAAGCGCGAAATTGTGAAACTTCAGAACTTAACTATTTAACTTACTTAAACTTAACTACTACTTCACCTATGATTTTCAACTTATACTTTTATTATTACTTTTCTTGTAGTTGAATGGCAACGATTATTATTGTTAAGAAAAATATTCTCTTTTTTTTTTTTTTTTTTTTTTTTTTTTTTTCCCCCCGCAATGTTTAGAACGCAACGCAGGGTTCTCAGCTTATTTTGATGATGTTTATGTTAGCAATGCTAATTTAAAGCTGCATTTTAACTGAATAAAATAGCTGTTATTCTTTAAAATTATCGTATTCATTCATCTGGAGGACTTGTAGTTCATTTGAGTGATTTTAAAGGCGTCCGTAACTTTTCGTTTGCAGTTGTTTTTTACGTCTGATAACAACAACAAAAGGCTTGTGCCAATCAACTCTGCTGCAGCCTCAAAGCAGGATGATGAGATTCTTATTTATGTTTATGCTTGCAGTTGTTTTATTTATTTTTTAAATTTTTGGATAAATTAATGGAAAATTGCAATTATTGTTTTCCGACCAAATCTGAGACAGCATAGTAGGTATAGGTTATGTTTAACTTCTAGTCTACTTTGCTGCTTCATTTTCATTTGCAAGGTAGTTATATCTAATTCCGTTTAAAACGTCTGATCCGCAAAGCTACATCAACACAGATGGAAGTAGTGCACATTCAACTAACCTTATTCTACGACTGTCATCATCTTGAAATGAAGAATAAGCCAATATTTTGATATCTATGACCATACCACTCATCGTTCCTTGGTCTGTATTCTCTAATAATGAAACTGGTGCAAGTTTTATACCATTTCATTCCTCAATTCTTCGGCGCGTATTTGAAAGGTCCGTGGTTCAAACCTCGGCGAGGGCATTGCTCACTTTTCATCTCTCCTACTTTCAAAAAATGCCTAATTGTCTCTGCGGTGGCGCCCGAACTGAAAATGGGGGTGGATGATGATTCTCCGGCACCAGGATCTGGCGATTGGGTCCTTTAATCTCCAGTCGCCCTTTAAAAGGGGGAAGTATATAAGGTATTTCTCCCGCTTAGCATGCCTTCGTGGCGTAATGGCCAGCACACTCGGCGCGTATGAGAGGTCCGTGGTTCGAGTCCCGGCGAGAGCACTGCTCATTTTTCATTTCTTCCTACTTCAAATTAACCTAGTGTCTCTACGTCTATTCGGCATATATAATCTTTCAGTTTATGCACCAGAAACTCCACCGCATCCTCAATCTATCAATTTTCAGGTCGCACGGCTTGATTAAATTTTCCTTAGTTTCTCTATGTTTTTGTCCTTGCTTTGTTATCTCGAGAGCTACGATACAGGAAACTTCCATAGTCTCATGATCTGGTTCATGGAATTATGCGCCATCTCTTTTAAAAGAAATTACTTAGCGAGCGAAAAAAACATCTGTCTTTATATTCAGTGGGAACATTGTAAACATAAAACTGTTGGAAAAAAAAAGCAATCGAGGAAAAACAGAGCCAGAACTTCGAAAACACAGTATGCAAATGTGGTTTGTTAAGTTAAGTAAATGATTAAACTTGCAGCAACATTCAGAATTGTGGAGCGATACAGTGTGCGTGTGAAGTTTACAGCTGGTAGAATGTTAAAGGGCAGGTGTGATGAGGGCTGGTAGAATGTTAAAGGGAAGGTGTGATGAGGGCTGGTAGAATGTTAAAGGGCAGGTGTGATGAGCTGGTAGAATGTTAAATGCAGCATAGCAGCATTTACAACCGCTGCTATGCTGACGGCTTGGATAGATTGTAAAAAGTTTATAATGTGGCATTGCAATGAAAAATGCCTTTAAGACGTACTCGACGACGTTACAAACATTTGTCAAACTTTGAGAAGGGTCGCATCATAGGGCTAAAAGACGCTGGTTGGCTAAACAAACGGATCTGAATATTGGTCAAAGTGATGTGGTCGTGGTTACGTTATGCTATCAGCGATAAAATGCCATTTGTAAACTCGCAGGGATTCTTGGATATCCAAGGATACGATTCTCAGGAGACTATGGGACGCTGGGGTTAACACGTTGAGCGCGGCGCCGGTCTCTTGGGACTGGCCGGAGTCGGTTCTTGGGGACTGGCAGTGAACTTTCCGTGTGGCCGGCGTCGGTTCCTGGGAACCGGCAGTAAAATTTCCGTGTGGCCGGCGTCGGTCCCTGGGGACCGGAACTGGAATTTTCGTTTGGCTGGCGTCGGCCCGCGGAACCGACAGTATTAAAGTTAAAAAATAAATATAGTCTTAATGAAATGTGATAATTTAGTTTTAATGAAATGTATTGAAACATTCTAAACAAAAATACGGCTTAGCTGGCTGCCGGCTGAACGGAAAGGACAACAAATTCGGCACCGCGCTCAACATGTTACGATCTTGACGTCTATAAAGATGCTTACCATTGACAGTCCACCATAAGCAGTATCGTTTTAAATAGTGTCGCTGTCGCTGAAGCTGGACAGTGTCCGATCGGAGAAAGTGATATTCAGTGATGAATCCCACTTTTTGTCAATGATTGATGACTGCTGTGTATGTGTCTGAAGACGGAGAGATGAGCGATCTATTGTACCATTTATAACCGAGCAGAACATAGGGTGTGATAGTCTGAGGAGCTATTAGATGAAACAGCCGTTCACCATTAGTCATGCTGCGAGGTATTCTGACTGCTCAAAGGTATGTTGATGAAATTATGCAGTCGACCGTACTGTCTGTGCTAGCTGATGGTCCAGGTTATGTTTTCCGACAGGACAATGCTCGGCCACATACAGCATGACTTTCCAACAATGTCTTCAACATGTCCTTGACTGGCTTGACAGCTGTCGCTCATCAAACATGTTGGGCAAATAAATTCAGCCATGTAGAAATACGAAATGCTGAATAAAATTATAGATTTGTATGAATTACAAACAAAAGAACACTCTTCTTTATATTATTATCTGCGCACCGATGATAGCTTCTTAAAATTAATTTTTCCAAAAGCAGTTTAAAGTTCTGGAACTTCAGATTTTTCTGCTCATTTAGCGAAATAAAATTTAAATAGTAAAATAATACTACAAAAGTAAATCCATTATTATCATTAAGAGTGCAAGCCACTTTTATGACCGCTAATATTACAAGCTCGCAAAGTGATCTGAGCTAAACTCTATAAACTAAATTGAAAAACTAATGCTTTCTCCAATTTTATATAGTTTTACCCTGTCCGCCGAAAAATTTCCAGTACCTTCGATTTCTTGAAATTGCTGTAAGGTTTACACAGTTAAGAATTACACAGAGATCGAAACAATTACAGTTACACAACAATCGGGCCAAAATATCGCTAAGCTTGGCGACAATACTTCGTGCTATTTCGCCAGTTTGGCAAGGCAGCCAAACGTTATAATGTTAACGTTATGATGTTAAATTGGACTAAACCTTGTAGCCGTGTTCTCGTGACGATGCTTCGCCCTCTGAGGCCTTTCTTGTTACAATTTACAGGAGGTACTACAATTTACGCATAGGCTCATTAAAATTATTTACCATATGTACAAAATTCATAGCATTTTCCCTTCCCAAAGACTGCATATCCCGGGCAGTGAGACTCCCGGACAGGTAGCCATAATTACAACTAAGGAAAATCAATAACTGAACATCAACGCAATACTAAAATAATAATTTCAATAAATAACGTACAACAAATCAAACACCAATTCAATAAATAAATGAACGTAATGAACGATTTATACTTAGAATCTGATGACGTAGGGATCCGAACTACGTCGCCGTTCAGCTTGGTTATTTCCAAACATCGGCACAGAAATTAGAAGCTCTAAGCTCTTCCTAACTTATTACCTCACCGGTCATGTCCCATATCCAGATTATTTTCTGAAAAGGAATCTCTCCAATAGCGAAAATGGCGTGTGTGGAGTCAAAGGAGGATGCAGACCATTATCTATGCTTCTGCCGTCTCACACATTCGGAAACCCACCAATCTAGATTCTAACTTTAAAAGACTGGAAATTTTCTCTTTCGACATCCCTGTGGGTACTGCGTTTGACGGTGGAATTGATGCGATTTGCACAGCTCTGTACCAGCTACCATGCCACTTGGAAAAATTCACAAGAGTTGTTATACTCAGTGATTCCCGAGCTGCTCTGTTGGTTATCGTTTCAGATGAAAATCCTATATCGCAGGATATATTGGATTGTCGACATTATCTGCAAAACCTGCTTCACTTGAGAAAACTATAGTCCTCCAGTGGGTTCTTACCCACTGTGGGATTCCAGGTAACGAAAAAGCCGACTTCTTGGCAAAAAAGGGTGCTTTTATCGGGCATAATATTTCTCGTCCTTTGCCTTTCCATACTGTTAGGGACCTTATTAAAAGATCTATCAATGTACGTGCTCAGGAAGATCTCTATAATCGTGTTTCTCATAAGTCTTGGAAGAATGCTATCCCGAATTTGTGTAATGGCCCAAGGCGTAGAGCGGTCGCTGAATTCCGCCTTGCCACCGGACATGACTGCCTACAATATCATCTTGATAGATTCGATATTGTTCCTTTTCCGATATGCACTCCATGCAGCTCTGGAGAGGTGATGGATGCCGCACATCTATCCCACTGTCCTGATCTTCTCAAAACTTTTCTCGCCGTGCGTTACTGGGAACTGGGAGGCAAGAGATATGTTAGATTAATGGACTCTGTTACAGCTGGGTTTTTTTTTTTTCATTGTGATGTTGTAATCTACATATTTTTGCCTTTTGCTGTAACTGTTCATAATCTGCCATTTTGGAGGGGAAAAAAAAAAAAAAAACCTTTAAAAGACTGGTGATAGCTCAACACAACCTATATCCAAAAATTATGTTAAGTACACAAAAGATCGGTGCTTTAGGACTGGACCTATGCCGAAGCACAAGTTATATCCGAAAACGATAAAGCCGAAACGAAAGAGCAATGTATAGGTTACACACCAATAATTTAATCCGTGCTAGAGTAACAATTTCCATACTGCTCCAAAATACCTAACTTATTAAGCTGAGACCATGAGCTTTATTTATAAATTTTGGACTGAAAGATCTGAGGTCAGATCTGATTACCTGTAACAAATGTCACATAACAAGATTCCAACTAACAACATATTAGCAAAATCAAATCGCATATGTACTTCCATAAAAATGCAAAATTTCCCGTACAACGATCTCCAAAATATCAGCTCTACTATATTTACGTAATCCAATATTTTAATGAGTATTCTAAACAGCTTGTGTAATTTATGTAACTTTGTATGTAATTTTATGTTATTATCTTCTTATATTTAAATTAAGAACTCCGATGTATAACTTCAGTATTACTCAGAAATGGCATATACTTAGTTCAAGTATTTCATACTCTAGCTGGTTAGTGTATGTTCTTATCTCATTGGGCCAATACCTGTTTGATTCGATAGTGAAGTTTTAGGAGCTCCCATGCACGTTTACTTGTTTACCTGTTCAGGATTGTGTAAGGACCGTCCGAGGGTGACTGTAGTTTAGGAGAAACTCCTTTCCTTCGAATTGGATTCCATAACCACACTTTGTCATTTTTGTTAAATTGATGTCCTGTAGCTCTCGTGTCGAACTGGGCCTTCATCTTCTCCGTCACTTGCTGTGGAGCAAAATTGAGCATGATTTGAAACCGTGCCTGGAGAATGGCACCTCAGGCGATCCGAAAAGCAATCAAACAATAAATCACGAAGGTGACGACAAAAGAGCGTCTGAGATCGAGATAGCACTACGGTGGGCCAGTTAACGTGTGGTCCCAGTGCTGTTGATTTCTGGAAAGAATTAGCGAGTGGTTACTAAAGCTAATTCGGTCAAACCTCTTTACCATGGCTGTGGGTGTAAAGGATTCCTTTGGGTTTTGTCTATGTCGAGTAAATTATAAAGGTCTTTTATTATAGTTGAGATAAAATTTCTTCCTTCAGAGTTCGTACATCAAGGAACAAAAATGGAATTGGTCGCTCGTTCCTTTGTAATCTGGATAATTCATTGGTTGGATAAGACTTATTATGGTGGTCGGCAGAAACGCAACACAGATGTTTTCCATGTTTCTTAGCCCATTCTTTTATATATTAGTAGCCAGCTTATTTTCTTCTTATCCCATTTCAT
Organism: Stegodyphus dumicola; assembly: GCF_044657685.1. NCBI lineage: Eukaryota > Metazoa > Arthropoda > Arachnida > Araneae > Eresidae > Stegodyphus > Stegodyphus dumicola. The sequence goes on along the minus strand of NC_140776.1, from coordinate 177,514,382 downwards.
ATATTTTTATCTCACAGGCCTAAATTTCGGATTTAAATTTAGATCTTCGAAAGTACCTTTATTTTGATATTGGCAGTTATGAGGGATTTTATAGTACTTGATTTAAAATCACCATGTTTCCCAATTGATCAATCTCAAAACATTACATTTTTAGTCGTATTTATAGGAACCGACAGAGAAATCTTTATTTAATATCTGGTATGGTGACTTCGGACAGAATACGGGATCTTCACACAGTTTAGTGAATTGCTTTGGAATTCCACGCCAGTCTTTAGAATGTGCATTATTTAGATCCTGACAGATATCGGGCTCGGTGCAGTTTTCTTATCCAATGCATGCTTAGTAGGACTGAAGTGTGTTGAATAGACTGTTCAGCCCACTTCTGTTTCCGAAAATTCTGAGAACAGCGTTATTAGTCATTACCAAAACGTCTGGGCCAATAGCATCCCTAAACAGCCTCACATACGATTCCAAGACGTCGTTCATATATTTGATGTATGAATATGTTTGATGATTCCACTGCAAACCATGCAACTGCTTCCCTGGATTTGTATGAACAAGGTAAGGCAAGTTTCGTGTTCCTGGTTCTTTCCAGTTGCCTAGAGCTGCAATTCAGGTTTTTACCTGGAGTCGTTAATAAACAGTGCAAGCTCCCATTCCTCTTGGCTGTACAGAGTATGATGAGGGTACCATGTTAAAGGTCTTTAGAATTATAATTCTATAGAAGATGGAGGGAGTGAGACGCAAACTATCCGTGTTTCAAGCACAACGTCAAACTTCATGCAGCGATAGAACAGATGATTGGAATTTTCGGTGTCACCAAATCTTTTTCAATCGCTTCGACAATAAAAGCAAATGTTCTTCAGATTAAATTGTTAACACCGTACATCTTTGATGACGCTGTCTATTAATTGAATGATTGCGGTTTGAAGTTACTGAAATGTATATTGAGATGTTGCGCCACCTCTATGTGCGTACGAATGAAGTGCGAGTTTTGTCTTTTATTTGACAGCTTAGGATAAATAATAATCCTTAAAATCTAAATTTAAACATTCAGATTTCAGTATTAGTGCCATGCGGAACATGTTAGCTGCGTACGTTTGAGCGTTAAAGTACTGAGGGGAAGAAGGTCCGGTTTTAATTTAGTTTCCACATAATCTAGATATTCGTTTATAAACTTAACCACTAATAACAATTTTCTTTTTCAGATTGCTGAAGAGTGGAAGAAGAAAAAAAAAATTTACATGGAGAGCTCTTGAAGCGGGAACCTCCTTTGGGTAGGGTAGATTTCATCTGTATAGAAGAGGGTATGTTCGTTCCTTTATAGGACGTATCGTTGTTCAAAGTGATGACGGGAGCTGGAGAAAAAAATAAGAATTGTACACGCCACGTAGGGAAAGTATGAAAGATAAGGACAGGGTACAAGAAGCGGTTTAAGCTGAAGTACTTAAGAGAAGTAATTTCTTCCGGGGCCCCAGAGACAGGTTGGCAAGAGGCTTCGCTTCTACAGAAAGATCTCAAGTTCTATCCTCGGTAAGTAAGTGACATTGAATCATAAATGTTAGATGTAAAATAATGTGTGATATGAATATGATGAAATGTATTGAATTATAATTGTAAAAAAAGTAATGTAAATGTAAATGTATGAGGGCGGGAGCTGTAATAACGAGATTTGTTGTAAGTTATAGGTTAAACGAAAGAGAAAGCTGAGAAAAGAAAAGGGGCGCATAATCGGAAGAAAAAAGGTAGGAAATGAATAAATAAGGAAAGGAAAGGAAAGGAGAGAAGAAAATGTCCGGGTGGCACACGAAAGAGCCCCGCAAAAGAGAGAAGAAGATTAATTTAGGAGGAAAACAGTGCCATCCGGGAAGGGGCTTTTGCAGAATTTTTCCATCTGCAGAGATACGACTCGTAAATTTTAGATTTTATTTTGAAGTTTATTTCTAACATAAATGTTGTTGCAGTTACCTGGTTTGTACAAGTAAAAATAAATGTTTTTCGGTTTTATGAGTCTTTATTGTTTATGTTTAAATATTCACCAAGATATTTATTCCCCTCTAAAAATCAGTTTATCTTGCCGTTTAAAAGTCAGTTCATCAATATATTTTTTTGTAGTTTAAAAATCAGTTCATCAAGATATTTTTTTGCCGTTTAAAAATCAGTTCATCTCGGCGTTTAAAAGTCAGTTCATCAATATATTTTTTTGCCGTTTAAAAATCAGTTCATCAAGATATTTTTTTCGCGTTTAAAAATCAGTTCATCTCGGCGTTTAAAAGTCAGTTCATCAATATATTTTTTTGCCGTTTAAAAATCAGTTCATCAAGATATTTTTGTCGTGTTTAAAAATCAAGTCATCAGTTAAATTTATCGTCGTTTAAAAATTTTAGACTTTTGCCTCTAGCCTCTTCATTTTTGTAGAATATATTAACTTGCTTTATTTATGAAAATAATTATAAATTGATTTTATGAACTCGAAATATTTAAATTTTTCCTATAATTCAATTCATTCTTCACAAAATCCAGCTCTTTTGTATATTGTTAACCCTCGACGAAACTGGATGATCTGTTACTTCCTCGTATAGCTCCGTTACGTTCATACGTTTCAGGTATAATTTCGTATAAAGAATTAAACTCTTATACCCATCATGCCAAACTCTCATACCATCATGCAATTATTTTTCTCAACTGATCAATTGATTATGATTACACCCTAGACTTCTTAAAATGATTATTTGTACCTAAACATTGTTTGTTATTTCACAATTCCTTTCGTTACAGGAAAATATATATGTCATGAAAGGGTTAATCTTTGAATTATGGTAACTTGGAGATTTTTTGGCGAAAATTTGGCGACCAATCCTGCTACAGCAACCTGCTAGTTTTGTTCTGGACGCCATTTTGTTTTCACGAAGTAAAGGCAATTTTTTTTTCCAACAATCTGCTAGCCGAATTACGCTTATGCTAGAACTTTTATGGAACAAAAGTGCTTAACCATGACGAAGATTAGGTGCGAAATTGGGAGAAAGTGCAGAATAGAATAAAATAAAAACTATTACTAGACGAATTATATATAATATTTTGTGGGGTTAATGTTTGGATTATGGTAACTTGGCGATTTTTTGGCGACCAACCCTGCTACAGCAACCTGCTAGTTTTTGTTTGGACGCCATTTTGTTTTCACGAAGTAAAGGCAATTTTTTTTTTCCTACTCAACATTTTTTTTTTCCAACAATCTGCTAGCCGAATTACGCTTATGCTAGAACTTTTATGGAACAAAAGTGCTTAATCATGACGAAGATTAGGTGCGAAATTGGGAGAAAGTGCAGAATCGCCCACTGCTTGCCGCGTTTTTAAGAATTGCACATACACGGTATCATCCATGTAGACGTCGACCTATTTTCACTTAAAAAATATCCCAGAATTGCACAAAAATGGCATTGCGCATACTCTTGACTTTATTCATGTACACTGATAAAGTCCTAGCTAGTAACCTTTATCGCCTTACCAAAATGTCGCCAAACTACCTGTTACCATATTCCAAAGATTAGCCCATGAAAGTATACATTTTACTCCAGTTCCGATATACGTCTGAAGAGTTGAAAGGCACGGCACGGGGCCGACTTTCTTGTTTACTATGGCTCGCGCAATTGGCAGATATCGTGTAGGCCAAGAGGTTAAGGAAATTTAATGATTAAAACAAATTACCTTTTTAAGCATATTGAGGTCTTCCATTTATTACAAAACATTTATTAAGAGCATCCGCTGTCTAATGTTATCTGATAATTACTGACGTTCGTGCAAATCATGATATTCAGAAATATATCTCCAATGAACTTTATCTTATCAGCTTTGTTTTTTATGAACGTTACGTTACCTCTATACCGAACTTCCATTGCATAAAAATAAGATTTAAAGAACTCTGCGGATTTCTACGAATGAAATTTTTTTATGAATATTTTCAGAATTTCTACACCTTTTAATTAAAGTAAAGCATTCTTACTCTTTAAAAATCATCTAAATTTTGAATTTTAGGAGGAACATCTCCCCCCTCCCAAAATTAAATTACCGGATTATACATTCCAAACAAAAACTAAACTGAGCAGATACAACATCTGCTTTTTGGAGAACCAAAATACACAGTAAACACAGTTTGCGACACCAAAGAACTTGAATGGGATCTCTCATTCCATTCAAGGTGCTTGGATAAGCTATTCACACAGATCTCTGTTCAAAACTGTTCAGAGCTCAAATTGTGCCGGAGTCCATCGGAGGTCAGCTCCGATACTTCTTAGTTTTGGGGATAAATTCTAATTTTAGCCGGAGTGCACCGCAGCCCTAAATAAGAAGGCTTCACTTCTTTTATATAACTGAACAACAATTTCAGTAGAAATGGGATCTCGACAATTTTTTTTAGCAATAAAATTATATTACAAATTGATCATTAAATTCTAATATACCTCTTTGTGTTTTATTTAATTACTTTAATCCTTAATTATTCAATTAATAAACAATATTAAATTAATTATGAATTAAATAATAATTATCAATTAAATAATTATTAATAAATATTCATTGTTAACATCCATTCTACAATTACATAATTATTAATTAACTATTCAGTTTGTAAGGATTATGTTAATTTTATTAACAGTTAAAATTTAAGTTAAAGTTCTTTCCTGTCAAATTCTTAACTTCAACTTACTATTTCCGGCCAGAACGTAGTTTTGGAATTTGATGAATATTTAATGAGAAGGAGCGGTATTTAAACCGCGAAGTTACTTACGGAGACAGAGAGAGAAACAGAGTTTCTGAACTACGCGCGTCTGCCTTTTTGGCCGCTCTCTCTCCCAAAGCTGTTTTACGCTCGGCCGTACTCAGGCCCTTGCTAAGCTTCGTAGTAAAATAGGTTAAGCGGCCAACTCTCATTGAACCTTGATAGCTTTGGCTATACTTAGTTAGTTAATCTTAGTTTTAGTTTAATTCTTAGTCTGTTAAGTTCAAGTCCAAAGTGCGGAAGTTCAAGTCCAAAGTGCGGACTTTATTTGTACACTCCCAGGCGGAGTTTTGTTAAATCTTATCAAATAATAAAGGGTTAGTTACACTTCTCTCTTGTTGTTTCCTTTCATCGAACTCTAGCGATTATTCGCTTATCAGTTCCTAGGTTCCTCACTTCCAACATTAAATTAGAACTGTGTAATTCTCAGATTATTGCTAAACTACTAGCTAGTAAGCTTTATCGCCTTACCAAAATATAGCCAAACTACCTGTTACCATATTCTTAAGACTAGCCAAAAAATTCCCCCAACTGGATTGGGAACGGGAAAAAAATTGCCCACACTGGTGTGGGAAAAAATTGACCCAACTGGGGTGGGAAAAAATTGATCCAACTCACGTGGGAAAAAATTGCCCCAACTGGGGTGGGAAAAAAATTGCGCCAACTAGGGTGGGGAAAATTGCCCCAACTATGGTGGGAAAAAATTGCCCCAACTAAGGTAGGAAAAAAATTGCTCCAACTGGGTTGGGAAAAAATTGCCCCAACTGGGGTGGGTAAAAATTGCTCCAACTATGGTGGGAAAAAATTGCCCCAACTGGGGTGGGAAAAAAATTGCCCCAACTGGGGTGGGAAAAAAATTGCCCTAACTGGGGTGGGAAAAAATTGCCCTAACTGGGGTGGGAAAAAATTGCCCCAACTGGGGTGGGAAAAAATAGCCCCAACTGGGGTGGGAAAAAATTTCCCCAACTAAGGTGGGAAAAAAATTGCCCCAAATACTTTTCCCCCTTCGCAATAAAGGAAATGCTTGATAATTTTAGCTGGTCATAACGAACACAAGAGATAATAAACATGCAAATCTAATAAAACTTTCGTTTTAATATGCCTTTCACAAAATATACAACAAAATCGTAAATTTGGATGTCAAAAATATATTGCCAAAGATCATACAACAAAATGAGGAAACAAAATTTAATATTTTGTGTTTATACCTTTTGCACTCATAACGGCTTGTAATCTATTTAAAACCAAAGTCCTGATGGAAATTCTGTGACACACGTGCAGGAGTACCACTCCTCATTATACAAGTTCATTATTACGAAATTTTATGTTTACTGACTTCTATGTCCAATTTGGGCCATAAATTTTAAATTGAATTTATGTCGGATGATTCAGGTAGTATCTTTAACACGCGAGTAACGATTGCCAGGTGAAGTTCACTATACCTATAGATACACCATCCAAAATTCGTCTGATAAATTAACATGAATGAGGTTTAACAAAATCGAATCTCTTTCTCCTATTTATTTCTGAAATGAAAGGTTTCTTTCTAGCTGACCTGACGTAATAACTTCCTTCATGTCAGCCATTCCGTAGAGTCTGTACACTAAAAGTTTCATGTGAAGTATTAGCAACATCTTTGGCCAACTGCATATAATGAAGAAATTAATTTCTTAACCTCTTTGATAATGCAACGTTTTCCCTTGGAGAAAACATTTGGAAGTCGTCCACTGGGGTGGGAAAATTTTTTTATTTTCTGTCGATAATGTCTCTTTTAACTTCTTGACAACACTTCTAACAGTTCTAACACTTCTTACGTCCAGTTGTATTTCTGGTGAATCTTTACATTATGGTAACTTGGCGATTTTTTGGCGAAAATTTGGCGATTAACCCTGCTACAGCAACCTCCTAGATTTTTTTGGACGGCATTTTGTTTTCACGAAGTAAAGGCATTTTTTTAACTCAACATTTTTCCAACAATCTACTAGCCGAATTACGCTTATACTAGAACTTTTATGGAACAAAAATGCTTAATCATGACGAAGATTAGGTGCGAAATTGGGAGATAGTGAAGAATCGCAAACTGCTTGCCGCGTTTTTAAGAATTGCAAATACACGGTATCCATGTACACGTCGACCTAATTTCACTTAAAAAAATCCCAGAATTCCACAAAAATGGCATTGCGCACACTCTTGACTTTATCTATCGACCTATTTTCATTTAAAAAGTCAAAGAAACTTGACAAAAATTCAATTCTTCTTACTCTTGTAAAAAGCGCCAAACAAATAAGTGTGCGATACTGCACTTTAGCAGCAAAAATGTTTCTAAGTATTATTAGCTAAAAAATCACGACCGGAATTTTCCAGAAAATGTCACATTACATGTCTCATGATCTTTCATTTCTCTGAGACAAAATAATCTGTGATTCGAATTGTGCACTTCTCAGATTATTGCTAAACTCTAGCTAGTAAGCTTTATCGCCTTACCAAAATATAGCCAAAACACCTATTACCATATTCTTAAGATTAGCCAAAAAATTGCCCCAACTAAGGTGGGAAAAAAATTGCCCCAACTGGGGTGGGAAAAAATTGCCCAACTAAGGTGGGGAAAAATTGCCCCAACTGGGGAGGGGAAAAATTGCCCCAACTAAGGTGGGAAAAAATTGCCCTAACTGGGGTGGGGAAAAATTGCCCAAGAAAATTGGGAAAGAATTGCCCCAACTACTTTTCTCCCTTCGTAATAAAGGAAATGCTTCATAATTTTAGCTGGTCATAAGGAACACAAGAGGTAATAAACATGCAAATCTAATAAAACTTTCGTTTTAATATGCCTTTCACAAAATATACAACAAAATCGTAAATTTGGATGTCAAAAATGTATTGCCAAAGATCATACAACAAAATGAGAAAACAAAATTTAATATTTTGTGTTTATACCTTTTGCACTCATAACTTTCTCATAGAGAAAACCGAAGTTCTGGTTGTTGAGAAGCTTCTATTGGGAAAAACCAAAGTCCTGATGGAAATTCTGTGACACTCGTGCAGGAGTACCACTCCTCATTATACAAGTTCATTATTACGAAATTTATGATTACTGACTTCTAGGTCCAATTTTTGCCATAAATTTTAAATTAAATTTATGTCGGACGATTCAGGTGGTATCTTTAACTGGCGAGTAATGATTACCAGGTGAAGTTCACTATACCTTTAGGGTTACCATCCAAAATTCGTCTGATAAATTAACATGAATGAGGTTTAACAAAATCTAATCACTTTCTCGTATTTATTTCTGAAATGAAAGGTTTCTTTCTAGCTGCCCTTACGTAATAACTTCCTCCATGTCAGCCATTCCGTAGGGTCTGTACACTAAAAGTTTGATGTGAAGTATTAGCAACATCTTTGGCCAACTGCATATAATGAAGAAATTAATTTCTTAACCTCTTTGATAATGCAACGTTTTCCTTTGGAGAAAACATTTGGAAGTCATCCACTGGGGTGGGAAAAATTTTTTTATTTTCTGTCGATATTGTCTCTTTGAACTTTTTGACAACAGTTCTAACAGTTCTAACACTTCTCACGTCCAGTTGTATTCCTGATGAATCTTTACATTATGGTAACTTGGCGATTTTTTGGCGAAAATTTGGCGATTAACCCTGCTATAGCAACCTCCTAGTTTTTTTTGGACGGCATTTTGTTTTCACGACGTAAAGGCATTTTTTTTAACTTAACATTTTTTCCAACAATCTACTAGCCGAATTACGCTTATACTAGAACTTTTATGGAACAAAAATGCTTAATCATGACAAAGACTAGGTGCGAAATTGGGAGATAGTGAAGAATCGCAAACTGCTTGCCGCGTTTTTAAGAATTGCAAATACACGGTATCCATGTACACGTCGACCTATTTTCACTTAAAAAAAATCCCAGAATTGCACAAAAATGGCATTGCGCACACTCTTGACTTTATCTATCGACCTATTTTCATTTAAAAAGTCAAAGAAACTTGACAAAAATTCAATTCTTCTTACTCTTGTAAAAAGCGCCAAACAAATAAGTGGGCGATCATGCACTTTAGCAGCAAAATTGTTTCTAAGTATTATTAGTCAAAAAATCACGACCGGAATTTTCCGGAAAATGTCACGGTACATGTCTCATGATCTTTCATTTCTCTGAGACGAAATAATCTGTGATTCGAATTGTGCACTTCTCAGATTATTGCTAAACTCCTAGCTAGTAAGCTTTATCGCCTTACCAAAATATAGCCAAACTACCTGTTACCATATTCTGAAGATTAGCCAAAAAATTGCCCCAACTGGAGTGGGAATGGGAAAAAATTGTCCCAACAGGGGTGGGGAAAAATTGCCTCAACTAAGGTGGGAAAAGAATAGCTCCAACTGAGGTGAGAAAAAATTGCCCCAACTAAGGTGGGAAAAAAATTGCCCCAACTGGGGTGGGAAAAAATTGCCCAACTAAGGTGGGGAAAAATTGCCCCAACTGGGGAGGGGAAAAATTGCCCCAACTAAGGTGGGAAAAAAATTGCCCTAACTGGGGTGGGGAAAAATTGCCCAAGAAAATTGGGAAAGAATTGCCCCAACTACTTTTCCCCCTTCGTAATAAAGGAAATGCTTCATAATTTTAGCTGGTCATAAGGAACACAAGAGGTAATAAACATGCAACATCTAATAAAACTTTCGTTTTAATATGCCTTTCACAAAATATACAACAAAATCGTAAATTTGGATGTCAAAAATGTATTGCCAAAGATCATACAACAAAATGAGAAAACAAAATTTAATATTTTGTGTTTATACCTTTTGCACTCATAACTTTCTCATAGAGAAAACCGAAGTTCTGGTTGTTGAGAAGCTTCTATTGGGAAAAACCAAAGTCCTGATGGAAATTCTGTGACACTCGTGCAGGAGTACCACTCCTCATTATACAAGTTCATTATTACGAAATTTATGATTACTGACTTCTAGGTCCAATTTGTGCCATAAATTTTAAATTAAATTTATGTCGGACGATTCAGGTGGTATCTTTAACTGGCGAGTAATGATTACCAGGTGAAGTTCACTATACCTTTAGGGTTACCATCCAAAATTCGTCTGATAAATTAACATGAATGAGGTTTAACAAAATCTAATCACTTTCTCGTATTTATTTCTGAAATGAAAGGTTTCTTTCTAGCTGCCCTTACGTAATAACTTCCTCCATGTCAGCCATTCCGTAGGGTCTGTACACTAAAAGTTTGATGTGAAGTATTAGCAACATCTTTGGCCAACTGCATATAATGAAGAAATTAATTTCTTAACCTCTTTGATAATGCAACGTTTTCCCTTGGAGAAAACATTTGGAAGTCGTCCACTGGGGTGGGAAAAAAATTTTTATTTTCTGTCGATATTGTCTCTTTGAACTTTTTGACAACAGTTCTAACAGTTCTAACACTTCTCACGTCCAGTTGTATTCCTGGTGAATCTTTACATTATGGTAACTTGGCGATTTTTTGGCGAAAATTTGGCGATTAACCCTGCTATAGCAACCTCCTAGTTTTTTTGGACGGCATTTTGTTTTCACGACGTAAAGGCATTTTTTTTAACTCAACATTTTTTCCAACAATCTACTAGCCGAATTACGCTTATACTAGAACTTTTATGGAACAAAAATGCTTAATCATGACAAAGACTAGGTGCGAAATTGGGAGATAGTGAAGAATCGCAAACTGCTTGCCGCGTTTTTAAGAATTGCAAATACACGGTATCCATGTACACGTCGACCTATTTTCACTTAAAAAAAATCCCAGAATTGCACAAAAATGGCATTGCGCACACTCTTGACTTTATCTATCGACCTATTTTCATTTAAAAAGTCAAAGAAACTTGACAAAAATTCAATTCTTCTTACTCTTGTAAAAAGCGCCAAACAAATAAGTGGGCGATCATGCACTTTAGCAGCAAAATTGTTTCTAAGTATTATTAGTCAAAAAATCACGACCGGAATTTTCCGGAAAATGTCACGGTACATGTCTCATGATCTTTCATTTCTCTGAGAGAAAATAATCTGATTCGAATTGTGCACTTCTCAGATTATTGCTAAACTCCTAGCTAGTAAGCTTTATCGCCTTACCAAAATATAGCCAAACTACCTGTTACCATATTCTTAAGATTAGCCAAAAAATTGCCCCAACTGGAGTGGGAATGGGAAAAAATTGTGCCAACAGGGGTGGGGAAAAATTGCCTCAACTAAGGTGGGAAAAGAATAGCTCCAACTGAGGTGAGAAAAAATTGCCCCAACTAAGGTGGGAAAAAAATTGCCCCAACTGGGGTGGGAAAAAATTGCCCAACTAAGGTGGGGAAAAATTGCCCCAACTGGGGAGGGGAAAAATTGTTCCAACTAAGGTGGGAAAAAAATTGCCCCAACTGGGGTGGGGAAAAATTGCCCAAGAAAATTGGGAAAAAATTGCCCCAACTACTTTTCCCCCTTCGCAATAAAGGAAATGCTTCATAATTTTAGCTGGTCATAAGGAACACAAGAGGTAATAAACATGCAAATCTAATAAAACTTTCGTTTTAATATGCCTTTCACAAAATATACTACAAAATCGTAAATTTGGATGTCAAAAATGTATTGCCAGAGATCATACAACAAAATGAGAAAACAAAATTTAATATTTTGTGTTTATACCTTTTGCACTCATAACTTTCTCATAGAGAAAACCGAAGTTCTGGTTGTTGAGAAGCTTCTATTGGGAAAAACCAAAGTCCTGATGGAAATTCTGTGACACTCGTGCAGGAGTACCACTCCTCATTATACAAGTTCATTATTACGAAATTTTATGTTTACTGACTTCTATGTCCAATTTGGGCCATAAATTTTAAATTGAATTTATGTCGGATGATTCAGGTAGTATCTTTAACTCGCGAGTAACGATTGCCAGGTGAAGTTCACTATACCTTTAGATACACCATCCAAAATTCGTCTGATAAATTAACATGAATGAGGTTTAACAAAATCGAATCTCTTTCTCCTATTTATTTCTGAAATGAAAGGTTTCTTTCTAGCTGTCCTGACGTAATAACTTCCTCCATGTCAGCCATTCCGTAGAGTCTGTACACTAAAAGTTTCATGTGAAGTATTAGCAACATCTTTGGCCAATTGCATATAATGATGAAATTAATTTCTTAACCTCTTTGATAATGCAACGTTTTCCCTTGGAGAAAACATTTGGAAGTCGTCCACTGGGGTGGGAAAATTTTTTTATTTTCTGTCGATAATGTCTCTTTTAACTTCTTGACAACACTTCTAACAGTTCTAACACTTCTTACGTCCAGTTGTATTTCTGGTGAATCTTTACATTATGGTAACTTGGCGATTTTTTGGCGAAAATTTGGCGATTAACCCTGCTACAGCAACCTCCTAGATTTTTTTGGACGGCATTTTGTTTTCACGAAGTAAAGGCATTTTTTTTAACTCAACATTTTTCCAACAATCTACTAGCCGAATTACGCTTATACTAGAACTTTTATGGAACAAAAATGCTTAATCATGACGAAGATTAGGTGCGAAATTGGGAGATAGTGAAGAATCGCAAACTGCTTGCCGCGTTTTTAAGAATTGCAAATACACGGTATCCATGTACACGTCGACCTAATTTCACTTAAAAAAATCCCAGAATTCCACAAAAATGGCATTGCGCACACTCTTGACTTTATCTATCGACCTATTTTCATTTAAAAAGTCAAAGAAACTTGACAAAAATTCAATTCTTCTTACTCTTGTAAAAAGCGCCAAACAAGTGTGCGATACTGCACTTTAGCAGCAAAATTGTTTCTAAGTATTATTAGCTAAAAAATCACGACCGGAATTTTCCAGAAAATGTCACATTACATGTCTCATGATCTTTCATTTCTCTGAGACAAAATAATCTGTGATTCGAATTGTGCACTTCTCAGATTATTGCTAAACTCTATCTAGTAAGCTTTATCGCCTTACCAAAATATAGCCAAAACACCTATTACCATATTCTTAAGATTAGCCAAAAAATTGCCTTAACTGGAGTGGGAAAAAATTGCTCCAACTGAGGTGAGAAAAAATTGCTCCAACTGGGGTGGGAAAATAATTGCCCTAACTGGGGTGGGAAAAAATGCCCCAACTGGGGTGGGGAAAAATTGTCCCAAATGGTGTGGCAAAAAATGTCCCAACTGGGGTGGGAAAAAATTTCCCCAACTAAGGTGGGAAAAAATTGCCCCAAATACTTTTCCCCCTTCGCAATAAAGGAAATGCTTGATAATTTTAGCTGGTCATAACGAACACAAGAGATAATAAACATGCAAATCTAATAAAACTTTCGTTTTAATATGCCTTTCACAAAATATACAACAAAATCGTAAATTTGGATGTCAAAAATATATTGCCAAAGATCATACAACAAAATGAGGAAACAAAATTTAATATTTTGTGTTTATACCTTTTGCACTCATAACGGCTTGTAATCTATTTAAAACCAAAGTCCTGATGGAAATTCTGTGACACACGTGCAGGAGTACCACTCCTCATTATACAAGTTCATTATTACGAAATTTTATGTTTACTGACTTCTATGTCCAATTTGTGCCATAAATTTTAAATTGAATTTATGTCGGATGATTCAGGTAGTATCTTTAACTCGCGAGTAACGATTGCCAGGTGAAGTTCACTATACCTTTAGATACACCATCCAAAATTCGTCTGATAAATTAACATGAATGAGGTTTAACAAAATCGAATCTCTTTCTCCTATTTATTTCTGAAATGAAAGGTTTCTTTCTAGCTGTCCTGACGTAATAACTTCCTCCATGTCAGCCATTCCGTAGAGTCTGTACACTAAAAGTTTCATGTGAAGTATTAGCAACATCTTTGGCCAACTGCATATAATGAAGAAATTAATTTCTTAACCTCTTTGATAATGCAACGTTTTCCCTTGGAGAAAACATTTGGAAGTCGTCCACTGGGGTGGGAAAAATTTTTTATTTTCTGTCGATAATGTCTCTTTTAACTTTTTGACAACACTTCTAACAGTTCTAACACTTCTTACGTCCAGTTGTATTCCTGGTGAATCTTTACATTATGGTAACTTGGCGACTTTTTGGCGAAAATTTGGCGATTAACCCTGCTACAGCAACCTCCTAGATTTTTTTGGACGGCATTTTGTTTTCACGACGTAAAGGCATTTTTTTTAACTCAACATTTTTTCCAACAATCTACTAGCCGAATTACGCGTATACTAGAACTTTTAAGGAACAAAAATGCTTAATCATGACGAAGATTAGGTGCGAAATTGGGAGATAGTGAAGAATCGCAAACTGCTTGCCGCGTTTTTAAGAATTGCAAATACACGGTATCCATGTACACGTCGACCTATTTTCACTTAAAAGAAATCCCAGAATTGCACAAAAATGGCATTGCGCACACTCTTGACTTTATCTATCGACCTATTTTCATTTAAAAAGTCAAAGAAACTTGACAAAAATTCAATTCTTCTTACTCTTGTAAAAAGCGCCAAACAAATAAGTGGGCGATCATGCACTTTAGCAGCAAAATTGTTTCTAAGTATTATTAGTCAAAAAATCACGACCGGAATTTTCCGGAAAATGTCACGGTACATGTCTCATGATCTTTCATTTCTCTGAGACAAAATAATCTGTGATTCGAATTGTGCACTTCTCAGATTATTGCTAAACTCCTAGCTAGTAAGCTTTATCGCCTTACCAAAATATAGCCAAACTACCTGTTACCATATTCTGAAGATTAGCCAAAAAATTGCTCCAACTGGAGTGGGAATGGGAAAAAATTGTCCCAACAGGGGTGGGGAAAAATTGCCTCAACTAAGGTGGGAAAAGAATAGCTCCAACTGAGGTGAGAAAAAATTGCCCCAACTAAGGTGGGAAAAAAATTGCCCCAACTGGGGTGGGAAAAAATTGCCCAACTAAGGTGGGGAAAAATTGCCCCAACTGGGGAGGGGAAAAATTGCCCCAACTAAGGTGGGAAAAAAATTGCCCTAACTGGGGTGGGGAAAAATTGCCCAAGAAAATTGGGAAAGAATTGCCCCAACTACTTTTCCCCCTTCGTAATAAAGGAAATGCTTCATAATTTTAGCTGGTCATAAGGAACACAAGAGGTAATAAACATGCAAATCTAATAAAACTTTCGTTTTAATATGCCTTTCACAAAATATACAACAAAATCGTAAATTTGGATGTCAAAAATGTATTGCCAAAGATCATACAACAAAATGAGAAAACAAAATTTAATATTTTGTGTTTATACCTTTTGCACTCATAACTTTCTCATAGAGAAAACCGAAGTTCTGGTTGTTGAGAAGCTTCTATTGGGAAAAACCAAAGTCCTGATGGAAATTCTGTGACACTCGTGCAGGAGTACCACTCCTCATTATACAAGTTCATTATTACGAAATTTATGATTACTGACTTCTAGGTCCAATTTGTGCCATAAATTTTAAATTAAATTTATGTCGGACGATTCAGGTGGTATCTTTAACTGGCGAGTAATGATTACCAGGTGAAGTTCACTATACCTTTAGGGTTACCATCCAAAATTCGTCTGATAAATTAACATGAATGAGGTTTAACAAAATCTAATCACTTTCTCGTATTTATTTCTGAAATGAAAGGTTTCTTTCTAGCTGCCCTTACGTAATAACTTCCTCCATGTCAGCCATTCCGTAGGGTCTGTACACTAAAAGTTTGATGTGAAGTATTAGCAACATCTTTGGCCAACTGCATATAATGAAGAAATTAATTTCTTAACCTCTTTGATAATGCAACGTTTTCCCTTGGAGAAAACATTTGGAAGTCGTCCACTGGGGTGGGAAAAAAATTTTTATTTTCTGTCGATATTGTCTCTTTGAACTTTTTGACAACAGTTCTAACAGTTCTAACACTTCTCACGTCCAGTTGTATTCCTGGTGAATCTTTACATTATGGTAACTTGGCGATTTTTTGGCGAAAATTTGGCGATTAACCCTGCTATAGCAACCTCCTAGTTTTTTTTGGACGGCATTTTGTTTTCACGACGTAAAGGCATTTTTTTTTAACTCAACATTTTTTCCAACAATCTACTAGCCGAATTACGCTTATACTAGAACTTTTATGGAACAAAAATGCTTAATCATGACAAAGACTAGGTGCGAAATTGGGAGATAGTGAAGAATCGCAAACTGCTTGCCGCGTTTTTAAGAATTGCAAATACACGGTATCCATGTACACGTCGACCTATTTTCACTTAAAAAAAATCCCAGAATTGCACAAAAATGGCATTGCGCACACTCTTGACTTTATCTATCGACCTATTTTCATTTAAAAAGTCAAAGAAACTTGACAAAAATTCAATTCTTCTTACTCTTGTAAAAAGCGCCAAACAAATAAGTGGGCGATAATGCACTTTAGCAGCAAAATTGTTTCTAAGTATTATTAGTCAAAAAATCACGACCGGAATTTTCCGGAAAATGTCACGGTACATGTCTCATGATCTTTCATTTCTCTGAGACGAAATAATCTGTGATTCGAATTGTGCACTTCTCAGATTATTGCTAAACTCCTAGCTAGTAAGCTTTATCGCCTTACCAAAATATAGCCAAACTACCTGTTACCATATTCTGAAGATTAGCCAAAAAATTGCCCCAACTGGAGTGGGAATGGGAAAAAATTGTCCCAACAGGGGTGGGGAAAAATTGCCTCAACTAAGGTGGGAAAAGAATAGCTCCAACTGAGGTGAGAAAAAATTGCCCCAACTAAGGTGGGAAAAAAATTGCCCCAACTGGGGTGGGAAAAAATTGCCCAACTAAGGTGGGGAAAAATTGCCCCAACTGGGGAGGGGAAAAATTGCCCCAACTAAGGTGGGAAAAAATTGCCCTAACTGGGGTGGGGAAAAATTGCCCAAGAAAATTGGGAAAGAATTGCCCCAACTACTTTTCCCCCTTCGTAATAAAG
Organism: Stegodyphus dumicola; assembly: GCF_044657685.1. Classification (NCBI taxonomy): domain Eukaryota; kingdom Metazoa; phylum Arthropoda; class Arachnida; order Araneae; family Eresidae; genus Stegodyphus; species Stegodyphus dumicola. The sequence continues at coordinate 177,497,627 of NC_140776.1, read as the reverse complement.
GAAATGCTTCATAATTTTAGCTGGTCATAAGGAACACAAGAGGTAATAAACATGCAAATCTAATAAAACTTTCGTTTTAATATGCCTTTCACAAAATATACAACAAAATCGTAAATTTGGATGTCAAATATGTATTGCCAAAGATCATACAACAAAATGAGAAAGCAAAATTTAATATTTTGTGTTTATACCTTTTGCACTCATAACTTTCTCATAGAGAAAACCGAAGTTCTGGTTGTTGAGAAGCTTCTATTGGGAAAAACCAAAGTCCTGATGGAAATTCTGTGACACTCGTGCAGGAGTACCACTCCTCATTATACAAGTTCATTATTACGAAATTTATGATTACTGACTTCTAGGTCCAATTTGTGCCATAAATTTTAAATTAAATTTATGTCGGACGATTCAGGTGGTATCTTTAACTGGCGAGTAATGATTACCAGGTGAAGTTCACTATACCTTTAGGGTTACCATCCAAAATTCGTCTGATAAATTAACATGAATGAGGTTTAACAAAATCTAATCACTTTCTCGTATTTATTTCTGAAATGAAAGGTTTCTTTCTAGCTGCCCTTACGTAATAACTTCCTCCATGTCAGCCATTCCGTAGGGTCTGTACACTAAAAGTTTGATGTGAAGTATTAGCAACATCTTTGGCCAACTGCATATAATGAAGAAATTAATTTCTTAACCTCTTTGATAATGCAACGTTTTCCCTTGGAGAAAACATTTGGAAGTCGTCCACTGGGGTGGGAAAAAAATTTTTATTTTCTGTCGATATTGTCTCTTTGAACTTTTTGACAACAGTTCTAACAGTTCTAACAGTTCTCACGTCCAGTTGTATTCCTGATGAATCTTTACATTATGGTAACTTGGCGATTTTTTGGCGAAAATTTGGCGATTAACCCTGCTATAGCAACCTCCTAGTTTTTTTTGGACGGCATTTTGTTTTCACGACGTAAAGGCATTTTTTTTAACTCAACATTTTTTCCAACAATCTACTAGCCGAATTACGCTTATACTAGAACTTTTATGGAACAAAAATGCTTAATCATGACAAAGACTAGGTGCGAAATTGGGAGATAGTGAAGAATCGCAAACTGCTTGCCGCGTTTTTAAGAATTGCAAATACACGGTATCCATGTACACGTCGACCTATTTTCACTTAAAAAAAAATCCCAGAATTGCACAAAAATGGCATTGCGCACACTCTTGACTTTATCTATCGACCTATTTTCATTTAAAAAGTCAAAGAAACTTGACAAAAATTCAATTCTTCTTACTCTTGTAAAAAGCGCCAAACAAATAAGTGGGCGATCATGCACTTTAGCAGCAAAATTGTTTCTAAGTATTATTAGTCAAAAAATCACGACCGGAATTTTCCGGAAAATGTCACGGTACATGTCTCATGATCTTTCATTTCTCTGAGACGAAATAATCTGTGATTCGAATTGTGCACTTCTCAGATTATTGCTAAACTCCTAGCTAGTAAGCTTTATCGCCTTACCAAAATATAGCCAAACTACCTGTTACCATATTCTGAAGATTAGCCAAAAAATTGCCCCAACTGGAGTGGGAATGGGAAAAAATTATCCCAACAGGGGTGGGGAAAAATTGCCTCAACTAAGGTTGGAAAAGAATAGCTCCAACTGAGGTGAGAAAAAATTGCCCCAACTAAGGTGGGAAAAAAATTGCCCCAACTGGGGTGGGAAAAAATTGCCCAACTAAGGTGGGGAAAAATTGCCCCAACTGGGGAGGGGAAAAATTGCCCCAACTAAGGTGGGAAAAAAATTGTCCTAACTGGGTTGGGGAAAAATTGCCCAAGAAAATTGGGAAAGAATTGCCCCAACTACTTTTCCCCCTTCGTAATAAAGGAAATGCTTCATAATTTTAGCTGGTCATAAGGAACACAAGAGGTAATAAACATGCAAATCTAATAAAACTTTCGTTTTAATATGCCTTTCACAAAATATACAACAAAATCGTAAATTTGGATGTCAAAAATGTATTGCCAAAGATCATACAACAAAATGAGAAAACAAAATTTAATATTTTGTGTTTATACCTTTTGCACTCATAACTTTCTCATAGAGAAAACCGAAGTTCTGGTTGTTGAGAAGCTTCTATTGGGAAAAACCAAAGTCCTGATGGAAATTCTGTGACACTCGTGCAGGAGTACCACTCCTCATTATACAAGTTCATTATTACGAAATTTATGATTACTGACTTCTAGGTCCAATTTGTGCCATAAATTTTAAATTAAATTTATGTCGGACGATTCAGGTGGTATCTTTAACTGGCGAGTAATGATTACCAGGTGAAGTTCACTATACCTTTAGGGTTACCATCCAAAATTCGTCTGATAAATTAACATGAATGAGGTTTAACAAAATCTAATCACTTTCTCGTATTTATTTCTGAAATGAAAGGTTTCTTTCTAGCTGCCCTTACGTAATAACTTCCTCCATGTCAGCCATTCCGTAGGGTCTGTACACTAAAAGTTTGATGTGAAGTATTAGCAACATCTTTGGCCAACTGCATATAATGAAGAAATTAATTTCTTAACCTTTTTGATAATGCAACGTTTTCCCTTGGAGAAAACATTTGGAAGTCGTCCACTGGGGTGGGAAAAAAATTTTTATTTTCTATCGATATTGTCTCTTTGAACTTTTTGACAACAGTTCTAACAGTTCTAACACTTCTCACGTCCAGTTGTATTCCTGGTGAATCTTTACATTATGGTAACTTGGCGATTTTTTGGCGAAAATTTGGCGATTAACCCTGCTATAGCAACCTCCTAGTTTTTTTTGGACGGCATTTTGTTTTCACGACGTAAAGGCATTTTTTTTAACTCAACATTTTTTCCAACAATCTACTAGCCGAATTACGCTTATACTAGAACTTTTATGGAACAGAAATGCTTAATCATGACAAAGACTAGGTGCGAAATTGGGAGATAGTGAAGAATCGCAAACTGCTTGCCGCGTTTTTAAGAATTGCAAATACACGGTATCCATGTACACGTCGACCTATTTTCACTTAAAAAAAATCCCAGAATTGCACAAAAATGGCATTGCGCACACTCTTGACTTTATCTATCGACCTATTTTCATTTTAAAAGTGAAAGAAACTTGACAAAAATTCAATTCTTCTTACTCTTGTAAAAAGCGCCAAACAAATAAGTGGGCGATCATGCACTTTAGCAGCAAAATTGTTTCTAAGTATTATTAGTCAAAAAATCACGACCGGAATTTTCCGGAAAATGTCACGGTACATGTCTCATGATCTTTCATTTCTCTGAGACGAAATAATCTGTGATTCGAATTGTGCACTTCTCAGATTATTGCTAAACTCCTAGCTAGTAAGCTTTATCGCCTTACCAAAATATAGCCAAACTACCTGTTACCATATTCTGAAGATTAGCCAAAAAATTGCCCCAACTGGAGTGGGAATGGGAAAAAATTATCCCAACAGGGGTGGGGAAAAATTGCCTCAACTAAGGTTGGAAAAGAATAGCTCCAACTGAGGTGAGAAAAAATTGCCCCAACTAAGGTGGGAAAAAAATTGCCCCAACTGGGGTGGGAAAAAATTGCCCAACTAAGGTGGGGAAAAATTGCCCCAACTGGGGAGGGGAAAAATTGTCCCAACTAAGGTGGGAAAAAAATTGCCCTAACTGGGGTGGGGAAAAATTGCCCAAGAAAATTGGGAAAGAATTGCCCCAACTACTTTTCCCCCTTCGTAATAAAGGAAATGCTTCATAATTTTAGCTGGTCATAAGGAACACAAGAGGTAATAAACATGCAAATCTAATAAAACTTTCGTTTTAATATGCCTTTCACAAAATATACAACAAAATCGTAAATTTGGATGTCAAAAATGTATTGCCAAAGATCATACAACAAAATGAGAAAACAAAATTTAATATTTTGTGTTTATACCTTTTGCACTCATAACTTTCTCATAGAGAAAACCGAAGTTCTGGTTGTTGAGAAGCTTCTATTGGGAAAAACCAAAGTCCTGATGGAAATTCTGTGACACTCGTGCAGGAGTACCACTCCTCATTATACAAGTTCATTATTACGAAATTTATGATTACTGACTTCTAGGTCCAATTTGTGCCATAAATTTTAAATTAAATTTATGTCGGACGATTCAGGTGGTATCTTTAACTGGCGAGTAATGATTACCAGGTGAAGTTCACTATACCTTTAGGGTTACCATCCAAAATTCGTCTGATAAATTAACATGAATGAGGTTTAACAAAATCTAATCACTTTCTCGTATTTATTTCTGAAATGAAAGGTTTCTTTCTAGCTGCCCTTACGTAATAACTTCCTCCATGTCAGCCATTCCGTAGGGTCTGTACACTAAAAGTTTGATGTGAAGTATTAGCAACATCTTTGGCCAACTGCATATAATGAAGAAATTAATTTCTTAACCTTTTTGATAATGCAACGTTTTCCCTTGGAGAAAACATTTGGAAGTCGTCCACTGGGGTGGGAAAAAAATTTTTATTTTCTATCGATATTGTCTCTTTGAACTTTTTGACAACAGTTCTAACAGTTCTAACACTTCTCACGTCCAGTTGTATTCCTGGTGAATCTTTACATTATGGTAACTTGGCGATTTTTTGGCGAAAATTTGGCGATTAACCCTGCTATAGCAACCTCCTAGTTTTTTTTGGACGGCATTTTGTTTTCACGACGTAAAGGCATTTTTTTTAACTCAACATTTTTTCCAACAATCTACTAGCCGAATTACGCTTATACTAGAACTTTTATGGAACAGAAATGCTTAATCATGACAAAGACTAGGTGCGAAATTGGGAGATAGTGAAGAATCGCAAACTGCATGCCGCGTTTTTAAGAATTGCAAATACACGGTATCCATGTACACGTCGACCTATTTTCACTTAAAAAAAATCCCAGAATTGCACAAAAATGGCATTGCGCACACTCTTGACTTTATCTATCGACCTATTTTCATTTTAAAAGTGAAAGAAACTTGACAAAAATTCAATTCTTCTTACTCTTGTAAAAAGCGCCAAACAAATAAGTGGGCGATCATGCACTTTAGCAGCAAAATTGTTTCTAAGTATTATTAGTCAAAAAATCACGACCGGAATTTTCCGGAAAATGTCACGGTACATGTCTCATGATCTTTCATTTCTCTGAGACGAAATAATCTGTGATTCGAATTCTGCACTTCTCAGATTATTGCTAAACTCCTAGCTAGTAAGCTTTATCGCCTTACCAAAATATAGCCAAACTACCTGTTACCATATTCTGAAGATTAGCCAAAAAATTGCCCCAACTGGAGTGGGAATGGGAAAAAATTGTCCCAACAGGGGTGGGGAAAAATTGCCTCAACTAAGGTGGGAAAAGAATAGCTCCAACTGAGGTGAGAAAAAATTGCCCCAACTAAGGTGGGAAAAGAATTGCCCCAACTGGGGTGGGAAAAAATTGCCCAACTAAGGTGGGGAAAAATTGCCCCAACTAAGGTGGGAAAAAATTGCCCTAACTGGGGTGGGGAAAAATTGCCCAAGAAAATTGGGAAAGAATTGCCCCAACTACTTTTCCCCCTTCGTAATAAAGGAAATGCTTCATAATTTTAGCTGGTCATAAGGAACACAAGAGGTAATAAACATGCAAATCTAATAAAACTTTCGTTTTAATATGCCTTTCACAAAATATACAACAAAATCGTAAATTTGGATGTCAAATATGTATTGCCAAAGATCATACAACAAAATGAGAAAACAAAATTTAATATTTTGTGTTTATACCTTTTGCACTCATAACTTTCTCATAGAGAAAACCGAAGTTCTGGTTGTTGAGAAGCTTCTATTGGGAAAAACCAAAGTCCTGATGGAAATTCTGTGACACTCGTGCAGGAGTACCACTCTTCATTATACAAGTTCATTATTACGAAATTTATGATTACTGACTTCTAGGTCCAATTTGTGCCATAAATTTTAAATTAAATTTATGTCGGACGATTCAGGTGGTATCTTTAACTGGCGAGTAATGATTACCAGGTGAAGTTCACTATACCTTTAGGGTTACCATCCAAAATTCGTCTGATAAATTAACATGAATGAGGTTTAACAAAATCTAATCACTTTCTCGTATTTATTTCTGAAATGAAAGGTTTCTTTCTAGCTGCCCTTACGTAATAACTTCCTCCATGTCAGCCATTCCGTAGGGTCTGTACACTAAATGTTTCATGTGAAGTATTAGCAACATCTTTGGCCAACTGCATATAATGAAGAAATTAATTTCTTAACCTCTTTGATAATGCAACGTTTTCCCTTGGAGAAAACATTTGGAAGTCGTCCACTGGGGTGGGAAAAAATTTTTTATTTTCTATCGATATTGTCTCTTTGAACTTTTTGACAACAGTTCTAACAGTTCTAACACTTCTCACGTCCAGTTGTATTCCTGGTGAATCTTTACATTATGGTAACTTGGCGATTTTTTGGCGAAAATTTGGCGATTAACCCTGCTATAGCAACCTCCTAGTTTTTTTTGGACGGCATTTTGTTTTCACGACGTAAAGGCATTTTTTTTAACTCAACATTTTTTCCAACAATCTACTAGCCGAATTACGCTTATACTAGAACTTTTATGGAACAGAAATGCTTAATCATGACAAAGACTAGGTGCGAAATTGGGAGATAGTGAAGAATCGCAAACTGCTTGCCGCGTTTTTAAGAATTGCAAATACACGGTATCCATGTACACGTCGACCTATTTTCACTTAAAAAAAATCCCAGAATTGCACAAAAATGGCATTGCGCACACTCTTGACTTTATCTATCGACCTATTTTCATTTAAAAAGTCAAAGAAACTTGACAAAAATTCAATTCTTCTTACTCTTGTAAAAAGCGCCAAACAAATAAGTGGGCGATCATGCACTTTAGCAGCAAAATTGTTTCTAAGTATTATTAGTCAAAAAATCACGACCGGAATTTTCCAGAAAATGTCACGGTACATGTCTCATGATCTTTCATTTCTCTGAGACGAAATAATCTGTGATTCGAATTGTGCACTTCTCAGATTATTGCTAAACTCCTAGCTAGTAAGCTTTATCGCCTTACCAAAATATAGCCAAACTACCTGTTACCATATTCTGAAGATTAGCCAAAAAATTGCCCCAACTGGAGTGGGAATGGGAAAAAATTGTCCCAACAGGGGTGGGGAAAAATTGCCTCAACTAAGGTGGGAAAAGAATAGCTCCAACTGAGGTGAGAAAAAATTGCCCCAACTAAGGTGGGAAAAAAATTGCCCCAACTGGGGTGGGAAAAAATTGCCCAACTAAGGTGGGGAAAAATTGCCCAACTAAGGTGGGGAAAAATTGCCCCAACTGGGGAGGGGAAAAATTGCCCCAACTAAGGTGGGAAAAAAATTGCCCTAACTGGGGTGGGGAAAAATTGCCCAAGAAAATTGGGAAAGAATTGCCCCAACTACTTTTCCCCCTTCGTAATAAAGGAAATGCTTCATAATTTTAGCTGGTCATAAGGAACACAAGAGGTAATAAACATGCAAATCTAATAAAACTTTCGTTTTAATATGCCTTTCACAAAATATACAACAAAATCGTAAATTTGGATGTCAAATATGTATTGCCAAAGATCATACAACAAAATGAGAAAGCAAAATTTAATATTTTGTGTTTATACCTTTTGCACTCATAACTTTCTCATAGAGAAAACCGAAGTTCTGGTTGTTGAGAAGCTTCTATTGGGAAAAACCAAAGTCCTGATGGAAATTCTGTGACACTCGTGCAGGAGTACCACTCCTCATTATACAAGTTCATTATTACGAAATTTATGATTACTGACTTCTAGGTCCAATTTGTGCCATAAATTTTAAATTAAATTTATGTCGGACGATTCAGGTGGTATCTTTAACTGGCGAGTAATGATTACCAGGTGAAGTTCACTATACCTTTAGGGTTACCATCCAAAATTCGTCTGATAAATTAACATGAATGAGGTTTAACAAAATCTAATCACTTTCTCGTATTTATTTCTGAAATGAAAGGTTTCTTTCTAGCTGCCCTTACGTAATAACTTCCTCCATGTCAGCCATTCCGTAGGGTCTGTACACTAAAAGTTTGATGTGAAGTATTAGCAACATCTTTGGCCAACTGCATATAATGAAGAAATTAATTTCTTAACCTCTTTGATAATGCAACGTTTTCCCTTGGAGAAAACATTTGGAAGTCGTCCACTGGGGTGGGAAAAAAATTTTTATTTTCTGTCGATATTGTCTCTTTGAACTTTTTGACAACAGTTCTAACAGTTCTAACACTTCTCACGTCCAGTTGTATTCCTGATGAATCTTTACATTATGGTAACTTGGCGATTTTTTGGCGAAAATTTGGCGATTAACCCTGCTATAGCAACCTCCTAGTTTTTTTTGGACGGCATTTTGTTTTCACGACGTAAAGGCATTTTTTTTAACTCAACATTTTTTCCAACAATCTACTAGCCGAATTACGCTTATACTAGAACTTTTAAAGAACAAAAATGCTTAATCATGACAAAGACTAGGTGCGAAATTGGGAGATAGTGAAGAATCGCAAACTGCTTGCCGCGTTTTTAAGAATTGCAAATACACGGTATCCATGTACACGTCGACCTATTTTCACTTAAAAAAAAATCCCAGAATTGCACAAAAATGGCATTGCGCACACTCTTGACTTTATCTATCGACCTATTTTCATTTAAAAAGTCAAAGAAACTTGACAAAAATTCAATTCTTCTTACTCTTGTAAAAAGCGCCAAACAAATAAGTGGGCGATCATGCACTTTAGCAGCAAAATTGTTTCTAAGTATTATTAGTCAAAAAATCACGACCGGAATTTTCCGGAAAATGTCACGGTACATGTCTCATGATCTTTCATTTCTCTGAGACGAAATAATCTGTGATTCGAATTGTGCACTTCTCAGATTATTGCTAAACTCCTAGCTAGTAAGCTTTATCGCCTTACCAAAATATAGCCAAACTACCTGTTACCATATTCTGAAGATTAGCCAAAAAATTGCCCCAACTGGAGTGGGAATGGGAAAAAATTATCCCAACAGGGGTGGGGAAAAATTGCCTCAACTAAGGTTGGAAAAGAATAGCTCCAACTGAGGTGAGAAAAAATTGCCCCAACTAAGGTGGGAAAAAAATTGCCCCAACTGGGGTGGGAAAAAATTGCCCAACTAAGGTGGGGAAAAATTGCCCCAACTGGGGAGGGGAAAAATTGCCCCAACTAAGGTGGGAAAAAAATTGCCCTAACTGGGGTGGGGAAAAATTGCCCAAGAAAATTGGGAAAGAATTGCCCCAACTACTTTTCCCCCTTCGTAATAAAGGAAATGCTTCATAATTTTAGCTGGTCATAAGGAACACAAGAGGTAATAAACATGCAAATCTAATAAAACTTTCGTTTTAATATGCCTTTCACAAAATATACAACAAAATCGTAAATTTGGATGTCAAATATGTATTGCCAAAGATCATACAACAAAATGAGAAAGCAAAATTTAATATTTTGTGTTTATACCTTTTGCACTCATAACTTTCTCATAGAGAAAACCGAAGTTCTGGTTGTTGAGAAGCTTCTATTGGGAAAAACCAAAGTCCTGATGGAAATTCTGTGACACTCGTGCAGGAGTACCACTCCTCATTATACAAGTTCATTATTACGAAATTTATGATTACTGACTTCTAGGTCCAATTTGTGCCATAAATTTTAAATTAAATTTATGTCGGACGATTCAGGTGGTATCTTTAACTGGCGAGTAATGATTACCAGGTGAAGTTCACTATACCTTTAGGGTTACCATCCAAAATTCGTCTGATAAATTAACATGAATGAGGTTTAACAAAATCTAATCACTTTCTCGTATTTATTTCTGAAATGAAAGGTTTCTTTCTAGCTGCCCTTACGTAATAACTTCCTCCATGTCAGCCATTCCGTAGGGTCTGTACACTAAAAGTTTGATGTGAAGTATTAGCAACATCTTTGGCCAACTGCATATAATGAAGAAATTAATTTCTTAACCTCTTTGATAATGCAACGTTTTCCCTTGGAGAAAACATTTGGAAGTCGTCCACTGGGGTGGGAAAAAAATTTTTATTTTCTGTCGATATTGTCTCTTTGAACTTTTTGACAACAGTTCTAACAGTTCTAACACTTCTCACGTCCAGTTGTATTCCTGATGAATCTTTACATTATGGTAACTTGGCGATTTTTTGGCGAAAATTTGGCGATTAACCCTGCTATAGCAACCTCCTAGTTTTTTTTGGACGGCATTTTGTTTTCACGACGTAAAGGCATTTTTTTTAACTCAACATTTTTTCCAACAATCTACTAGCCGAATTACGCTTATACTAGAACTTTTAAAGAACAAAAATGCTTAATCATGACAAAGACTAGGTGCGAAATTGGGAGATAGTGAAGAATCGCAAACTGCTTGCCGCGTTTTTAAGAATTGCAAATACACGGTATCCATGTACACGTCGACCTATTTTCACTTAAAAAAAAATCCCAGAATTGCACAAAAATGGCATTGCGCACACTCTTGACTTTATCTATCGACCTATTTTCATTTAAAAAGTCAAAGAAACTTGACAAAAATTCAATTCTTCTTACTCTTGTAAAAAGCGCCAAACAAATAAGTGGGCGATCATGCACTTTAGCAGCAAAATTGTTTCTAAGTATTATTAGTCAAAAAATCACGACCGGAATTTTCCGGAAAATGTCACGGTACATGTCTCATGATCTTTCATTTCTCTGAGACGAAATAATCTGTGATTCGAATTGTGCACTTCTCAGATTATTGCTAAACTCCTAGCTAGTAAGCTTTATCGCCTTACCAAAATATAGCCAAACTACCTGTTACCATATTCTGAAGATTAGCCAAAAAATTGCCCCAACTGGGGTGGGAATGGGAAAAAATTATCCCAACAGGGGTGGGGAAAAATTGCCTCAACTAAGGTGGGAAAAGAATAGCTCCAACTGAGGTGAGAAAAAATTGCCCCAACTAAGGTGGGAAAAAAATTGCCCCAACTGGGGTGGGAAAAAATTGCCCAACTAAGGTGGGGAAAAATTGCCCAACTAAGGTGGGGAAAAATTGCCCCAACTGGGGAGGGGAAAAATTGCCCCAACTAAGGTGGGAAAAAAATTGCTTTAACTGGGGTGGGGAAAAATTGCCCAAGAAAATTGGGAAAGAATTGCCCCAACTACTTTTCCCCCTTCGTAATAAAGGAAATGCTTCATAATTTTAGCTGGTCATAAGGAACACAAGAGGTAATAAACATGCAAATCTAATAAAACTTTCGTTTTAATATGCCTTTCACAAAATATACAACAAAATCGTAAATTTGGATGTCAAAAATGTATTGCCAAAGATCATACAACAAAATGAGAAAACAAAATTTAATATTTTGTGTTTATACCTTTTGCACTCATAACTTTCTCATAGAGAAAACCGAAGTTCTGGTTGTTGAGAAGCTTCTATTGGGAAAAACCAAAGTCCTGATGGAAATTCTGTGACACTCGTGCAGGAGTACCACTCCTCATTATACAAGTTCATTATTACGAAATTTATGATTACTGACTTCTAGGTCCAATTTGTGCCATAAATTTTAAATTAAATTTATGTCGGACGATTCAGGTGGTATCTTTAACTGGCGAGTAATGATTACCAGGTGAAGTTCACTATACCTTTAGGGTTACCATCCAAAATTCGTCTGATAAATTAACATGAATGAGGTTTAACAAAATCTAATCACTTTCTCGTATTTATTTCTGAAATGAAAGGTTTCTTTCTAGCTGCCCTTACGTAATAACTTCCTCCATGTCAGCCATTCCGTAGGGTCTGTACACTAAAAGTTTGATGTGAAGTATTAGCAACATCTTTGGCCAACTGCATATAATGAAGAAATTAATTTCTTAACCTCTTTGATAATGCAACGTTTTCCCTTGGAGAAAACATTTGGAAGTCGTCCACTGGGGTGGGAAAAAAATTTTTATTTTCTATCGATATTGTCTCTTTGAACTTTTTGACAACAGTTCTAACAGTTCTAACACTTCTCACGTCCAGTTGTATTCCTGGTGAATCTTTACATTATGGTAACTTGGCGATTTTTTGGCGAAAATTTGGCGATTAACCCTGCTATAGCAACCTCCTAGTTTTTTTTGGACGGCATTTTGTTTTCACGACGTAAAGGCATTTTTTTTAACTCAACATTTTTTCCAACAATCTACTAGCCGAATTACGCTTATACTAGAACTTTTATGGAACAGAAATGCTTAATCATGACAAAGACTAGGTGCGAAATTGGGAGATAGTGAAGAATCGCAAACTGCTTGCCGCGTTTTTAAGAATTGCAAATACACGGTATCCATGTACACGTCGACCTATTTTCACTTAAAAAAAATCCCAGAATTGCACAAAAATGGCATTGCGCACACTCTTGACTTTATCTATCGACCTATTTTCATTTAAAAAGTCAAAGAAACTTGACAAAAATTCAATTCTTCTTACTCTTGTAAAAAGCGCCAAACAAATAAGTGGGCGATCATGCACTTTAGCAGCAAAATTGTTTCTAAGTATTATTAGTCAAAAAATCACGACCGGAATTTTCCAGAAAATGTCACGGTACATGTCTCATGATCTTTCATTTCTCTGAGACGAAATAATCTGTGATTCGAATTGTGCACTTCTCAGATTATTGCTAAACTCCTAGCTAGTAAGCTTTATCGCCTTACCAAAATATAGCCAAACTACCTGTTACCATATTCTGAAGATTAGCCAAAAAATTGTCCCAACAGGGGTGGGGAAAAATTGCCTCAACTAAGGTGGGAAAAGAATAGCTCCAACTGAGGTGAGAAAAAATTGCCCCAACTAAGGTGGGAAAAAAATTGCCCCAACTGGGGTGGGAAAAAATTGCCCAACTAAGGTGGGGAAAAATTGCCCCAACTGGGGAGGGGAAAAATTGCCCCAACTAAGGTGGGAAAGAAATTGCCCTAACTGGGGTGGGGAAAAATTGCCCAAGAAAATTGGGAAAGAATTGCCCCAACTACTTTTCCCCCTTCGTAATAAAGGAAATGCTTCATAATTTTAGCTGGTCATAAGGAACACAAGAGGTAATAAACATGCAACATCTAATAAAACTTTCGTTTTAATATGCCTTTCACAAAATATACAACAAAATCGTAAATTTGGATGTCAAAAATGTATTGCCAAAGATCATACAACAAAATGAGAAAACAAAATTTAATATTTTGTGTTTATACCTTTTGCACTCATAACTTTCTCATAGAGAAAACCGAAGTTCTGGTTGTTGAGAAGCTTCTATTGGGAAAAACCAAAGTCCTGATGGAAATTCTGTGACACTCGTGCAGGAGTACCACTCCTCATTATACAAGTTCATTATTACGAAATTTATGATTACTGACTTCTAGGTCCAATTTGTGCCATAAATTTTAAATTAAATTTATGTCGGACGATTCAGGTGGTATCTTTAACTGGCGAGTAATGATTACCAGGTGAAGTTCACTATACCTTTAGGGTTACCATCCAAAATTCGTCTGATAAATTAACATGAATGAGGTTTAACAAAATCTAATCACTTTCTCGTATTTATTTCTGAAATGAAAGGTTTCTTTCTAGCTGCCCTTACGTAATAACTTCCTCCATGTCAGCCATTCCGTAGGGTCTGTACACTAAAAGTTTGATGTGAAGTATTAGCAACATCTTTGGCCAACTGCATATAATGAAGAAATTAATTTCTTAACCTCTTTGATAATGCAACGTTTTCCCTTGGAGAAAACATTTGGAAGTCGTCCACTGGGGTGGGAAAAAAATTTTTATTTTCTGTCGATATTGTCTCTTTGAACTTTTTGACAACAGTTCTAACAGTTCTAACACTTCTCACGTCCAGTTGTATTCCTGGTGAATCTTTACATTATGGTAACTTGGCGATTTTTTGGCGAAAATTTGGCGATTAACCCTGCTATAGCAACCTCCTAGTTTTTTTGGACGGCATTTTGTTTTCACGACGTAAAGGCATTTTTTTTAACTCAACATTTTTTCCAACAATCTACTAGCCGAATTACGCTTATACTAGAACTTTTATGGAACAAAAATGCTTAATCATGACAAAGACTAGGTGCGAAATTGGGAGATAGTGAAGAATCGCAAACTGCTTGCCGCGTTTTTAAGAATTGCAAATACACGGTATCCATGTACACGTCGACCTATTTTCACTTAAAAAAAATCCCAGAATTGCACAAAAATGGCATTGCGCACACTCTTGACTTTATCTATCGACCTATTTTCATTTAAAAAGTCAAAGAAACTTGACAAAAATTCAATTCTTCTTACTCTTGTAAAAAGCGCCAAACAAATAAGTGGGCGATCATGCACTTTAGCAGCAAAATTGTTTCTAAGTATTATTAGTCAAAAAATCACGACCGGAATTTTCCGGAAAATGTCACGGTACATGTCTCATGATCTTTCATTTCTCTGAGAGAAAATAATCTGATTCGAATTGTGCACTTCTCAGATTATTGCTAAACTCCTAGCTAGTAAGCTTTATCGCCTTACCAAAATATAGCCAAACTACCTGTTACCATATTCTTAAGATTAGCCAAAAAATTGCCCCAACTGGAGTGGGAATGGGAAAAAATTGTGCCAACAGGGGTGGGGAAAAATTGCCTCAACTAAGGTGGGAAAAGAATAGCTCCAACTGAGGTGAGAAAAAATTGCCCCAACTAAGGTGGGAAAAAAATTGCCCCAACTGGGGTGGGAAAAAATTGCCCAACTAAGGTGGGGAAAAATTGCCCCAACTGGGGAGGGGAAAAATTGTTCCAACTAAGGTGGGAAAAAAATTGCCCCAACTGGGGTGGGGAAAAATTGCCCCAACTGGGGTGGGGAAAAATTGCCCAAGAAAATTGGGAAAAAATTGCCCCAACTACTTTTCCCCCTTCGCAATAAAGGAAATGCTTCATAATTTTAGCTGGTCATAAGGAACACAAGAGGTAATAAACATGCAAATCTAATAAAACTTTCGTTTTAATATGCCTTTCACAAAATATACTACAAAATCGTAAATTTGGATGTCAAAAATGTATTGCCAGAGATCATACAACAAAATGAGAAAACAAAATTTAATATTTTGTGTTTATACCTTTTGCACTCATAACTTTCTCATAGAGAAAACCGAAGTTCTGGTTGTTGAGAAGCTTCTATTGGGAAAAACCAAAGTCCTGATGGAAATTCTGTGACACTCGTGCAGGAGTACCACTCCTCATTATACAAGTTCATTATTACGAAATTTTATGTTTACTGACTTCTATGTCCAATTTGGGCCATAAATTTTAAATTGAATTTATGTCGGATGATTCAGGTAGTATCTTTAACTCGCGAGTAACGATTGCCAGGTGAAGTTCACTATACCTTTAGATACACCATCCAAAATTCGTCTGATAAATTAACATGAATGAGGTTTAACAAAATCGAATCTCTTTCTCCTATTTATTTCTGAAATGAAAGGTTTCTTTCTAGCTGTCCTGACGTAATAACTTCCTCCATGTCAGCCATTCCGTAGAGTCTGTACACTAAAAGTTTCATGTGAAGTATTAGCAACATCTTTGGCCAATTGCATATAATGATGAAATTAATTTCTTAACCTCTTTGATAATGCAACGTTTTCCCTTGGAGAAAACATTTGGAAGTCGTCCACTGGGGTGGGAAAATTTTTTTATTTTCTGTCGATAATGTCTCTTTTAACTTCTTGACAACACTTCTAACAGTTCTAACACTTCTTACGTCCAGTTGTATTTCTGGTGAATCTTTACATTATGGTAACTTGGCGATTTTTTGGCGAAAATTTGGCGATTAACCCTGCTACAGCAACCTCCTAGATTTTTTTGGACGGCATTTTGTTTTCACGAAGTAAAGGCATTTTTTTTAACTCAACATTTTTCCAACAATCTACTAGCCGAATTACGCTTATACTAGAACTTTTATGGAACAAAAATGCTTAATCATGACGAAGATTAGGTGCGAAATTGGGAGATAGTGAAGAATCGCAAACTGCTTGCCGCGTTTTTAAGAATTGCAAATACACGGTATCCATGTACACGTCGACCTAATTTCACTTAAAAAAATCCCAGAATTCCACAAAAATGGCATTGCGCACACTCTTGACTTTATCTATCGACCTATTTTCATTTAAAAAGTCAAAGAAACTTGACAAAAATTCAATTCTTCTTACTCTTGTAAAAAGCGCCAAACAAGTGTGCGATACTGCACTTTAGCAGCAAAATTGTTTCTAAGTATTATTAGCTAAAAAATCACGACCGGAATTTTCCAGAAAATGTCACATTACATGTCTCATGATCTTTCATTTCTCTGAGACAAAATAATCTGTGATTCGAATTGTGCACTTCTCAGATTATTGCTAAACTCTATCTAGTAAGCTTTATCGCCTTACCAAAATATAGCCAAAACACCTATTACCATATTCTTAAGATTAGCCAAAAAATTGCCCCAACTGGAGTGGGAAAAAATTGCTCCAACTGAGGTGAGAAAAAATTGCTCCAACTGGGGTGGGAAAATAATTGCCCTAACTGGGGTGGGAAAAAATGCCCCAACTGGGGTGGGGAAAAATTGTCCCAAATGGTGTGGCAAAAAATGTCCCAACTGGGGTGGGAAAAAATTTCCCCAACTAAGGTGGGAAAAAATTGCCCCAAATACTTTTCCCCCTTCGCAATAAAGGAAATGCTTGATAATTTTAGCTGGTCATAACGAACACAAGAGATAATAAACATGCAAATCTAATAAAACTTTCGTTTTAATATGCCTTTCACAAAATATACAACAAAATCGTAAATTTGGATGTCAAAAATATATTGCCAAAGATCATACAACAAAATGAGGAAACAAAATTTAATATTTTGTGTTTATACCTTTTGCACTCATAACGGCTTGTAATCTATTTAAAACCAAAGTCCTGATGGAAATTCTGTGACACACGTGCAGGAGTACCACTCCTCATTATACAAGTTCATTATTACGAAATTTTATGTTTACTGACTTCTATGTCCAATTTGTGCCATAAATTTTAAATTGAATTTATGTCGGATGATTCAGGTAGTATCTTTAACTCGCGAGTAACGATTGCCAGGTGAAGTTCACTATACCTTTAGATACACCATCCAAAATTCGTCTGATAAATTAACATGAATGAGGTTTAACAAAATCGAATCTCTTTCTCCTATTTATTTCTGAAATGAAAGGTTTCTTTCTAGCTGTCCTGACGTAATAACTTCCTCCATGTCAGCCATTCCGTAGAGTCTGTACACTAAAAGTTTCATGTGAAGTATTAGCAACATCTTTGGCCAATTGCATATAATGATGAAATTAATTTCTTAACCTCTTTGATAATGCAACGTTTTCCCTTGGAGAAAACATTTGGAAGTCGTCCACTGGGGTGGGAAAATTTTTTTATTTTCTGTCGATAATGTCTCTTTTAACTTCTTGACAACACTTCTAACAGTTCTAACACTTCTTACGTCCAGTTGTATTTCTGGTGAATCTTTACATTATGGTAACTTGGCGATTTTTTGGCGAAAATTTGGCGATTAACCCTGCTACAGCAACCTCCTAGATTTTTTTGGACGGCATTTTGTTTTCACGAAGTAAAGGCATTTTTTTTAACTCAACATTTTTCCAACAATCTACTAGCCGAATTACGCTTATACTAGAACTTTTATGGAACAAAAATGCTTAATCATGACGAAGATTAGGTGCGAAATTGGGAGATAGTGAAGAATCGCAAACTGCTTGCCGCGTTTTTAAGAATTGCAAATACACGGTATCCATGTACACGTCGACCTAATTTCACTTAAAAAAATCCCAGAATTCCACAAAAATGGCATTGCGCACACTCTTGACTTTATCTATCGACCTATTTTCATTTAAAAAGTCAAAGAAACTTGACAAAAATTCAATTCTTCTTACTCTTGTAAAAAGCGCCAAACAAGTGTGCGATACTGCACTTTAGCAGCAAAATTGTTTCTAAGTATTATTAGCTAAAAAATCACGACCGGAATTTTCCAGAAAATGTCACATTACATGTCTCATGATCTTTCATTTCTCTGAGACAAAATAATCTGTGATTCGAATTGTGCACTTCTCAGATTATTGCTAAACTCTATCTAGTAAGCTTTATCGCCTTACCAAAATATAGCCAAAACACCTATTACCAT
The DNA here is from genome assembly GCF_044657685.1 of Stegodyphus dumicola. Classification (NCBI taxonomy): domain Eukaryota; kingdom Metazoa; phylum Arthropoda; class Arachnida; order Araneae; family Eresidae; genus Stegodyphus; species Stegodyphus dumicola. Next base: position 177,479,350 of record NC_140776.1, on the reverse strand, counting down.
ATTCTTAAGATTAGCCAAAAAATTGCCCCAACTGGAGTGGGAAAAAATTGCTCCAACTGAGGTGAGAAAAAATTGCTCCAACTGGGGTGGGAAAATAATTGCCCTAACTGGGGTGGGAAAAAATGCCCCAACTGGGGTGGGGAAAAATTGTCCCAAATGGTGTGGCAAAAAATGTCCCAACTGGGGTGGGAAAAAATTTCCCCAACTAAGGTGGGAAAAAATTGCCCCAAATACTTTTCCCCCTTCGCAATAAAGGAAATGCTTGATAATTTTAGCTGGTCATAACGAACACAAGAGATAATAAACATGCAAATCTAATAAAACTTTCGTTTTAATATGCCTTTCACAAAATATACAACAAAATCGTAAATTTGGATGTCAAAAATATATTGCCAAAGATCATACAACAAAATGAGGAAACAAAATTTAATATTTTGTGTTTATACCTTTTGCACTCATAACGGCTTGTAATCTATTTAAAACCAAAGTCCTGATGGAAATTCTGTGACACACGTGCAGGAGTACCACTCCTCATTATACAAGTTCATTATTACGAAATTTTATGTTTACTGACTTCTATGTCCAATTTGTGCCATAAATTTTAAATTGAATTTATGTCGGATGATTCAGGTAGTATCTTTAACTCGCGAGTAACGATTGCCAGGTGAAGTTCACTATACCTTTAGATACACCATCCAAAATTCGTCTGATAAATTAACATGAATGAGGTTTAACAAAATCGAATCTCTTTCTCCTATTTATTTCTGAAATGAAAGGTTTCTTTCTAGCTGTCCTGACGTAATAACTTCCTCCATGTCAGCCATTCCGTAGAGTCTGTACACTAAAAGTTTCATGTGAAGTATTAGCAACATCTTTGGCCAACTGCATATAATGAAGAAATTAATTTCTTAACCTCTTTGATAATGCAACGTTTTCCCTTGGAGAAAACATTTGGAAGTCGTCCACTGGGGTGGGAAAAATTTTTTATTTTCTGTCGATAATGTCTCTTTTAACTTTTTGACAACACTTCTAACAGTTCTAACACTTCTTACGTCCAGCTGTATTCCTGGTGAATCTTTACATTATGGTAACTTGGCGACTTTTTGGCGAAAATTTGGCGATTAACCCTGCTACAGCAACCTCCTAGATTTTTTTGGACGGCATTTTGTTTTCACGACGTAAAGGCATTTTTTTTAACTCAACATTTTTTCCAACAATCTACTAGCCGAATTACGCGTATACTAGAACTTTTAAGGAACAAAAATGCTTAATCATGACGAAGATTAGGTGCGAAATTGGGAGATAGTGAAGAATCGCAAACTGCATGCCGCGTTTTTAAGAATTGCAAATACACGGTATCCATGTACACGTCGACCTATTTTCACTTAAAAAAAATCCCAGAATTGCACAAAAATGGCATTGCGCACACTCTTGACTTTATCTATCGACCTATTTTCATTTAAAAAGTCAAAGAAACTTGACAAAAATTCAATTCTTCTTACTCTTGTAAAAAGCGCCAAACAAATAAGTGGGCGATCATGCACTTTAGCAGCAAAATTGTTTCTAAGTATTATTAGTCAAAAAATCACGACCGGAATTTTCCGGAAAATGTCACGGTACATGTCTCATGATCTTTCATTTCTCTGAGACAAAATAATCTGTGATTCGAATTGTGCACTTCTCAGATTATTGCTAAACTCCTAGCTAGTAAGCTTTATCGCCTTACCAAAATATAGCCAAACTACCTGTTACCATATTCTGAAGATTAGCCAAAAAATTGCTCCAACTGGAGTGGGAATGGGAAAAAATTGTCCCAACAGGGGTGGGGAAAAATTGCCTCAACTAAGGTGGGAAAAGAATAGCTCCAACTGAGGTGAGAAAAAATTGCCCCAACTAAGGTGGGAAAAAAATTGCCCCAACTGGGGTGGGAAAAAATTGCCCAACTAAGGTGGGGAAAAATTGCCCCAACTGGGGAGGGGAAAAATTGCCCCAACTAAGGTGGGAAAAAAATTGCCCTAACTGGGGTGGGGAAAAATTGCCCAAGAAAATTGGGAAAGAATTGCCCCAACTACTTTTCCCCCTTCGTAATAAAGGAAATGCTTCATAATTTTAGCTGGTCATAAGGAACACAAGAGGTAATAAACATGCAAATCTAATAAAACTTTCGTTTTAATATGCCTTTCACAAAATATACAACAAAATCGTAAATTTGGATGTCAAAAATGTATTGCCAAAGATCATACAACAAAATGAGAAAACAAAATTTAATATTTTGTGTTTATACCTTTTGCACTCATAACTTTCTCATAGAGAAAACCGAAGTTCTGGTTGTTGAGAAGCTTCTATTGGGAAAAACCAAAGTCCTGATGGAAATTCTGTGACACTCGTGCAGGAGTACCACTCCTCATTATACAAGTTCATTATTACGAAATTTATGATTACTGACTTCTAGGTCCAATTTGTGCCATAAATTTTAAATTAAATTTATGTCGGACGATTCAGGTGGTATCTTTAACTGGCGAGTAATGATTACCAGGTGAAGTTCACTATACCTTTAGGGTTACCATCCAAAATTCGTCTGATAAATTAACATGAATGAGGTTTAACAAAATCTAATCACTTTCTCGTATTTATTTCTGAAATGAAAGGTTTCTTTCTAGCTGCCCTTACGTAATAACTTCCTCCATGTCAGCCATTCCGTAGGGTCTGTACACTAAAAGTTTGATGTGAAGTATTAGCAACATCTTTGGCCAACTGCATATAATGAAGAAATTAATTTCTTAACCTCTTTGATAATGCAACGTTTTCCCTTGGAGAAAACATTTGGAAGTCGTCCACTGGGGTGGGAAAAAAATTTTTATTTTCTGTCGATATTGTCTCTTTGAACTTTTTGACAACAGTTCTAACAGTTCTAACACTTCTCACGTCCAGTTGTATTCCTGGTGAATCTTTACATTATGGTAACTTGGCGATTTTTTGGCGAAAATTTGGCGATTAACCCTGCTATAGCAACCTCCTAGTTTTTTTTGGACGGCATTTTGTTTTCACGACGTAAAGGCATTTTTTTTTAACTCAACATTTTTTCCAACAATCTACTAGCCGAATTACGCTTATACTAGAACTTTTATGGAACAAAAATGCTTAATCATGACAAAGACTAGGTGCGAAATTGGGAGATAGTGAAGAATCGCAAACTGCTTGCCGCGTTTTTAAGAATTGCAAATACACGGTATCCATGTACACGTCGACCTATTTTCACTTAAAAAAAATCCCAGAATTGCACAAAAATGGCATTGCGCACACTCTTGACTTTATCTATCGACCTATTTTCATTTAAAAAGTCAAAGAAACTTGACAAAAATTCAATTCTTCTTACTCTTGTAAAAAGCGCCAAACAAATAAGTGGGCGATAATGCACTTTAGCAGCAAAATTGTTTCTAAGTATTATTAGTCAAAAAATCACGACCGGAATTTTCCGGAAAATGTCACGGTACATGTCTCATGATCTTTCATTTCTCTGAGACGAAATAATCTGTGATTCGAATTGTGCACTTCTCAGATTATTGCTAAACTCCTAGCTAGTAAGCTTTATCGCCTTACCAAAATATAGCCAAACTACCTGTTACCATATTCTGAAGATTAGCCAAAAAATTGCCCCAACTGGAGTGGGAATGGGAAAAAATTGTCCCAACAGGGGTGGGGAAAAATTGCCTCAACTAAGGTGGGAAAAGAATAGCTCCAACTGAGGTGAGAAAAAATTGCCCCAACTAAGGTGGGAAAAAAATTGCCCCAACTGGGGTGGGAAAAAATTGCCCAACTAAGGTGGGGAAAAATTGCCCCAACTGGGGAGGGGAAAAATTGCCCCAACTAAGGTGGGAAAAAATTGCCCTAACTGGGGTGGGGAAAAATTGCCCAAGAAAATTGGGAAAGAATTGCCCCAACTACTTTTCCCCCTTCGTAATAAAGGAAATGCTTCATAATTTTAGCTGGTCATAAGGAACACAAGAGGTAATAAACATGCAAATCTAATAAAACTTTCGTTTTAATATGCCTTTCACAAAATATACAACAAAATCGTAAATTTGGATGTCAAATATGTATTGCCAAAGATCATACAACAAAATGAGAAAGCAAAATTTAATATTTTGTGTTTATACCTTTTGCACTCATAACTTTCTCATAGAGAAAACCGAAGTTCTGGTTGTTGAGAAGCTTCTATTGGGAAAAACCAAAGTCCTGATGGAAATTCTGTGACACTCGTGCAGGAGTACCACTCCTCATTATACAAGTTCATTATTACGAAATTTATGATTACTGACTTCTAGGTCCAATTTGTGCCATAAATTTTAAATTAAATTTATGTCGGACGATTCAGGTGGTATCTTTAACTGGCGAGTAATGATTACCAGGTGAAGTTCACTATACCTTTAGGGTTACCATCCAAAATTCGTCTGATAAATTAACATGAATGAGGTTTAACAAAATCTAATCACTTTCTCGTATTTATTTCTGAAATGAAAGGTTTCTTTCTAGCTGCCCTTACGTAATAACTTCCTCCATGTCAGCCATTCCGTAGGGTCTGTACACTAAAAGTTTGATGTGAAGTATTAGCAACATCTTTGGCCAACTGCATATAATGAAGAAATTAATTTCTTAACCTCTTTGATAATGCAACGTTTTCCCTTGGAGAAAACATTTGGAAGTCGTCCACTGGGGTGGGAAAAAAATTTTTATTTTCTGTCGATATTGTCTCTTTGAACTTTTTGACAACAGTTCTAACAGTTCTAACAGTTCTCACGTCCAGTTGTATTCCTGATGAATCTTTACATTATGGTAACTTGGCGATTTTTTGGCGAAAATTTGGCGATTAACCCTGCTATAGCAACCTCCTAGTTTTTTTTGGACGGCATTTTGTTTTCACGACGTAAAGGCATTTTTTTTAACTCAACATTTTTTCCAACAATCTACTAGCCGAATTACGCTTATACTAGAACTTTTATGGAACAAAAATGCTTAATCATGACAAAGACTAGGTGCGAAATTGGGAGATAGTGAAGAATCGCAAACTGCTTGCCGCGTTTTTAAGAATTGCAAATACACGGTATCCATGTACACGTCGACCTATTTTCACTTAAAAAAAAATCCCAGAATTGCACAAAAATGGCATTGCGCACACTCTTGACTTTATCTATCGACCTATTTTCATTTAAAAAGTCAAAGAAACTTGACAAAAATTCAATTCTTCTTACTCTTGTAAAAAGCGCCAAACAAATAAGTGGGCGATCATGCACTTTAGCAGCAAAATTGTTTCTAAGTATTATTAGTCAAAAAATCACGACCGGAATTTTCCGGAAAATGTCACGGTACATGTCTCATGATCTTTCATTTCTCTGAGACGAAATAATCTGTGATTCGAATTGTGCACTTCTCAGATTATTGCTAAACTCCTAGCTAGTAAGCTTTATCGCCTTACCAAAATATAGCCAAACTACCTGTTACCATATTCTGAAGATTAGCCAAAAAATTGCCCCAACTGGAGTGGGAATGGGAAAAAATTATCCCAACAGGGGTGGGGAAAAATTGCCTCAACTAAGGTTGGAAAAGAATAGCTCCAACTGAGGTGAGAAAAAATTGCCCCAACTAAGGTGGGAAAAAAATTGCCCCAACTGGGGTGGGAAAAAATTGCCCAACTAAGGTGGGGAAAAATTGCCCCAACTGGGGAGGGGAAAAATTGCCCCAACTAAGGTGGGAAAAAAATTGCCCTAACTGGGGTGGGGAAAAATTGCCCAAGAAAATTGGGAAAGAATTGCCCCAACTACTTTTCCCCCTTCGTAATAAAGGAAATGCTTCATAATTTTAGCTGGTCATAAGGAACACAAGAGGTAATAAACATGCAAATCTAATAAAACTTTCGTTTTAATATGCCTTTCACAAAATATACAACAAAATCGTAAATTTGGATGTCAAAAATGTATTGCCAAAGATCATACAACAAAATGAGAAAACAAAATTTAATATTTTGTGTTTATACCTTTTGCACTCATAACTTTCTCATAGAGAAAACCGAAGTTCTGGTTGTTGAGAAGCTTCTATTGGGAAAAACCAAAGTCCTGATGGAAATTCTGTGACACTCGTGCAGGAGTACCACTCCTCATTATACAAGTTCATTATTACGAAATTTATGATTACTGACTTCTAGGTCCAATTTGTGCCATAAATTTTAAATTAAATTTATGTCGGACGATTCAGGTGGTATCTTTAACTGGCGAGTAATGATTACCAGGTGAAGTTCACTATACCTTTAGGGTTACCATCCAAAATTCGTCTGATAAATTAACATGAATGAGGTTTAACAAAATCTAATCACTTTCTCGTATTTATTTCTGAAATGAAAGGTTTCTTTCTAGCTGCCCTTACGTAATAACTTCCTCCATGTCAGCCATTCCGTAGGGTCTGTACACTAAAAGTTTGATGTGAAGTATTAGCAACATCTTTGGCCAACTGCATATAATGAAGAAATTAATTTCTTAACCTTTTTGATAATGCAACGTTTTCCCTTGGAGAAAACATTTGGAAGTCGTCCACTGGGGTGGGAAAAAAATTTTTATTTTCTATCGATATTGTCTCTTTGAACTTTTTGACAACAGTTCTAACAGTTCTAACACTTCTCACGTCCAGTTGTATTCCTGGTGAATCTTTACATTATGGTAACTTGGCGATTTTTTGGCGAAAATTTGGCGATTAACCCTGCTATAGCAACCTCCTAGTTTTTTTTGGACGGCATTTTGTTTTCACGACGTAAAGGCATTTTTTTTAACTCAACATTTTTTCCAACAATCTACTAGCCGAATTACGCTTATACTAGAACTTTTATGGAACAGAAATGCTTAATCATGACAAAGACTAGGTGCGAAATTGGGAGATAGTGAAGAATCGCAAACTGCTTGCCGCGTTTTTAAGAATTGCAAATACACGGTATCCATGTACACGTCGACCTATTTTCACTTAAAAAAAATCCCAGAATTGCACAAAAATGGCATTGCGCACACTCTTGACTTTATCTATCGACCTATTTTCATTTTAAAAGTGAAAGAAACTTGACAAAAATTCAATTCTTCTTACTCTTGTAAAAAGCGCCAAACAAATAAGTGGGCGATCATGCACTTTAGCAGCAAAATTGTTTCTAAGTATTATTAGTCAAAAAATCACGACCGGAATTTTCCGGAAAATGTCACGGTACATGTCTCATGATCTTTCATTTCTCTGAGACGAAATAATCTGTGATTCGAATTCTGCACTTCTCAGATTATTGCTAAACTCCTAGCTAGTAAGCTTTATCGCCTTACCAAAATATAGCCAAACTACCTGTTACCATATTCTGAAGATTAGCCAAAAAATTGCCCCAACTGGAGTGGGAATGGGAAAAAATTGTCCCAACAGGGGTGGGGAAAAATTGCCTCAACTAAGGTGGGAAAAGAATAGCTCCAACTGAGGTGAGAAAAAATTGCCCCAACTAAGGTGGGAAAAGAATTGCCCCAACTGGGGTGGGAAAAAATTGCCCAACTAAGGTGGGGAAAAATTGCCCCAACTAAGGTGGGAAAAAATTGCCCTAACTGGGGTGGGGAAAAATTGCCCAAGAAAATTGGGAAAGAATTGCCCCAACTACTTTTCCCCCTTCGTAATAAAGGAAATGCTTCATAATTTTAGCTGGTCATAAGGAACACAAGAGGTAATAAACATGCAAATCTAATAAAACTTTCGTTTTAATATGCCTTTCACAAAATATACAACAAAATCGTAAATTTGGATGTCAAATATGTATTGCCAAAGATCATACAACAAAATGAGAAAACAAAATTTAATATTTTGTGTTTATACCTTTTGCACTCATAACTTTCTCATAGAGAAAACCGAAGTTCTGGTTGTTGAGAAGCTTCTATTGGGAAAAACCAAAGTCCTGATGGAAATTCTGTGACACTCGTGCAGGAGTACCACTCTTCATTATACAAGTTCATTATTACGAAATTTATGATTACTGACTTCTAGGTCCAATTTGTGCCATAAATTTTAAATTAAATTTATGTCGGACGATTCAGGTGGTATCTTTAACTGGCGAGTAATGATTACCAGGTGAAGTTCACTATACCTTTAGGGTTACCATCCAAAATTCGTCTGATAAATTAACATGAATGAGGTTTAACAAAATCTAATCACTTTCTCGTATTTATTTCTGAAATGAAAGGTTTCTTTCTAGCTGCCCTTACGTAATAACTTCCTCCATGTCAGCCATTCCGTAGGGTCTGTACACTAAATGTTTCATGTGAAGTATTAGCAACATCTTTGGCCAACTGCATATAATGAAGAAATTAATTTCTTAACCTCTTTGATAATGCAACGTTTTCCCTTGGAGAAAACATTTGGAAGTCGTCCACTGGGGTGGGAAAAAATTTTTTATTTTCTATCGATATTGTCTCTTTGAACTTTTTGACAACAGTTCTAACAGTTCTAACACTTCTCACGTCCAGTTGTATTCCTGGTGAATCTTTACATTATGGTAACTTGGCGATTTTTTGGCGAAAATTTGGCGATTAACCCTGCTATAGCAACCTCCTAGTTTTTTTTGGACGGCATTTTGTTTTCACGACGTAAAGGCATTTTTTTTAACTCAACATTTTTTCCAACAATCTACTAGCCGAATTACGCTTATACTAGAACTTTTATGGAACAGAAATGCTTAATCATGACAAAGACTAGGTGCGAAATTGGGAGATAGTGAAGAATCGCAAACTGCTTGCCGCGTTTTTAAGAATTGCAAATACACGGTATCCATGTACACGTCGACCTATTTTCACTTAAAAAAAATCCCAGAATTGCACAAAAATGGCATTGCGCACACTCTTGACTTTATCTATCGACCTATTTTCATTTAAAAAGTCAAAGAAACTTGACAAAAATTCAATTCTTCTTACTCTTGTAAAAAGCGCCAAACAAATAAGTGGGCGATCATGCACTTTAGCAGCAAAATTGTTTCTAAGTATTATTAGTCAAAAAATCACGACCGGAATTTTCCAGAAAATGTCACGGTACATGTCTCATGATCTTTCATTTCTCTGAGACGAAATAATCTGTGATTCGAATTGTGCACTTCTCAGATTATTGCTAAACTCCTAGCTAGTAAGCTTTATCGCCTTACCAAAATATAGCCAAACTACCTGTTACCATATTCTGAAGATTAGCCAAAAAATTGTCCCAACAGGGGTGGGGAAAAATTGCCTCAACTAAGGTGGGAAAAGAATAGCTCCAACTGAGGTGAGAAAAAATTGCCCCAACTAAGGTGGGAAAAAAATTGCCCCAACTGGGGTGGGAAAAAATTGCCCAACTAAGGTGGGGAAAAATTGCCCCAACTGGGGAGGGGAAAAATTGCCCCAACTAAGGTGGGAAAAAATTGCCCTAACTGGGGTGGGGAAAAATTGCCCAAGAAAATTGGGAAAGAATTGCCCCAACTACTTTTCCCCCTTCGTAATAAAGGAAATGCTTCATAATTTTAGCTGGTCATAAGGAACACAAGAGGTAATAAACATGCAAATCTAATAAAACTTTCGTTTTAATATGCCTTTCACAAAATATACAACAAAATCGTAAATTTGGATGTCAAATATGTATTGCCAAAGATCATACAACAAAATGAGAAAGCAAAATTTAATATTTTGTGTTTATACCTTTTGCACTCATAACTTTCTCATAGAGAAAACCGAAGTTCTGGTTGTTGAGAAGCTTCTATTGGGAAAAACCAAAGTCCTGATGGAAATTCTGTGACACTCGTGCAGGAGTACCACTCCTCATTATACAAGTTCATTATTACGAAATTTATGATTACTGACTTCTAGGTCCAATTTGTGCCATAAATTTTAAATTAAATTTATGTCGGACGATTCAGGTGGTATCTTTAACTGGCGAGTAATGATTACCAGGTGAAGTTCACTATACCTTTAGGGTTACCATCCAAAATTCGTCTGATAAATTAACATGAATGAGGTTTAACAAAATCTAATCACTTTCTCGTATTTATTTCTGAAATGAAAGGTTTCTTTCTAGCTGCCCTTACGTAATAACTTCCTCCATGTCAGCCATTCCGTAGGGTCTGTACACTAAAAGTTTGATGTGAAGTATTAGCAACATCTTTGGCCAACTGCATATAATGAAGAAATTAATTTCTTAACCTCTTTGATAATGCAACGTTTTCCCTTGGAGAAAACATTTGGAAGTCGTCCACTGGGGTGGGAAAAAAATTTTTATTTTCTGTCGATATTGTCTCTTTGAACTTTTTGACAACAGTTCTAACAGTTCTAACAGTTCTCACGTCCAGTTGTATTCCTGATGAATCTTTACATTATGGTAACTTGGCGATTTTTTGGCGAAAATTTGGCGATTAACCCTGCTATAGCAACCTCCTAGTTTTTTTTGGACGGCATTTTGTTTTCACGACGTAAAGGCATTTTTTTTAACTCAACATTTTTTCCAACAATCTACTAGCCGAATTACGCTTATACTAGAACTTTTATGGAACAAAAATGCTTAATCATGACAAAGACTAGGTGCGAAATTGGGAGATAGTGAAGAATCGCAAACTGCTTGCCGCGTTTTTAAGAATTGCAAATACACGGTATCCATGTACACGTCGACCTATTTTCACTTAAAAAAAAATCCCAGAATTGCACAAAAATGGCATTGCGCACACTCTTGACTTTATCTATCGACCTATTTTCATTTAAAAAGTCAAAGAAACTTGACAAAAATTCAATTCTTCTTACTCTTGTAAAAAGCGCCAAACAAATAAGTGGGCGATCATGCACTTTAGCAGCAAAATTGTTTCTAAGTATTATTAGTCAAAAAATCACGACCGGAATTTTCCGGAAAATGTCACGGTACATGTCTCATGATCTTTCATTTCTCTGAGACGAAATAATCTGTGATTCGAATTGTGCACTTCTCAGATTATTGCTAAACTCCTAGCTAGTAAGCTTTATCGCCTTACCAAAATATAGCCAAACTACCTGTTACCATATTCTGAAGATTAGCCAAAAAATTGCCCCAACTGGAGTGGGAATGGGAAAAAATTATCCCAACAGGGGTGGGGAAAAATTGCCTCAACTAAGGTTGGAAAAGAATAGCTCCAACTGAGGTGAGAAAAAATTGCCCCAACTAAGGTGGGAAAAAAATTGCCCCAACTGGGGTGGGAAAAAATTGCCCAACTAAGGTGGGGAAAAATTGCCCCAACTGGGGAGGGGAAAAATTGCCCCAACTAAGGTGGGAAAAAAATTGCCCTAACTGGGGTGGGGAAAAATTGCCCAAGAAAATTGGGAAAGAATTGCCCCAACTACTTTTCCCCCTTCGTAATAAAGGAAATGCTTCATAATTTTAGCTGGTCATAAGGAACACAAGAGGTAATAAACATGCAAATCTAATAAAACTTTCGTTTTAATATGCCTTTCACAAAATATACAACAAAATCGTAAATTTGGATGTCAAAAATGTATTGCCAAAGATCATACAACAAAATGAGAAAACAAAATTTAATATTTTGTGTTTATACCTTTTGCACTCATAACTTTCTCATAGAGAAAACCGAAGTTCTGGTTGTTGAGAAGCTTCTATTGGGAAAAACCAAAGTCCTGATGGAAATTCTGTGACACTCGTGCAGGAGTACCACTCCTCATTATACAAGTTCATTATTACGAAATTTATGATTACTGACTTCTAGGTCCAATTTGTGCCATAAATTTTAAATTAAATTTATGTCGGACGATTCAGGTGGTATCTTTAACTGGCGAGTAATGATTACCAGGTGAAGTTCACTATACCTTTAGGGTTACCATCCAAAATTCGTCTGATAAATTAACATGAATGAGGTTTAACAAAATCTAATCACTTTCTCGTATTTATTTCTGAAATGAAAGGTTTCTTTCTAGCTGCCCTTACGTAATAACTTCCTCCATGTCAGCCATTCCGTAGGGTCTGTACACTAAAAGTTTGATGTGAAGTATTAGCAACATCTTTGGCCAACTGCATATAATGAAGAAATTAATTTCTTAACCTTTTTGATAATGCAACGTTTTCCCTTGGAGAAAACATTTGGAAGTCGTCCACTGGGGTGGGAAAAAAATTTTTATTTTCTATCGATATTGTCTCTTTGAACTTTTTGACAACAGTTCTAACAGTTCTAACACTTCTCACGTCCAGTTGTATTCCTGGTGAATCTTTACATTATGGTAACTTGGCGATTTTTTGGCGAAAATTTGGCGATTAACCCTGCTATAGCAACCTCCTAGTTTTTTTTGGACGGCATTTTGTTTTCACGACGTAAAGGCATTTTTTTTAACTCAACATTTTTTCCAACAATCTACTAGCCGAATTACGCTTATACTAGAACTTTTATGGAACAGAAATGCTTAATCATGACAAAGACTAGGTGCGAAATTGGGAGATAGTGAAGAATCGCAAACTGCTTGCCGCGTTTTTAAGAATTGCAAATACACGGTATCCATGTACACGTCGACCTATTTTCACTTAAAAAAAATCCCAGAATTGCACAAAAATGGCATTGCGCACACTCTTGACTTTATCTATCGACCTATTTTCATTTTAAAAGTGAAAGAAACTTGACAAAAATTCAATTCTTCTTACTCTTGTAAAAAGCGCCAAACAAATAAGTGGGCGATCATGCACTTTAGCAGCAAAATTGTTTCTAAGTATTATTAGTCAAAAAATCACGACCGGAATTTTCCGGAAAATGTCACGGTACATGTCTCATGATCTTTCATTTCTCTGAGACGAAATAATCTGTGATTCGAATTCTGCACTTCTCAGATTATTGCTAAACTCCTAGCTAGTAAGCTTTATCGCCTTACCAAAATATAGCCAAACTACCTGTTACCATATTCTGAAGATTAGCCAAAAAATTGCCCCAACTGGAGTGGGAATGGGAAAAAATTGTCCCAACAGGGGTGGGGAAAAATTGCCTCAACTAAGGTGGGAAAAGAATAGCTCCAACTGAGGTGAGAAAAAATTGCCCCAACTAAGGTGGGAAAAGAATTGCCCCAACTGGGGTGGGAAAAAATTGCCCAACTAAGGTGGGGAAAAATTGCCCCAACTAAGGTGGGAAAAAATTGCCCTAACTGGGGTGGGGAAAAATTGCCCAAGAAAATTGGGAAAGAATTGCCCCAACTACTTTTCCCCCTTCGTAATAAAGGAAATGCTTCATAATTTTAGCTGGTCATAAGGAACACAAGAGGTAATAAACATGCAAATCTAATAAAACTTTCGTTTTAATATGCCTTTCACAAAATATACAACAAAATCGTAAATTTGGATGTCAAATATGTATTGCCAAAGATCATACAACAAAATGAGAAAACAAAATTTAATATTTTGTGTTTATACCTTTTGCACTCATAACTTTCTCATAGAGAAAACCGAAGTTCTGGTTGTTGAGAAGCTTCTATTGGGAAAAACCAAAGTCCTGATGGAAATTCTGTGACACTCGTGCAGGAGTACCACTCTTCATTATACAAGTTCATTATTACGAAATTTATGATTACTGACTTCTAGGTCCAATTTGTGCCATAAATTTTAAATTAAATTTATGTCGGACGATTCAGGTGGTATCTTTAACTGGCGAGTAATGATTACCAGGTGAAGTTCACTATACCTTTAGGGTTACCATCCAAAATTCGTCTGATAAATTAACATGAATGAGGTTTAACAAAATCTAATCACTTTCTCGTATTTATTTCTGAAATGAAAGGTTTCTTTCTAGCTGCCCTTACGTAATAACTTCCTCCATGTCAGCCATTCCGTAGGGTCTGTACACTAAATGTTTCATGTGAAGTATTAGCAACATCTTTGGCCAACTGCATATAATGAAGAAATTAATTTCTTAACCTCTTTGATAATGCAACGTTTTCCCTTGGAGAAAACATTTGGAAGTCGTCCACTGGGGTGGGAAAAAATTTTTTATTTTCTATCGATATTGTCTCTTTGAACTTTTTGACAACAGTTCTAACAGTTCTAACACTTCTCACGTCCAGTTGTATTCCTGGTGAATCTTTACATTATGGTAACTTGGCGATTTTTTGGCGAAAATTTGGCGATTAACCCTGCTATAGCAACCTCCTAGTTTTTTTTGGACGGCATTTTGTTTTCACGACGTAAAGGCATTTTTTTTAACTCAACATTTTTTCCAACAATCTACTAGCCGAATTACGCTTATACTAGAACTTTTATGGAACAGAAATGCTTAATCATGACAAAGACTAGGTGCGAAATTGGGAGATAGTGAAGAATCGCAAACTGCTTGCCGCGTTTTTAAGAATTGCAAATACACGGTATCCATGTACACGTCGACCTATTTTCACTTAAAAAAAATCCCAGAATTGCACAAAAATGGCATTGCGCACACTCTTGACTTTATCTATCGACCTATTTTCATTTAAAAAGTCAAAGAAACTTGACAAAAATTCAATTCTTCTTACTCTTGTAAAAAGCGCCAAACAAATAAGTGGGCGATCATGCACTTTAGCAGCAAAATTGTTTCTAAGTATTATTAGTCAAAAAATCACGACCGGAATTTTCCAGAAAATGTCACGGTACATGTCTCATGATCTTTCATTTCTCTGAGACGAAATAATCTGTGATTCGAATTGTGCACTTCTCAGATTATTGCTAAACTCCTAGCTAGTAAGCTTTATCGCCTTACCAAAATATAGCCAAACTACCTGTTACCATATTCTGAAGATTAGCCAAAAAATTGCCCCAACTGGAGTGGGAATGGGAAAAAATTGTCCCAACAGGGGTGGGGAAAAATTGCCTCAACTAAGGTGGGAAAAGAATAGCTCCAACTGAGGTGAGAAAAAATTGCCCCAACTAAGGTGGGAAAAAAATTGCCCCAACTGGGGTGGGAAAAAATTGCCCAACTAAGGTGGGGAAAAATTGCCCAACTAAGGGGGGGAAAAATTGCCCCAACTGGGGAGGGGAAAAATTGCCCCAACTAAGGTGGGAAAAAAATTGCCCTAACTGGGGTGGGGAAAAATTGCCCAAGAAAATTGGGAAAGAATTGCCCCAACTACTTTTCCCCCTTCGTAATAAAGGAAATGCTTCATAATTTTAGCTGGTCATAAGGAACACAAGAGGTAATAAACATGCAAATCTAATAAAACTTTCGTTTTAATATGCCTTTCACAAAATATACAACAAAATCGTAAATTTGGATGTCAAATATGTATTGCCAAAGATCATACAACAAAATGAGAAAGCAAAATTTAATATTTTGTGTTTATACCTTTTGCACTCATAACTTTCTCATAGAGAAAACCGAAGTTCTGGTTGTTGAGAAGCTTCTATTGGGAAAAACCAAAGTCCTGATGGAAATTCTGTGACACTCGTGCAGGAGTACCACTCCTCATTATACAAGTTCATTATTACGAAATTTATGATTACTGACTTCTAGGTCCAATTTGTGCCATAAATTTTAAATTAAATTTATGTCGGACGATTCAGGTGGTATCTTTAACTGGCGAGTAATGATTACCAGGTGAAGTTCACTATACCTTTAGGGTTACCATCCAAAATTCGTCTGATAAATTAACATGAATGAGGTTTAACAAAATCTAATCACTTTCTCGTATTTATTTCTGAAATGAAAGGTTTCTTTCTAGCTGCCCTTACGTAATAACTTCCTCCATGTCAGCCATTCCGTAGGGTCTGTACACTAAAAGTTTGATGTGAAGTATTAGCAACATCTTTGGCCAACTGCATATAATGAAGAAATTAATTTCTTAACCTCTTTGATAATGCAACGTTTTCCCTTGGAGAAAACATTTGGAAGTCGTCCACTGGGGTGGGAAAAAAATTTTTATTTTCTGTCGATATTGTCTCTTTGAACTTTTTGACAACAGTTCTAACAGTTCTAACACTTCTCACGTCCAGTTGTATTCCTGATGAATCTTTACATTATGGTAACTTGGCGATTTTTTGGCGAAAATTTGGCGATTAACCCTGCTATAGCAACCTCCTAGTTTTTTTTGGACGGCATTTTGTTTTCACGACGTAAAGGCATTTTTTTTAACTCAACATTTTTTCCAACAATCTACTAGCCGAATTACGCTTATACTAGAACTTTTAAAGAACAAAAATGCTTAATCATGACAAAGACTAGGTGCGAAATTGGGAGATAGTGAAGAATCGCAAACTGCTTGCCGCGTTTTTAAGAATTGCAAATACACGGTATCCATGTACACGTCGACCTATTTTCACTTAAAAAAAAATCCCAGAATTGCACAAAAATGGCATTGCGCACACTCTTGACTTTATCTATCGACCTATTTTCATTTAAAAAGTCAAAGAAACTTGACAAAAATTCAATTCTTCTTACTCTTGTAAAAAGCGCCAAACAAATAAGTGGGCGATCATGCACTTTAGCAGCAAAATTGTTTCTAAGTATTATTAGTCAAAAAATCACGACCGGAATTTTCCGGAAAATGTCACGGTACATGTCTCATGATCTTTCATTTCTCTGAGACGAAATAATCTGTGATTCGAATTGTGCACTTCTCAGATTATTGCTAAACTCCTAGCTAGTAAGCTTTATCGCCTTACCAAAATATAGCCAAACTACCTGTTACCATATTCTGAAGATTAGCCAAAAAATTGCCCCAACTGGAGTGGGAATGGGAAAAAATTATCCCAACAGGGGTGGGGAAAAATTGCCTCAACTAAGGTGGGAAAAGAATAGCTCCAACTGAGGTGAGAAAAAATTGCCCCAACTAAGGTGGGAAAAAAATTGCCCCAACTGGGGTGGGAAAAAATTGCCCAACTAAGGTGGGGAAAAATTGCCCCAACTGGGGAGGGGAAAAATTGCCCCAACTAAGGTGGGAAAAAATTGCTTTAACTGGGGTGGGGAAAAATTGCCCAAGAAAATTGGGAAAGAATTGCCCCAATTACTTTTCCCCCTTCGTAATAAAGGAAATGCTTCATAATTTTAGCTGGTCATAAGGAACACAAGAGGTAATAAACATGCAAATCTAATAAAACTTTCGTTTTAATATGCCTTTCACAAAATATACAACAAAATCGTAAATTTGGATGTCAAAAATGTATTGCCAAAGATCATACAACAAAATGAGAAAACAAAATTTAATATTTTGTGTTTATACCTTTTGCACTCATAACTTTCTCATAAAGAAAACCGAAGTTCTGGTTGTTGAGAAGCTTCTATTGGGAAAAACCAAAGTCCTGATGGAAATTCTGTGACACTCGTGCAGGAGTACCACTCCTCATTATACAAGTTCATTATTACGAAATTTATGATTACTGACTTCTAGGTCCAATTTGTGCCATAAATTTTAAATTAAATTTATGTCGGACGATTCAGGTGGTATCTTTAACTGGCGAGTAATGATTACCAGGTGAAGTTCACTATACCTTTAGGGTTACCATCCAAAATTCGTCTGATAAATTAACATGAATGAGGTTTAACAAAATCTAATCACTTTCTCGTATTTATTTCTGAAATGAAAGGTTTCTTTCTAGCTGCCCTTACGTAATAACTTCCTCCATGTCAGCCATTCCGTAGGGTCTGTACACTAAAAGTTTGATGTGAAGTATTAGCAACATCTTTGGCCAACTGCATATAATGAAGAAATTAATTTCTTAACCTCTTTGATAATGCAACGTTTTCCCTTGGAGAAAACATTTGGAAGTCGTCCACTGGGGTGGGAAAAAATTTTTTATTTTCTATCGATATTGTCTCTTTGAACTTTTTGACAACAGTTCTAACAGTTCTAACACTTCTCACGTCCAGTTGTATTCCTGGTGAATCTTTACATTATGGTAACTTGGCGATTTTTTGGCGAAAATTTGGCGATTAACCCTGCTATAGCAACCTCCTAGTTTTTTTTGGACGGCATTTTGTTTTCACGACGTAAAGGCATTTTTTTAACTCAACATTTTTTCCAACAATCTACTAGCCGAATTACGCTTATACTAGAACTTTTATGGAACAGAAATGCTTAATCATGACAAAGACTAGGTGCGAAATTGGGAGATAGTGAAGAATCGCAAACTGCTTGCCGCGTTTTTAAGAATTGCAAATACACGGTATCCATGTACACGTCGACCTATTTTCACTTAAAAAAAATCCCAGAATTGCACAAAAATGGCATTGCGCACACTCTTGACTTTATCTATCGACCTATTTTCATTTAAAAAGTCAAAGAAACTTGACAAAAATTCAATTCTTCTTACTCTTGTAAAAAGCGCCAAACAAATAAGTGGGCGATCATGCACTTTAGCAGCAAAATTGTTTCTAAGTATTATTAGTCAAAAAATCACGACCGGAATTTTCCAGAAAATGTCACGGTACATGTCTCATGATCTTTCATTTCTCTGAGACGAAATAATCTGTGATTCGAATTGTGCACTTCTCAGATTATTGCTAAACTCCTAGCTAGTAAGCTTTATCGCCTTACCAAAATATAGCCAAACTACCTGTTACCATATTCTGAAGATTAGCCAAAAAATTGCCCCAACTGGAGTGGGAATGGGAAAAAATTGTCCCAACAGGGGTGGGGAAAAATTGCCTCAACTAAGGTGGGAAAAGAATAGCTCCAACTGAGGTGAGAAAAAATTGCCCCAACTAAGGTGGGAAAAAATTGCCCCAACTGGGGTGGGAAAAAATTGCCCAACTAAGGTGGGGAAAAATTGCCCCAACTGGGGAGGGGAAAAATTGCCCCAACTAAGGTGGGAAAAAAATTGCCCTAACTGGGGTGGGGAAAAATTGCCCAAGAAAATTGGGAAAGAATTGCCCCAACTACTTTTCCCCCTTCGTAATAAAGGAAATGCTTCATAATTTTAGCTGGTCATAAGGAACACAAGAGGTAATAAACATGCAAATCTAATAAAACTTTCGTTTTAATATGCCTTTCACAAAATATACAACAAAATCGTAAATTTGGATGTCAAATATGTATTGCCAAAGATCATACAACAAAATGAGAAAGCAAAATTTAATATTTTGTGTTTATACCTTTTGCACTCATAACTTTCTCATAGAGAAAATCGAAGTTCTGGTTGTTGAGAAACTTCTATTGGGAAAAACCAAAGTCCTGATGGAAATTCTGTGACACTCGTGCAGGAGTACCACTCCTCATTATACAAGTTCATTATTACGAAATTTATGATTACTGACTTCTAGGTCCAATTTGTGCCATAAATTTTAAATTAAATTTATGTCGGACGATTCAGGTGGTATCTTTAACTGGCGAGTAATGATTACCAGGTGAAGTTCACTATACCTTTAGGGTTACCATCCAAAATTCGTCTGATAAATTAACATGAATGAGGTTTAACAAAATCTAATCACTTTCTCGTATTTATTTCTGAAATGAAAGGTTTCTTTCTAGCTGCCCTTACGTAATAACTTCCTCCATGTCAGCCATTCCGTAGGGTCTGTACACTAAAAGTTTGATGTGAAGTATTAGCAACATCTTTGGCCAACTGCATATAATGAAGAAATTAATTTCTTAACCTCTTTGATAATGCAACGTTTTCCCTTGGAGAAAACATTTGGAAGTCGTCCACTGGGGTGGGAAAAAAATTTTTATTTTCTGTCGATATTGTCTCTTTGAACTTTTTGACAACAGTTCTAACAGTTCTAACACTTCTCACGTCCAGTTGTATTCCTGATGAATCTTTACATTATGGTAACTTGGCGATTTTTTGGCGAAAATTTGGCGATTAACCCTGCTATAGCAACCTCCTAGTTTTTTTTGGACGGCATTTTGTTTTCACGACGTAAAGGCATTTTTTTTAACTCAACATTTTTTCCAACAATCTACTAGCCGAATTACGCTTATACTAGAACTTTTAAAGAACAAAAATGCTTAATCATGACAAAGACTAGGTGCGAAATTGGGAGATAGTGAAGAATCGCAAACTGCTTGCCGCGTTTTTAAGAATTGCAAATACACGGTATCCATGTACACGTCGACCTATTTTCACTTAAAAAAAAATCCCAGAATTGCACAAAAATGGCATTGCGCACACTCTTGACTTTATCTATCGACCTATTTTCATTTAAAAAGTCAAAGAAACTTGACAAAAATTCAATTCTTCTTACTCTTGTAAAAAGCGCCAAACAAATAAGTGGGCGATCATGCACTTTAGCAGCAAAATTGTTTCTAAGTATTATTAGTCAAAAAATCACGACCGGAATTTTCCGGAAAATGTCACGGTACATGTCTCATGATCTTTCATTTCTCTGAGACGAAATAATCTGTGATTCGAATTGTGCACTTCTCAGATTATTGCTAAACTCCTAGCTAGTAAGCTTTATCGCCTTACCAAAATATAGCCAAACTACCTGTTACCATATTCTGAAGATTAGCCAAAAAATTGCCCCAACTGGGGTGGGAATGGGAAAAAATTATCCCAACAGGGGTGGGGAAAAATTGCCTCAACTAAGGTGGGAAAAGAATAGCTCCAACTGAGGTGAGAAAAAATTGCCCCAACTAAGGTGGGAAAAAAATTGCCCCAACTGGGGTGGGAAAAAATTGCCCAACTAAGGTGGGGAAAAATTGCCCAACTAAGGTGGGGAAAAATTGCCCCAACTGGGGAGGGGAAAAATTGCCCCAACTAAGGTGGGAAAAAAATTGCTTTAACTGGGGTGGGGAAAAATTGCCCAAGAAAATTGGGAAAGAATTGCCCCAACTACTTTTCCCCCTTCGTAATAAAGGAAATGCTTCATAATTTTAGCTGGTCATAAGGAACACAAGAGGTAATAAACATGCAAATCTAATAAAACTTTCGTTTTAATATGCCTTTCACAAAATATACAACAAAATCGTAAATTTGGATGTCAAAAATGTATTGCCAAAGATCATACAACAAAATGAGAAAACAAAATTTAATATTTTGTGTTTATACCTTTTGCACTCATAACTTTCTCATAGAGAAAACCGAAGTTCTGGTTGTTGAGAAGCTTCTATTGGGAAAAACCAAAGTCCTGATGGAAATTCTGTGACACTCGTGCAGGAGTACCACTCCTCATTATACAAGTTCATTATTACGAAATTTATGATTACTGACTTCTAGGTCCAATTTGTGCCATAAATTTTAAATTAAATTTATGTCGGACGATTCAGGTGGTATCTTTAACTGGCGAGTAATGATTACCAGGTGAAGTTCACTATACCTTTAGGGTTACCATCCAAAATTCGTCTGATAAATTAACATGAATGAGGTTTAACAAAATCTAATCACTTTCTCGTATTTATTTCTGAAATGAAAGGTTTCTTTCTAGCTGCCCTTACGTAATAACTTCCTCCATGTCAGCCATTCCGTAGGGTCTGTACACTAAAAGTTTGATGTGAAGTATTAGCAACATCTTTGGCCAACTGCATATAATGAAGAAATTAATTTCTTAACCTCTTTGATAATGCAACGTTTTCCCTTGGAGAAAACATTTGGAAGTCGTCCACTGGGGTGGGAAAAAAATTTTTATTTTCTATCGATATTGTCTCTTTGAACTTTTTGACAACAGTTCTAACAGTTCTAACACTTCTCACGTCCAGTTGTATTCCTGGTGAATCTTTACATTATGGTAACTTGGCGATTTTTTGGCGAAAATTTGGCGATTAACCCTGCTATAGCAACCTCCTAGTTTTTTTTGGACGGCATTTTGTTTTCACGACGTAAAGGCATTTTTTTTAACTCAACATTTTTTCCAACAATCTACTAGCCGAATTACGCTTATACTAGAACTTTTATGGAACAGAAATGCTTAATCATGACAAAGACTAGGTGCGAAATTGGGAGATAGTGAAGAATCGCAAACTGCTTGCCGCGTTTTTAAGAATTGCAAATACACGGTATCCATGTACACGTCGACCTATTTTCACTTAAAAAAAATCCCAGAATTGCACAAAAATGGCATTGCGCACACTCTTGACTTTATCTATCGACCTATTTTCATTTAAAAAGTCAAAGAAACTTGACAAAAATTCAATTCTTCTTACTCTTGTAAAAAGCGCCAAACAAATAAGTGGGCGATCATGCACTTTAGCAGCAAAATTGTTTCTAAGTATTATTAGTCAAAAAATCACGACCGGAATTTTCCAGAAAATGTCACGGTACATGTCTCATGATCTTTCATTTCTCTGAGACGAAATAATCTGTGATTCGAATTGTGCACTTCTCAGATTATTGCTAAACTCCTAGCTAGTAAGCTTTATCGCCTTACCAAAATATAGCCAAACTACCTGTTACCATATTCTGAAGATTAGCCAAAAAATTGTCCCAACAGGGGTGGGGAAAAATTGCCTCAACTAAGGTGGGAAAAGAATAGCTCCAACTGAGGTGAGAAAAAATTGCCCCAACTAAGGTGGGAAAAAAATTGCCCCAACTGGGGTGGGAAAAAATTGCCCAACTAAGGTGGGGAAAAATTGCCCCAACTGGGGAGGGGAAAAATTGCCCCAACTAAGGTGGGAAAAAAATTGCCCTAACTGGGGTGGGGAAAAATTGCCCAAGAAAATTGGGAAAGAATTGCCCCAACTACTTTTCCCCCTTCGTAATAAAGGAAATGCTTCATAATTTTAGCTGGTCATAAGGAACACAAGAGGTAATAAACATGCAAATCTAATAAAACTTTCGTTTTAATATGCCTTTCACAAAATATACAACAAAATCGTAAATTTGGATGTCAAAAATGTATTGCCAAAGATCATACAACAAAATGAGAAAACAAAATTTAATATTTTGTGTTTATACCTTTTGCACTCATAACTTTCTCATAGAGAAAACCGAAGTTCTGGTTGTTGAGAAGCTTCTATTGGGAAAAACCAAAGTCCTGATGGAAATTCTGTGACACTCGTGCAGGAGTACCACTCCTCATTATACAAGTTCATTATTACGAAATTTATGATTACTGACTTCTAGGTCCAATTTGTGCCATAAATTTTAAATTAAATTTATGTCGGACGATTCAGGTGGTATCTTTAACTGGCGAGTAATGATTACCAGGTGAAGTTCACTATACCTTTAGGGTTACCATCCAAAATTCGTCTGATAAATTAACATGAATGAGGTTTAACAAAATCTAATCACTTTCTCGTATTTATTTCTGAAATGAAAGGTTTCTTTCTAGCTGCCCTTACGTAATAACTTCCTCCATGTCAGCCATTCCGTAGGGTCTGTACACTAAAAGTTTGATGTGAAGTATTAGCAACATCTTTGGCCAACTGCATATAATGAAGAAATTAATTTCTTAACCTCTTTGATAATGCAACGTTTTCCCTTGGAGAAAACATTTGGAAGTCGTCCACTGGGGTGGGAAAAAAATTTTTATTTTCTATCGATATTGTCTCTTTGAACTTTTTGACAACAGTTCTAACAGTTCTAACACTTCTCACGTCCAGTTGTATTCCTGGTGAATCTTTACATTATGGTAACTTGGCGATTTTTTGGCGAAAATTTGGCGATTAACCCTGCTATAGCAACCTCCTAGTTTTTTTTGGACGGCATTTTGTTTTCACGACGTAAAGGCATTTTTTTTAACTCAACATTTTTTCCAACAATCTACTAGCCGAATTACGCTTATACTAGAACTTTTATGGAACAGAAATGCTTAATCATGACAAAGACTAGGTGCGAAATTGGGAGATAGTGAAGAATCGCAAACTGCTTGCCGCGTTTTTAAGAATTGCAAATACACGGTATCCATGTACACGTCGACCTATTTTCACTTAAAAAAAATCCCAGAATTGCACAAAAATGGCATTGCGCACACTCTTGACTTTATCTATCGACCTATTTTCATTTAAAAAGTCAAAGAAACTTGACAAAAATTCAATTCTTCTTACTCTTGTAAAAAGCGCCAAACAAATAAGTGGGCGATCATGCACTTTAGCAGCAAAATTGTTTCTAAGTATTATTAGTCAAAAAATCACGACCGGAATTTTCCGGAAAATGTCACGGTACATGTCTCATGATCTTTCATTTCTCTGAGACGAAATAATCTGTGATTCGAATTGTGCACTTCTCAGATTATTGCTAAACTCCTAGCTAGTAAGCTTTATCGCCTTACCAAAATATAGCCAAACTACCTGTTACCATATTCTGAAGATTAGCCAAAAAATTGCCCCAACTGGAGTGGGAATGGGAAAAAATTGTCCCAACAGGGGTGGGGAAAAATTGCCTCAACTAAGGTGGGAAAAGAATAGCTCCAACTGAGGTGAGAAAAAATTGCCCCAACTAAGGTGGGAAAAAAATTGCCCCAACTGGGGTGGGAAAAAATTGCCCAACTAAGATGGGGAAAAATTGCCCCAACTGGGGAGGGGAAAAATTGCCCCAACTAAGGTGGGAAAAAAATTGCCCTAACTGGGGTGGGGAAAAATTGCCCAAGAAAATTGGGAAAGAATTGCCCCAACTACTTTTCCCCCTTCGTAATAAAGGAAATGCTTCATAATTTTAGCTGGTCATAAGGAACACAAGAGGTAATAAACATGCAAATCTAATAAAACTTTCGTTTTAATATGCCTTTCACAAAATATACAACAAAATCGTAAATTTGGATGTCAAAAATGTATTGCCAAAGATCATACAACAAAATGAGAAAACAAAATTTAATATTTTGTGTTTATACCTTTTGCACTCATAACTTTCTCATAGAGAAAACCGAAGTTCTGGTTGTTGAGAAGCTTCTATTGGGAAAAACCAAAGTCCTGATGGAAATTCTGTGACACTCGTGCAGGAGTACCACTCCTCATTATACAAGTTCATTATTACGAAATTTATGATTACTGACTTCTAGGTCCAATTTGTGCCATAAATTTTAAATTAAATTTATGTCGGACGATTCAGGTGGTATCTTTAACTGGCGAGTAATGATTACCAGGTGAAGTTCACTATACCTTTAGGGTTACCATCCAAAATTCGTCTGATAAATTAACATGAATGAGGTTTAACAAAATCTAATCACTTTCTCGTATTTATTTCTGAAATGAAAGGTTTCTTTCTAGCTGCCCTTACGTAATAACTTCCTCCATGTCAGCCATTCCGTAGGGTCTGTACACTAAAAGTTTGATGTGAAGTATTAGCAACATCTTTGGCCAACTGCATATAATGAAGAAATTAACTTCTTAACCTCTTTGATAATGCAACGTTTTCCCTTGGAGAAAACATTTGGAAGTCGTCCACTGGGGTTGGAAAAAAATTTTTATTTTCTGTCGATATTGTCTCTTTGAACTTTTTGACAACAGTTCTAACAGTTCTAACACTTCTCACGTCCAGTTGTATTCCTGGTGAATCTTTACATTATGGTAACTTGGCGATTTTTTGGCGAAAATTTGGCGATTAACCCTGCTATAGCAACCTCCTAGTTTTTTTGGACGGCATTTTGTTTTCACGACGTAAAGGCATTTTTTTTAACTCAACATTTTTTCCAACAATCTACTAGCCGAATTACGCTTATACTAGAACTTTTATGGAACAAATATGCTTAATCATGACAAAGACTAGGTGCGAAATTGGGAGATAGTGAAGAATCGCAAACTGCTTGCCGCGTTTTTAAGAATTGCAAATACACGGTATCCATGTACACGTCGACCTATTTTCACTTAAAAAAAAATCCCAGAATTGCACAAAAATGGCATTGCGCACACTCGACTTTATCTATCGACCTATTTTCATTTAAAAAGTCAAAGAAACTTGACAAAAATTCAATTCTTCTTACTCTTGTAAAAAGCGCCAAACAAATAAGTGGGCGATCATGCACTTTAGCAGCAAAATTGTTTCTAAGTATTATTAGTCAAAAAATCACGACCGGAATTTTCCGGAAAATGTCACGGTACATGTCTCATGATCTTTCATTTCTCTGAGACGAAATAATCTGTGATTCGAATTGTGCACTTCTCAGATTATTCCTAAACTCCTAGCTAGTAAGCTTTATCGCCTTACCAAAATATAGCCAAACTACCTGTTACCATATTCTGAAGATTAGCCAAAAAATTGCCCCAACTGGAGTGGGAAAAAATTGCTCCAACTGAGGTGAGAAAAAATTGCCCCAACTGGGGTTGGAAAATAATTGCCCTAACTGGGCTGGGAAAAAATTGCCCCAACTGGGGTGGGGAAAAATTGCCCCAAATGGTGTGGGAAAAAATGTCCCAACTGGGGTGGGAAAAAATTTCCCCAACTAAGGTGGGAAAAGAATTGCCCCAAATAATTTTCCCCCTTCGCAATAAAGGAAATGCTTGATAATTTTAGCTGGTCATAACGAACACAAGAGATAATAAACATGCAAATCTAATAAAACTTTCGTTTTAATGTGCCTTTCACAAAATATACAACAAAATCGTAAATTTGGATGTCAAAAATATATTGCCAAAGATCATACAACAAAATGAGGAAACAAAATTTAATATTTTGTGTTTATACCTTTTGCACACATAACGGCTTGTAATCTATTTAAAACCAAAGTCCTGATGGAAATTCTGTGACACACGTGCAGGAGTACCACTCCTCATTATACAAGTTCATTATTACGAAATTTTATGTTTACTGACTTCTATGTCCAATTTGTGCCATAAATTTTAAATTGAATTTATGTCGGATGATTCAGGTAGTATCTTTAACTCGCGAGTAACGATTGCCAGGTGAAGTTCACTATACCTTTAGATACACCATCCAAAATTCGTCTGATAAATTAACATGAATGAAATTTAACAAAATCGAATCTCTTTCTCCTATTTATTTCTGAAATGAAAGGTTTCCTTCTAGCTGTCCTGACGTAATAACTTCCTTCATGTCAGCCGTTCCGTAGAGTCTGTACACTAAAAGTTTCATGTGAAGTATTAGCAACATCTTTGGCCAACTGCATATAATGAAGAAATTAATTTCTTAACCTCTTTGATAATGCAACGTTTTCCCTTGGAGAAAACATTTGGAAGTCGTCCACTGGGGTGGGAAAAATTTTTTATTTTCTGTCGATAATGTCTCTTTTAACTTTTTGACAACACTTCTAACAGTTCTAACACTTCTTACGTCCAGTTGTATTCCTGGTGAATCTTTACATTATGGTAACTTGGCGATTTTTTGGCGAAAATTTGGCGATTAACCCTGCTACAGCAACCTCCTAGATTGTTTTGGACGGCATTTTGTTTTCACGACGTAAAGGCATTTTTTTTAACTCAACATTTTTTCCAACAATCTACTAGCCGAATTACGCGTATACTAGAACTTTTAAGGAACAAAAATGCTTAATCATGACGAAGATTAGGTGCGAAATTGGGAGATAGTGAAGAATCGCAAACTGCTTGCCGCGTTTTTAAGAATTGCAAATACACGGTATCCATGTACACGTCGACCTATTTTCACTTAAAAAAAATCCCAGAATTGCACAAAAATGGCATTGCGCACACTCTTGACTTTATCTATCGACCTATTTTCATTTAAAAAGTCAAAGAAACTTGACAAAAATTCAATTCTTCTTACTCTTGTAAAAAGCGCCAAACAAATAAGTGGGCGATCATGCACTTTAGCAGCAAAATTGTTTCTAAGTATTATTAGTCAAAAAATCACGACCGGAATTTTCCGGAAAATGTCACGGTACATGTCTCATGATCTTTCATTTCTCTGAGACGAAATAATCCGTGATTCGAATTGTGCACTTCTCAGATTATTGCTAAACTCCTAGCTAGTAAGCTTTATCGCCTTACCAAAATATAGCCAAACTACCTGTTACCATATTCTGAAGATTAGCCAAAAATTGCCCCAACTGGAGTGGGAATGGGAAAAAATTGTCCCAACAGGGGTGGGGAAAAATTGCCTCAACTAAGGTGGGAAAAGAATAGCTCCAACTGAGGTGAGAAAAAATTGCCCCAACTAAGGTGGGAAAAAAATTGCCCCAACTGGGATGGGAAAAAATTGCCCAACTAAGGTGGGGAAAAATTGCCCCAACTGGGGAGGGGAAAAATTGCCCCAACTAAGGTGGGAAAAAAATTGCCCTAACTGGGTTGGGGAAAAATTGCCCAAGCAAATTCGGAAAGAATTGGCCCAACTACTTTTCCCCCTTCGTAATAAAGGAAATGCTTCATAATTTTAGCTGGTCATAAGGAACACAAGAGGTAATAAACATGCAAATCTAATAAAACTTTCGTTTTAATATGCCTTTCACAAAATATACAACAAAATCGTAAATTTGGATGTCAAAAATGTATTGCCAAAGATCATACAACAAAATGAGAAAACAAAATTTAATATTTTGTGTTTATACCTTTTGCACTCATAACTTTCTCATAGAGAAAACCGAAGTTCTGGTTGTTGAGAAGCTTCTATTGGGAAAAACCAAAGTCCTGATGGAAATTCTGTGACACTCGTGCAGGAGTACCACTCCTCATTATACAAGTTCATTATTACGAAATTTATGATTACTGACTTCTAGGTCCAATTTGTGCCATAAATTTTAAATTAAATTTATGTCGGACGATTCAGGTGGTATCTTTAACTGGCGAGTAATGATTACCAGGTGCAGTTCACTATACCTTTAGGGTTACCATCCAAAATTCGTCTGATAAATTAACATGAATGAGGTTTAACAAAATCTAATCACTGTCTCGTATTTATTTCTGAAATGAAAGGTTTCTTTCTAGCTGCCCTTACGTAATAACTTCCTCCATGTCAGCCATTCCGTAGGGTCTGTACACTAAAAGTTTGATGTGAAGTATTAGCAACATCTTTGGCCAACTGCATATAATGAAGAAATTAATTTCTTAACCTCTTTGATAATGCAACGTTTTCCCTTGGAGAAAACATTTGGAAGTCGTCCACTGGGGTGGGAAAAAAATTTTTATTTTCTGTCGATATTGTCTCTTTGAACTTTTTGACAACAGTTCTAACAGTTCTAACACTTCTCACGTCCAGTTGTATTCCTGGTGAATCTTTACATTATGGTAACTTGGCGATTTTTTGGCGAAAATTTGGCGATTAACCCTGCTATAGCAACCTCCTAGTTTTTTTTGGACGGCATTTTGTTTTCACGACGTAAAGGCATTTTTTTTAACTCAACATTTTTTCCAACAATCTACTAGCCGAATTACGCTTATACTAGAACTTTTATGGAACAAAAATGCTTAATCATGACAAAGACTAGGTGCGAAATTGGGAGATAGTGAAGAATCGCAAACTGCTTGCCGCGTTTTTAAGAATTGCAAATACACGGTATCCATGTACACGTCGACCTATTTTCACTTAAAAAAAATCCCAGAATTGCACAAAAATGGCATTGCGCACACTCTTGACTTTATCTATCGACCTATTTTCATTTAAAAAGTCAAAGAAACTTGACAAAAATTCAATTCTTCTTACTCTTGTAAAAAGCGCCAAACAAATAAGTGGGCGATCATGCACTTTAGCAGCAAAATTGTTTCTAAGTATTATTAGTCAAAAAATCACGACCGGAATTTTCCGGAAAATGTCACGGTACATGTCTCATGATCTTTCATTTCTCTGAGACGAAATAATCTGTGATTCGAATTGTGCACTTCTCAGATTATTGCTAAACTCCTAGCTAGTAAGCTTTATCGCCTTACCAAAATATAGCCAAACTACCTGTTACCATATTCTGAAGATTAACCAAAAAATTGCCCCAACTGGAGTGGGAAAAAATTGCTCCAACTGAGGTGAGAAAAAATTGCCCCAACTGGGGTTGGAAAATAATTGCCCTAACTGGGGTGGGAAAAAATTGCCCCAACTGGGGTGGGGAAAAATTGCCCCAAATGGTGTGGGAAAAAATGTCCCAACTGGGGTGGGAAAAAATTTCCCCAACTAAGGTGGGAAAAGAATTGCCCCAAATACTTTTCCCCCTTCGCAATAAAGGAAATGCTTGATAATTTTAGCTGGTCATAACGAACACAAGAGATAATAAACATGCAAATCTAATAAAACTTTCGTTTTAATGTGCCTTTCACAAAATATACAACAAAATCGTAAATTTGGATGTCAAAAATATATTGCCAAAGATCATACAACAAAATGAGGAAACAAAATTTAATATTTTGTGTTTATACCTTTTGCACTCATAACGGCTTGTAATCTATTTAAAACCAAAGTCCTGATGGAAATTCTGTGACACACGTGCAGGAGTACCACTCCTCATTATACAAGTTCATTATTACGAAATTTTATGTTTACTGACTTCTATGTCCAATTTGTGCCATAAATTTTAAATTGAATTTATGTCGGATGATTCAGGTAGTATCTTTAACTCGCGAGTAACGATTGCCAGGTGAAGTTCACTATACCTTTAGATACACCATCCAAAATTCGTCTGATAAATTAACATGAATGAAATTTAACAAAATCGAATCTCTTTCTCCTATTTATTTCTGAAATGAAAGGTTCCTTTCTAGCTGTCCTGACGTAATAACTTCCTTCATGTCAGCCATTCCGTAGAGTCTGTACACTAAAAGTTTCATGTGAAGTATTACCAACATCTTTGGCCAACTGCATATAATGAAGAAATTAATTTCTTAACCTCTTTGATAATGCAACGTTTTCCCTTGGAGAAAACATTTGGAAGTCGTCCACTGGGGTGGGAAAAATTTTTTATTTTCTGTCGATAATGTCTCTTTTAACTTTTTGACAACACTTCTAACAGTTCTAACACTTCTTACGTCCAGTTGTATTCCTGGTGAATCTTTACATTATGGTAACTTGGCGATTTTTTGGCGAAAATTTGGCGATTAACCCTGCTACAGCAACCTCCTAGATTTTTTTGGACGGCATTTTGTTTTCACGACGTAAAGGCATTTTTTTTAACTCAACATTTTTTCCAACAATCTACTAGCCGAATTACGCGTATACTAGAACTTTTATGGAACAAAAATGCTTAATCATGACGAAGATTAGGTGCGAAATTGGGAGATAGTGAAGAATCGCAAACTGCTTGCCGCGTTTTTAAGAATTGCAAATACACGGTATCCACGTACACGTCGACCTATTTTCACTTAAAAAAAATCCCAGAATTGCACAAAAATGGCATTGCGCACACTCTTGACTTTATCTATCGACCTATTTTCATTTAAAAAGTCAAAGAAACTTGACAAAAATTCAATTCTTCTTACTCTTGTAAAAAGCGCCAAACAAATAAGTGGGCGATCATGCACTTTAGCAGCAAAATTGTTTCTAAGTATTATTAGTCAAAAAATCACGACCGGAATTTTCCGGAAAATGTCACGGTACATGTCTCATGATCTTTCATTTCTCTGAGACAAAATAATCTGTGATTCAAATTGTGCACTTCTCAGATTATTGCTAAACTCCTAGCTAGTAAGCTTTATCGCCTTACCAAAATATAGCCAAACTACCTGTTACCATATTCTGAAGATTAGCCAAAAATTGCCCCAACTGGAGTGGGAATGGGAAAAAATTGTCCCAACAGGGGTTTGGAAAAATTGCCTCAACTAAGGTGGGAAAAGAATAACTCCAACTGAGGTGAGAAAAAATTGCCCCAACTAAGGTGGGAAAAAAATTGCCCCAACTGGGGTGGGAAAAAATTGCCCAACTAAGGTGGGGAAAAATTGCCCCAACTGGGGAGGGGAAAAATTGCCCCAACTAAGGTGGGAAAAAAATTGCCCTAACTGGGGTGGGGAAAAATTGCCCAAGAAAATTGGGAAAGAATTGCCCCAACTACTTTTCCCCTTTCGTAATAAAGGAAATGCTTCATAATTTTAGCTGGTCATAAGGAACACAAGAGGTAATAAACATGCAAATCTAATAAAACTTTCGTTTTAATATGCCTTTCACAAAATATACAACAAAATCGTAAATTTGGATGTCAAAAATGTATTGCCAAAGATCATACAACAAAATGAGAAAACAAAATTTAATATTTTGTGTTTATACCTTTTGCACTCATAACTTTCTCATAGAGAAAACCGAAGTTCTGGTTGTTGAGAAGCTTCTATTGGGAAAAACCAAAGTCCTGATGGAAATTCTGTGACACTCGTGCAGGAGTACCACTCCTCATTATACAAGTTCATTATTACGAAATTTATGATTACTGACTTCTAGGTCCAATTTGTGCCATAAATTTTAAATTAAATTTATGTCGGACGATTCAGGTGGTATCTTTAACTGGCGAGTAATGATTACCAGGTGAAGTTCACTATACCTTTAGGGTTACCATCCAAAATTCGTCTGATAAATTAACATGAATGAGGTTTAACAAAATCTAATCACTTTCTCGTATTTATTTCTGAAATGAAAGGTTTCTTTCTAGCTGCCCTTACGTAATAACTTCCTCCATGTCAGCCATTCCGTAGGGTCTGTACACTAAAAGTTTGATGTGAAGTATTAGCAAACATCTTTGGCCAACTGCATATAATGAAGAAATTAATTTCTTAACCTCTTTGATAATGCAACGTTTTCCCTTGGAGAAAACATTTGGAAGTCGTCCACTGGGGTGGGAAAAAAATTTTTTTTTTCTGTCGATATTGTCTCTTTGAACTTTTTGACAACAGTTCTAACAGTTCTAACACTTCTCACGTCCAGTTGTATTCCTGTTGAATCTTTACATTATGGTAACTTGGCGATTTTTTGGCGAAAATTTGGCGATTAACCCTGCTATAGCAACCTCCTAGTTTTTTTTGGACGGCATTTTGTTTTCACGACGTAAAGGCATTTTTTTAACTCAACATATTTTCCAACAATCTACTAGCCGAATTACGCTTATACTAGAACTTTTATGGAACAAAAATGCTTAATCATGACGAAGACTAGGTGCGAAATTGGGAGATAGTGAAGAATCGCAAACTGCTTGCCGCGTTTTTAAGAATTGCAAATACACGGTATCCATGTACACGTCGACCTATTTTCACTTAAAAAAAATCCCAGAATTGCACAAAAATGACATTGCGCATACTCTTGACTTTATCTATCGACCTATTTTCATTTAAAAAGTCAAAGAAACTTGACAAAAATTCAATTCTTCTTACTCTTGTAAAAAGCGCCAAACAAATAAGTGGGCTATCCTGCACTTTAGCAGCAAAATTGTTTCTAAGTATTATTAGCTAAAAAATCACGACCGGAATTTTCCAGAAAATGTCACATTACATGTCTCATGATCTTTCATTTCTCTGAGACAAAATAATCTGTGATTCGAATTGTGCACTTCTCAGATTATTGCTAAACTGTAGCTAGTAAGCTTTATCGCCTTACCAAAATATAGCCAAAATACCTATTACCATATTCTTAAGATTAGCCAAAAAATTGTCCCAACTGGAGTGGGAAATAATTGCTCCAACTGAGGTGAAAAAAAATTGCCCCAACTAAGGTGGGAAAAAAATTGCCCCAACTGATGTGGGAAAAAATTGCCCAACTAAGGTGGGGAAAAATTGCACCAACTGGGGAGGGGAAAAATTGCCCCAAATAACGTGGGAAAAAAATTGCCCCAACTGGGGTGAGGAAAAAATTCTCCCAACTAAGGTGGGAAAAAAATTGCCCCAACTACTTTTCCCCCTTCGCGATAAAGGAAATGCTTCATAATTTTAGCTGGTCATAAGGAACACAAGAGATAATAAACATGCAAATCTAGTAAAACTTTCGTTTTAATATGCCTTTCACAAAATATACAACAAAATCGTAAATTTGGATGTCAAAAATGTATTGCCAAAGATCATACAACAAAATGAGGAAAAAAAATTTAATATTTTGTGTTTATACCTTTTGCACTCATAACTTTCTCATAGAGAAAACCGAAGTTCTGGTTGTTGAGAAGGTTCTATTGGGAAAAAACCAAAGTCCTGATGGAAATTCTGTGACACTCGTGCAGGAGTACCACTCCTCATTATACAAGTTCATTATTACGAAATTTATGATTACTGACTTCTAGGTCCAATTTGTGCCATAAATTTTAAATTGAATTTATGTCGGACGATTCAGGTGGTATCTTTAACTCGCGAGTAACGATTGCCAGGTTAAGTTCACTATACCTTTAGGGTCCCCCCCGGGGGTCGACGTAGAGAACTCTGCGAAGCTACTGGCTAGGATCTGTACCTAGGCAGTCTCCGCCACGGGGGTATATCATTTTTGAACTTGGCGGTTCCAGAACCCCTGAGGGAAGACTGTACGGTTGGACCAAAGGGGGGAAAGGCTATAGGCCCATGGGCAGGTGGCTTCGCTTGCGAGCCATGGTATTGGTAGCGGTAATGTGGTGGCTATTCGACTACGACTCTGGTATTCCATGTCAAACCTTCTGCTTAGAGGACTGGCCGGTAGTACTGGTAGGGGCGACACCGACCGGTAGAGCGGCCAAGTTTATAGGACCACACCTCATTGTGGTATCGGTTCGCGGGGAGTGGTGACCCCCGTTGACCCGTTCAGACGTGAGGAATGAGAGCAACTTTTTGATCCGTCGCCCGTAAGTGTGGGACGAGGGGACGGTGTATCGTTACATTTCTAAGCTCTTCGTGGGCACTTTAGTCTGTTAAACCACCTCCCGCCTGATACGGAGACATTAAGGGTGACAGACCCGGTAGTACGGTTGGAAAGCGACTGTGGAACCGGTAAATTTAAATACCTTTAGGGTCACCATCCAAAATTCGTCTGATAAATTAACATGAATGAGGTTTAACAAAATCTAATCACTTTCTCGTATTTATTTCTGAAATGAAAGGTTTCTTTCTAGCTGCCCTTACGTAATAACTTCCTCCATGTCAGCCATTCCGTAGAGTCTGTACACTAAAAGTTTGATGTGAAGTATTAGCAACATCTTCGGCCAACTGCATATAATGAAGAAATTAATTTCTTAACTTCTTTGATAATGTAACGTTTTCCCTTGGAGAAAACATTTGGAAGTCGTCCACTGGGGTGGGAAAAAATTTTTATTTTCTGTCGATAATGTCTCTCTGAATTTTTTGACAACACTTCTAACAGTTCTAACACTTCTTACGTCCAGTTGTATTCCTGGTGAATCTTTCCATGATGGTAACTTGGCGATTTTTTGGCGAAAATTTGGCGATTAACCCTGCTACAGGAACCTCCTAGTTTTTTTTTGGACGGCATTTTGTTTTCACGAAGTAAAGGCATTTTTTTAACTCAACATTTTTTTCCAACAATCTACTAGCCGAATTACGCTTATACTAGAACTTTTATGGAAAAAAATGCTTAATCATGACGAAGATTAGATGCGAAATTGGGAGATAGTGAAGAATAGCAAACTGCTTGCCGCGTATTTAAGAGTTGCACATAAACAGTATCCATGTACACGTCGACCTATTTTCACTTAAGAAAACATCCCAGAATTGCACAAAAATGGCATTGCGCACACACTTGACTTTATCTATCGACCTATTTTCACTTAAAAAGTCAAAGAAAATTGACAAAAATCCAATTCTTACTCTTGTAAAAAGCGCCAAACAAATAAGTGGGCGATCCTGCACTTTAGCAGCAAAATTGTTTCTAAGTATTATTAACTAAAAAATCACGACCGGAATTTTCCGGAAAAAGTTACGTTACATGTCTCATGATCTTTCATTTCTCTGAGACAAAATAATCTGTGATTCGAACTGTGTAATCCTCAGATTATTGCTAAACTCCTAGCTAGTAAGCTTCATCGCCTTACCAAAATATAGCCAAACTACCTGTTACCATATTCTTAAGATTAGCCAAAAAATTGCCCAAACAGCATTGGGAATGGGAAAAAAATTGCCCCAACTGGGGTGGGAAAAAATTGACCCAACTGGGGTGGGAAAAAATTGATCCAACTCACGTGGGAAAAAATTGCCACAACTGGGGTGGGAAAAAATTGCCACAACTGGGGTGGGAAAAAATTGCCCCAACTAGGGTGGGGAAAGTATTGCCCCAACTAGGGTGGGAAAAAATTGCCCCAACTAAGGTGGGAAAAAATTGCCCTAACTGGGGTTGGAAAAAATTGCCCCAACTGGGGTGGGAAAAAAATTGCCCCAACTAGGGTGGGAAAAGAATTGCCCTAACTAGGGTGGGAAAAAATAGCCCCAACAGGAATGTGAAAAAATTGCCCCAACTAGGGTGGGAAAAAAACTGAACCAACTGGGGTGGGAAAAAATTGCCCCAACTGGGGTGGTAAAAAATTGCCCCAACTGGGGTGGGAAAAAATTGCCCCAAATACTTTTCCCCCTTCGCAATAAAGGAAATGGTTGATAATTTTAGCTGGTCATAACGAACACAAGAGAATAAACATGCAAATCTAATAAAACTTTCGTTTTAATATGCCTTTCACAAAATATACAACAAAATCGTAAATTTGGATGTCAAAAATGTATTGCCAAAGATCATACAACGAAATGAGGAAACAAAATTTAATATTTTGTGTTTATACCTTTTGCACTCATAACGGTTTGTAATCTATTTCTCATAGAGAAAGTTCTGGTTGTTGAGAAGGTTCTATTGGGAAAAACCAAAGTCCTGATGGAAATTCTGTGACACTCGTGCAGGAGTACCACTCCTCATTATACAAGTTCATTATTACGAAATTTATGATTACTGACTTCTAGGTCCAATTTGTGCCATAAATTTTAAATTAAATTTATGTCGGACGATTCAGGTGGTATCTTTAACTGGCGAGTAATGATTACCAGGTGAAGTTCACTATACCTTTAGGGTTACCATCCAAAATTCGTCTGATAAATTAACATGAATGAGGTTTAACAAAATCTAATCACTTTCTCGTATTTATTTCTGAAATGAAAGGTTTCTTTCTAGCTGCCCTTACGTAATAACTTCCTCCATGTCAGCCATTCCGTAGGGTCTGTACACTAAAAGTTTGATGTGAAGTATTAGCAACATCTTTGGCCAACTGCATATAATGAAGAAATTAATTTCTTAACCTCTTTGATAATGCAACATTTTCCCTTGGAGAAAACATTTGGAAGTCGTCCACTGGGGTGGGAAAAAAATTTTTATTTTCTATCGATATTGTCTCTTTGAACTTTTTGACAACAGTTCTAACAGTTCTAACACTTCTCACGTCCAGTTGTATTCCTGGTGAATCTTTACATTATGGTAACTTGGCGATTTTTTGGCGAAAATTTGGCGATTAACCCTGCTATAGCAACCTCCTAGTTTTTTTTGGACGGCATTTTGTTTTCACGACGTAAAGGCATTTTTTTTAACTCAACATTTTTTCCAACAATCTACTAGCCGAATTACGCTTATACTAGAACTTTTATGGAACAGAAATGCTTAATCATGACAAAGACTAGGTGCGAAATTGGGAGATAGTGAAGAATCGCAAACTGCTTGCCGCGTTTTTAAGAATTGCAAATACACGGTATCCATGTACACGTCGACCTATTTTCACTTAAAAAAAATCCCAGAATTGCACAAAAATGGCATTGCGCACACTCTTGACTTTATCTATCGACCTATTTTCATTTAAAAAGTCAAAGAAACTTGACAAAAATTCAATTCTTCTTACTCTTGTAAAAAGCGCCAAACAAATAAGTGGGCGATCATGCACTTTAGCAGCAAAATTGTTTCTAAGTATTATTAGTCAAAAAATCACGACCGGAATTTTCCAGAAAATGTCACGGTACATGTCTCATGATCTTTCATTTCTCTGAGACGAAATAATCTGTGATTCGAATTGTGCACTTCTCAGATTATTGCTAAACTCCTAGCTAGTAAGCTTTATCGCCTTACCAAAATATAGCCAAACTACCTGTTACCATATTCTGAAGATTAGCCAAAAAATTGCCCCAACTGGAGTGGGAATGGGAAAAAATTGTCCCAACAGGGGTGGGGAAAAATTGCCTCAACTAAGGTGGGAAAAGAATAGCTCCAACTGAGGTGAGAAAAAATTGCCCCAACTAAGGTGGGAAAAAATTGCCCCAACTGGGGTGGGAAAAAATTGCCCAACTAAGGTGGGGAAAAATTGCCCCAACTGGGGAGGGGAAAAATTGCCCCAACTAAGGTGGGAAAAAAATTGCCCTAACTGGGGTGGGGAAAAATTGCCCAAGAAAATTGGGAAAGAATTGCCCCAACTACTTTTCCCCCTTCGTAATAAAGGAAATGCTTCATAATTTTAGCTGGTCATAAGGAACACAAGAGGTAATAAACATGCAAATCTAATAAAACTTTCGTTTTAATATGCCTTTCACAAAATATACAACAAAATCGTAAATTTGGATGTCAAAAATGTATTGCCAAAGATCATACAACAAAATGAGAAAACAAAATTTAATATTTTGTGTTTATACCTTTTGCACTCATAACTTTCTCATAGAGAAAACCGAAGTTCTGGTTGTTGAGAAGCTTCTATTGGCAAAAACCAAAGTCCTGATGGAAATTCTGTGACACTCGTGCAGGAGTACCACTCCTCATTATACAAGTTCATTATTACGAAATTTATGATTACTGACTTCTAGGTCCAATTTGTGCCATAAATTTTAAATTAAATTTATGTCGGACGATTCAGGTGGTATCTTTAACTGGCGAGTAATGATTACCAGGTGAAGTTCACTATACCTTTAGGGTTACCATCCAAAATTCGTCTGATAAATTAACATGAATGAGGTTTAACAAAATCTAATCACTTTCTCGTATTTATTTCTGAAATGAAAGGTTTCTTTCTAGCTGCCCTTACGTAATAACTTCCTCCATGTCAGCCATTCCGTAGGGTCTGTACACTAAAAGTTTGATGTGAAGTATTAGCAACATCTTTGGCCAACTGCATATAATGAAGAAATTAATTTCTTAACCTCTTTGATAATGCAACGTTTTCCCTTGGAGAAAACATTTGGAAGTCGTCCACTGGGGTTGGAAAAAAATTTTTATTTTCTGTCGATATTGTCTCTTTGAACTTTTTGACAACAGTTCTAACAGTTCTAACACTTCTCACGTCCAGTTGTATTCCTGGTGAATCTTTACATTATGGTAACTTGGCGATTTTTTGGCGAAAATTTGGCGATTAACCCTGCTATAGCAACCTCCTAGTTTTTTTGGACGGCATTTTGTTTTCACGACGTAAAGGCATTTTTTTTAACTCAACATTTTTTCCAACAATCTACTAGCCGAATTACGCTTATACTAGAACTTTTATGGAACAAATATGCTTAATCATGACAAAGACTAGGTGCGAAATTGGGAGATAGTGAAGAATCGCAAACTGCTTGCCGCGTTTTTAAGAATTGCAAATACACGGTATCCATGTACACGTCGACCTATTTTCACTTAAAAAAAAATCCCAGAATTGCACAAAAATGGCATTGCGCACACTCGACTTTATCTATCGACCTATTTTCATTTAAAAAGTCAAAGAAACTTGACAAAAATTCAATTCTTCTTACTCTTGTAAAAAGCGCCAAACAAATAAGTGGGCGATCATGCACTTTAGCAGCAAAATTGTTTCTAAGTATTATTAGTCAAAAAATCACGACCGGAATTTTCCGGAAAATGTCACGGTACATGTCTCATGATCTTTCATTTCTCTGAGACGAAATAATCTGTGATTCGAATTGTGCACTTCTCAGATTATTCCTAAACTCCTAGCTAGTAAGCTTTATCGCCTTACCAAAATATAGCCAAACTACCTGTTACCATATTCTGAAGATTAGCCAAAAAATTGCCCCAACTGGAGTGGGAAAAAATTGCTCCAACTGAGGTGAGAAAAAATTGCCCCAACTGGGGTTGGAAAATAATTGCCCTAACTGGGTTGGGAAAAAATTGCCCCAACTGGGGTCGGGAAAAATTGCCCCAAATGGTGTGGGAAAAAAATGTCCCAACTGGGGTGGGAAAAAATTTCCCCAACTAAGGTGGGAAAAGAATTGCCCCAAATAATTTTCCCCCTTCGCAATAAAGGAAATGCTTGATAATTTTAGCTGGTCATAACGAACACAAGAGATAATAAACATGCAAATCTAATAAAACTTTCGTTTTAATGTGCCTTTCACAAAATATACAACAAAATCGTAAATTTGGATGTCAAAAATATATTGCCAAAGATCATACAACAAAATGAGGAAACAAAATTTAATATTTTGTGTTTATACCTTTTGCACTCATAACGGCTTGTAATCTATTTAAAACCAAAGTCCTGATGGAAATTCTGTGACACACGTGCAGGAGTACCACTCC
Source organism: Stegodyphus dumicola (assembly GCF_044657685.1). NCBI lineage: Eukaryota > Metazoa > Arthropoda > Arachnida > Araneae > Eresidae > Stegodyphus > Stegodyphus dumicola. The sequence continues at coordinate 177,439,192 of NC_140776.1, read as the reverse complement.
TCATTATACAAGTTCATTAAACGAAATTTTATGTTTACTGACTTCTATGTCCAATTTGTGCCATAAATTTTAAATTGAATTTATGTCGGATGATTCAGGTAGTATCTTTAACTCGCGAGTAACGATTGCCAGGTGAAGTTCACTATACCTTTAGATACACCATCCAAAATTCGTCTGATAAATTAACATGAATGAAATTTAACAAAATCGAATCTCTTTCTCCTATTTATTTCTGAAATGAAAGGTTCCTTTCTAGCTGTCCTGACGTAATAACTTCCTTCATGTCAGCCATTCCGTAGAGTCTGTACACTAAAAGTTTCATGTGAAGTATTACCAACATCTTTGGCCAACTGCATATAATGAAGAAATTAATTTCTTAACCTCTTTGATAATGCAACGTTTTCCCTTTGAGAAAACATTTGGAAGTCGTCCACTGGGGTGGGAAAAATTTTTTATTTTCTGTCGATAATGTCTCTTTTAACTTTTTGACAACACTTCTAACAGTTCTAACACTTCTTACGTCCAGTTGTATTCCTGGTGAATCTTTACATTATGGTAACTTGGCGATTTTTTGGCGAAAATTTGGCGATTAACCCTGCTACAGCAACCTCCTAGATTTTTTTGGACGGCATTTTGTTTTCACGACGTAAAGGCATTTTTTTTAACTCAACATTTTTTCCAACAATCTACTAGCCGAATTACGCGTATACTAGAACTTTTATGGAACAAAAATGCTTAATCATGACGAAGATTAGGTGCGAAATTGGGAGATAGTGAAGAATCGCAAACTGCTTGCCGCGTTTTTAAGAATTGCAAATACACGGTATCCACGTACACGTCGACCTATTTTCACTTAAAAAAAATCCCAGAATTGCACAAAAATGGCATTGCGCACACTCTTGACTTTATCTATCGACCTATTTTCATTTAAAAAGTCAAAGAAACTTGACAAAAATTCAATTCTTCTTACTCTTGTAAAAAGCGCCAAACAAATAAGTGGGCGATCATGCACTTTAGCAGCAAAATTGTTTCTAAGTATTATTAGTCAAAAAATCACGACCGGAATTTTCCGGAAAATGTCACGGTACATGTCTCATGATCTTTCATTTCTCTGAGACAAAATAATCTGTGATTCAAATTGTGCACTTCTCAGATTATTGCTAAACTCCTAGCTAGTAAGCTTTATCGCCTTACCAAAATATAGCCAAACTACCTGTTACCATATTCTGAAGATTAGCCAAAAATTGCCCCAACTGGAGTGGGAATGGGAAAAAATTGTCCCAACAGGGGTTTGGAAAAATTGCCTCAACTAAGGTGGGAAAAGAATAGCTCCAACTGAGGTGAGAAAAAATTGCCCCAACTAACGTGGGAAAAAAATTGCCCCAACTGGGATGGGAAAAAATTGCCCAACTAAGGTGGGGAAAAATTGCCCCAACTGGGGAGGGGAAAAATTGCCCCAACTGGGGAGGGGAAAAATTGCCCCAACTAAGGTGGGAAAAAATTGCCGTAACTGGGGTGGGGAAAAATTGCCCAAGAAAATTGGGAAAGAATTGCCCCAACTACTTTTCCCCCTTCGTAATAAAGGAAATGCTTCATAATTTTAGCTGGTCATAAGGAACACAAGAGGTAATAAACATGCAAATCTAATAAAACTTTCGTTTTAATATGCCTTTCACAAAATATACAACAAAATCGTAAATTTGGATGTCAAAAATATATTGCCAAAGATCATACAACAAAATGAGGAAACAAAATTTAATATTTTGTGTTTATACCTTTTGCACTCATAACGGCTTGTAATCTATTTAAAACCAAAGTCCTGATGGAAATTCTGTGACACACGTGCAGGAGTACCACTCCTCATTATACAAGTTCATTATTACGAAATTTTATGTTTACTGACTTCTATGTCCAATTTGTGCCATAAATTTTAAATTGAATTTATGTCGGATGATTCAGGTAGTATCTTTAACTGGCGAGTAACGATTGCCAGGTGAAGTTCACTATACCTTTAGATACACCATCCAAAATTCGTCTGATAAATTAACATGAATGAGGTTTAACAAAATCGAATCTCTTTCTCCTATTTATTTCTGAAATGAAAGGTTTCTTTCTAGCTGTCCTGACGTAATAACTTCCTTCATGTCAGCCATTCCGTAGAGTCTGTACACTAAAAGTTTCATGTGAAGTATTAGCAACATCTTTGGCCAACTGCATATAATGAAGAAATTAATTTCTTAACCTCTTTGATAATGCAACGTTTTTCCTTGGAGAAAATATTTGGAAGTCGTCCACTGGGGTGGGAAAAATTTTTTATTTTCTGTCGATAATGTCTCTTTTAACTTTTTGACAACACTTCTAACAGTTCTAACACTTCTTACGTCCAGTTGTATTCCTGGTGAATCTTTACATTATGGTAACTTGGCGATTTTTTGGCGAAAATTTGGCGATTAACCCTGCTACAGCAACCTCCTAGATTTTTTTGGACGGCATTTTGTTTTCACGACGTAAAGGCATTTTTTTTAACTCAACATTTTTTCCAACAATCTACTAGCCGAATTACGCGTATACTAGAACTTTTATGGAACAAAAATGCTTAATCATGACGAAGATTAGGTGCGAAATTGGGAGATAGTGAAGAATCGCAAACTGCTTGCCGCGTTTTTAAGAATTGCAAATACACGGTATCCATGTACACGTCGACCTATTTTCACTTAAAAAAAATCCCAGAATTGCACAAAAATGGCATTGCGCACACTCTTGACTTTATCTATCGACCTATTTTCATTTAAAAAGTCAAAGAAACTTGACAAAAATTCAATTCTTCTTACTCTTGTAAAAAGCGCCAAACAAATAAGTGGGCGATCATGCACTTTAGCAGCAAAATTGTTTCTAAGTATTATTAGTCAAAAAATCACGACCGGAATTTTCCGGAAAATGTCACGGTACATGTCTCATGATCTTTCATTTCTCTGAGACAAAATAATCTGTGATTCGAATTGTGCACTTCTCAGATTATTGCTAAACTCCTAGCTAGTAAGCTTTATCGCCTTACCAAAATATAGCCAAACTACCTGTTACCATATTCTGAAGATTAGCCAAAAAATTGCCCCAACTGGAGTGGGAATGGGAAAAAATTGTCCCAACAGGGGTGGGGAAAAATTGCCTCAACTAAGGTGGGAAAAGAATAGCTCCAACTGAGGTGAGAAAAAATTGCCCCAACTAAGGTGGGAAAAAAATTGCCCCAACTGGGGTGGGAAAAAATTGCCCAACTAAGGTGGGGAAAAATTGCCCCAACTGGGGAGGGGAAAAATTGCCCCAACTAAGGTGGGAAAAAAATTGCCCTAACTGGGGTGGGGAAAAATTGCCCAAGAAAATTGGGAAAGAATTGCCCCAACTACTTTTCCCCTTTCGTAATAAAGGAAATGCTTCATAATTTTAGCTGGTCATAAGGAACACAAGAGGTAATAAACATGCAAATCTAATAAAGCTTTCGTTTTAATATGCCTTTCACAAAATATACAACAAAATCGTAAATTTGGATGTCAAAAATGTATTGCCAAAGATCATACAACAAAATGAGAAAACAAAATTTAATATTTTGTGTTTATACCTTTTGCACTCATAACTTTCTCATAGAGAAAACCGAAGTTCTGGTTGTTGAGAAGCTTCTATTGGGAAAAACCAAAGTCCTGATGGAAATTCTGTGACACTCGTGCAGGAGTACCACTCCTCATTATACAAGTTCATTATTACGAAATTTATGATTACTGACTTCTAGGTCCAATTTGTGCCATAAATTTTAAATTAAATTTATGTCGGACGATTCAGGTGGTATCTTTAACTGGCGAGTAATGATTACCAGGTGAAGTTCACTATACCTTTAGGGTTACCATCCAAAATTCGTCTGATAAATTAACATGAATGAGGTTTAACAAAATCTAATCACTTTCTCGTATTTATTTCTGAAATGAAAGGTTTCTTTCTAGCTGCCCTTACGTAATAACTTCCTCCATGTCAGCCATTCCGTAGGGTCTGTACACTAAAAGTTTGATGTGAAGTATTAGCAAACATCTTTGGCCAACTGCATATAATGAAGAAATTAATTTCTTAACCTCTTTGATAATGCAACGTTTTCCCTTGGAGAAAACATTTGGAAGTCGTCCACTGGGGTGGGAAAAAAATTTTTTTTTTCTGTCGATATTGTCTCTTTGAACTTTTTGACAACAGTTCTAACAGTTCTAACACTTCTCACGTCCAGTTGTATTCCTGTTGAATCTTTACATTATGGTAACTTGGCGATTTTTTGGCGAAAATTTGGCGATTAACCCTGCTATAGCAACCTCCTAGTTTTTTTTGGACGGCATTTTGTTTTCACGACGTAAAGGCATTTTTTTTAACTCAACATTTTTTCCAACAATCTACTAGCCGAATTACGCGTATACTAGAACTTTTATGGAACAAAAATGCTTAATCATGACGAAGATTAGGTGCGAAATTGGGAGATAGTGAAGAATCGCAAACTGCTTGCCGCGTTTTTAAGAATTGCAAATACACGGTATCCATGTACACGTCGACCTATTTTCACTTAAAAAAAATCCCAGAATTGCACAAAAATGGCATTGCGCACACTCTTGACTTTATCTATCGACCTATTTTCATTTAAAAAGTCAAAGAAACTTGACAAAAATTCAATTCTTCTTACTCTTGTAAAAAGCGCCAAACAAATAAGTGGGCGATCATGCACTTTAGCAGCAAAATTGTTTCTAAGTATTATTAGTCAAAAAATCACGACCGGAATTTTCCGGAAAATGTCACGGTACATGTCTCATGATCTTTCATTTCTCTGAGACAAAATAATCTGTGATTCGAATTGTGCACTTCTCAGATTATTGCTAAACTCCTAGCTAGTAAGCTTTATCGCCTTACCAAAATATAGCCAAACTACCTGTTACCATATTCTGAAGATTAGCCAAAAAATTGCCCCAACTGGAGTGGGAATGGGAAAAAATTGTCCCAACAGGGGTGGGGAAAAATTGCCTCAACTAAGGTGGGAAAAGAATAGCTCCAACTGAGGTGAGAAAAAATTGCCCCAACTAAGGTGGGAAAAAAATTGCCCCAACTGGGGTGGGAAAAAATTGCCCAACTAAGGTGGGGAAAAATTGCCCCAACTGGGGAGGGGAAAAATTGCCCCAACTAAGGTGGGAAAAAAATTGCCCTAACTGGGGTGGGGAAAAATTGCCCAAGAAAATTGGGAAAGAATTGCCCCAACTACTTTTCCCCTTTCGTAATAAAGGAAATGCTTCATAATTTTAGCTGGTCATAAGGAACACAAGAGGTAATAAACATGCAAATCTAATAAAGCTTTCGTTTTAATATGCCTTTCACAAAATATACAACAAAATCGTAAATTTGGATGTCAAAAATGTATTGCCAAAGATCATACAACAAAATGAGAAAACAAAATTTAATATTTTGTGTTTATACCTTTTGCACTCATAACTTTCTCATAGAGAAAACCGAAGTTCTGGTTGTTGAGAAGCTTCTATTGGGAAAAACCAAAGTCCTGATGGAAATTCTGTGACACTCGTGCAGGAGTACCACTCCTCATTATACAAGTTCATTATTACGAAATTTATGATTACTGACTTCTAGGTCCAATTTGTGCCATAAATTTTAAATTAAATTTATGTCGGACGATTCAGGTGGTATCTTTAACTGGCGAGTAATGATTACCAGGTGAAGTTCACTATACCTTTAGGGTTACCATCCAAAATTCGTCTGATAAATTAACATGAATGAGGTTTAACAAAATCTAATCACTTTCTCGTATTTATTTCTGAAATGAAAGGTTTCTTTCTAGCTGCCCTTACGTAATAACTTCCTCCATGTCAGCCATTCCGTAGGGTCTGTACACTAAAAGTTTGATGTGAAGTATTAGCAAACATCTTTGGCCAACTGCATATAATGAAGAAATTAATTTCTTAACCTCTTTGATAATGCAACGTTTTCCCTTGGAGAAAACATTTGGAAGTCGTCCACTGGGGTGGGAAAAAATTTTTTTTTTTCTGTCGATATTGTCTCTTTGAACTTTTTGACAACAGTTCTAACAGTTCTAACACTTCTCACGTCCAGTTGTATTCCTGTTGAATCTTTACATTATGGTAACTTGGCGATTTTTTGGCGAAAATTTGGCGATTAACCCTGCTATAGCAACCTCCTAGTTTTTTTTGGACGGCATTTTGTTTTCACGACGTAAAGGCATTTTTTTTAACTCAACATTTTTTCCAACAATCTACTAGCCGAATTACGCGTATACTAGAACTTTTATGGAACAAAAATGCTTAATCATGACGAAGATTAGGTGCGAAATTGGGAGATAGTGAAGAATCGCAAACTGCTTGCCGCGTTTTTAAGAATTGCAAATACACGGTATCCATGTACACGTCGACCTATTTTCACTTAAAAAAAATCCCAGAATTGCACAAAAATGGCATTGCGCACACTCTTGACTTTATCTATCGACCTATTTTCATTTAAAAAGTCAAAGAAACTTGACAAAAATTCAATTCTTCTTACTCTTGTAAAAAGCGCCAAACAAATAAGTGGGCGATCATGCACTTTAGCAGCAAAATTGTTTCTAAGTATTATTAGTCAAAAAATCACGACCGGAATTTTCCGGAAAATGTCACGGTACATGTCTCATGATCTTTCATTTCTCTGAGACGAAATAATCTGTGATTCGAATTGTGCACTTCTCAGATTATTGCTAAACTCCTAGCTAGTAAGCTTTATCGCCTTACCAAAATATAGCCAAACTACCTGTTACCATATTCTGAAGATTAGCCAAAAATTGCCCCAACTGGAGTGGGAATGGGAAAAAATTGTCCCAACAGGGGTGGGGAAAAATTGCCTCAACTAAGGTGGGAAAAGAATAGCTCCAACTGAGGTGAGAAAAAATTGCCCCAACTAAGGTGGGAAAAAAATTGCCCCAACTGGGATGGGAAAAAATTGCCCAACTAAGGTGGGGAAAAATTGCCCCAACTGGGGAGGGGAAAAATTGCCCCAACTAAGGTGGGAAAAAAATTGCCCTAACTGGGGTGGGGAAAAATTGCCCAAGCAAATTCGGAAAGAATTGCCCCAACTACTTTTCCCCCTTCGTAATAAAGGAAATGCTTCATAATTTTAGCTGGTCATAAGGAACACAAGAGGTAATAAACATGCAAATCTAATAAAACTTTCGTTTTAATATGCCTTTCACAAAATATACAACAAAATCGTAAATTTGGATGTCAAAAATGTATTGCCAAAGATCATACAACAAAATGAGAAAACAAAATTTAATATTTTGTGTTTATACCTTTTGCACTCATAACTTTCTCATAGAGAAAACCGAAGTTCTGGTTGTTGAGAAGCTTCTATTGGGAAAAACCAAAGTCCTGATGGAAATTCTGTGACACTCGTGCAGGAGTACCACTCCTCATTATACAAGTTCATTATTACGAAATTTATGATTACTGACTTCTAGGTCCAATTTGTGCCATAAATTTTAAATTAAATTTTTGTCGGACGATTCAGGTGGTATCTTTAACTGGCGAGTAATGATTACCAGGTGCAGTTCACTATACCTTTAGGGTTACCATCCAAAATTCGTCTGATAAATTAACATGAATGAGGTTTAACAAAATCTAATCACTGTCTCGTATTTATTTCTGAAATGAAAGGTTTCTTTCTAGCTGCCCTTACGTAATAACTTCCTCCATGTCAGCCATTCCGTAGGGTCTGTACACTAAAAGTTTGATGTGAAGTATTAGCAACATCTTTGGCCAACTGCATATAATGAAGAAATTAATTTCTTAACCTCTTTGATAATGCAACGTTTTCCCTTGGAGAAAACATTTGGAAGTCGTCCACTGGGGTGGGAAAAAAATTTTTATTTTCTGTCGATATTGTCTCTTTGAACTTTTTGACAACAGTTCTAACAGTTCTAACACTTCTCACGTCCAGTTGTATTCCTGGTGAATCTTTACATTATGGTAACTTGGCGATTTTTTGGCGAAAATTTGGCGATTAACCCTGCTATAGCAACCTCCTAGTTTTTTTTGGACGGCATTTTGTTTTCACGACGTAAAGGCATTTTTTTTAACTCAACATTTTTTCCAACAATCTACTAGCCGAATTACGCTTATACTAGAACTTTTATGGAACAAAAATGCTTAATCATGACAAAGACTAGGTGCGAAATTGGGAGATAGTGAAGAATCGCAAACTGCTTGCCGCGTTTTTAAGAATTGCAAATACACGGTATCCATGTACACGTCGACCTATTTTCACTTAAAAAAAATCCCAGAATTGCACAAAAATGGCATTGCGCACACTCTTGACTTTATCTATCGACCTATTTTCATTTAAAAAGTCAAAGAAACTTGACAAAAATTCAATTCTTCTTACTCTTGTAAAAAGCGCCAAACAAATAAGTGGGCGATCATGCACTTTAGCAGCAAAATTGTTTCTAAGTATTATTAGTCAAAAAATCACGACCGGAATTTTCCGGAAAATGTCACGGTACATGTCTCATGATCTTTCATTTCTCTGAGACGAAATAATCTGTGATTCGAATTGTGCACTTCTCAGATTATTGCTAAACTCCTAGCTAGTAAGCTTTATCGCCTTACCAAAATATAGCCAAACTACCTGTTACCATATTCTGAAGATTAACCAAAAAATTGCCCCAACTGGAGTGGGAAAAAATTGCTCCAACTGAGGTGAGAAAAAATTGCCCCAACTGGGGTTGGAAAATAATTGCCCTAACTGGGGTGGGAAAAAATTGCCCCAACTGGGGTGGGGAAAAATTGCCCCAAATGGTGTGGGAAAAAAATGTCCCAACTGTGGTGGGAAAAAATTTCCCCAACTAAGGTGGGAAAAGAATTGCCCCAAATACTTTTCCCCCTTCGCAATAAAGGAAATGCTTGATAATTTTAGCTGGTCATAACGAACACAAGAGATAATAAACATGCAAATCTAATAAAACTTTCGTTTTAATGTGCCTTTCACAAAATATACAACAAAATCGTAAATTTGGATGTCAAAAATATATTGCCAAAGATCATACAACAAAATGAGGAAACAAAATTTAATATTTTGTGTTTATACCTTTTGCACTCATAACGGCTTGTAATCTATTTAAAACCAAAGTCCTGATGGAAATTCTGTGACACACGTGCAGGAGTACCACTCCTCATTATACAAGTTCATTAAACGAAATTTTATGTTTACTGACTTCTATGTCCAATTTGTGCCATAAATTTTAAATTGAATTTATGTCGGATGATTCAGGTAGTATCTTTAACTCGCGAGTAACGATTGCCAGGTGAAGTTCACTATACCTTTAGATACACCATCCAAAATTCGTCTGATAAATTAACATGAATGAAATTTAACAAAATCGAATCTCTTTCTCCTATTTATTTCTGAAATGAAAGGTTCCTTTCTAGCTGTCCTGACGTAATAACTTCCTTCATGTCAGCCATTCCGTAGAGTCTGTACACTAAAAGTTTCATGTGAAGTATTACCAACATCTTTGGCCAACTGCATATAATGAAGAAATTAATTTCTTAACCTCTTTGATAATGCAACGTTTTCCCTTGGAGAAAACATTTGGAAGTCGTCCACTGGGGTGGGAAAAATTTTTTATTTTCTGTCGATAATGTCTCTTTTAACTTTTTGACAACACTTCTAACAGTTCTAACACTTCTTACGTCCAGTTGTATTCCTGGTGAATCTTTACATTATGGTAACTTGGCGATTTTTTGGCGAAAATTTGGCGATTAACCCTGCTACAGCAACCTCCTAGATTTTTTTGGACGGCATTTTGTTTTCACGACGTAAAGGCATTTTTTTTAACTCAACATTTTTTCCAAGAATCTACTAGCCGAATTACGCGTATACTAGAACTTTTATGGAACAAAAATGCTTAATCATGACGAAGATTAGGTGCGAAATTGGGAGATAGTGAAGAATCGCAAACTGCTTGCCGCGTTTTTAAGAATTGCAAATACACGGTATCCACGTACACGTCGACCTATTTTCACTTAAAAAAAATCCCAGAATTGCACAAAAATGGCATTGCGCACACTCTTGACTTTATCTATCGACCTATTTTCATTTAAAAAGTCAAAGAAACTTGACAAAAATTCAATTCTTCTTACTCTTGTAAAAAGCGCCAAACAAATAAGTGGGCGATCATGCACTTTAGCAGCAAAATTGTTTCTAAGTATTATTAGTCAAAAAATCACGACCGGAATTTTCCGGAAAATGTCACGGTACATGTCTCATGATCTTTCATTTCTCTGAGACAAAATAATCTGTGATTCAAATTGTGCACTTCTCAGATTATTGCTAAACTCCTAGCTAGTAAGCTTTATCGCCTTACCAAAATATAGCCAAACTACCTGTTACCATATTCTGAAGATTAGCCAAAAATTGCCCCAACTGGAGTGGGAATGGGAAAAAATTGTCCCAACAGGGGTTTGGAAAAATTGCCTCAACTAAGGTGGGAAAAGAATAGCTCCAACTGAGGTGAGAAAAAATTGCCCCAACTAACGTGGGAAAAAAATTGCCCCAACTGGGATGGGAAAAAATTGCCCAACTAAGGTGGGGAAAAATTGCCCCAACTGGGGAGGGGAAAAATTGCCCCAACTGGGGAGGGGAAAAATTGCCCCAACTAAGGTGGGAAAAAATTGCCGTAACTGGGGTGGGGAAAAATTGCCCAAGAAAATTGGGAAAGAATTGCCCCAACTACTTTTCCCCCTTCGTAATAAAGGAAATGCTTCATAATTTTAGCTGGTCATAAGGAACACAAGAGGTAAGAAACATGCAAATCTAATAAAACTTTCGTTTTAATATGCCTTTCACAAAATATACAAAATCGTAAATTTGGATGTCAAAAATATATTGCCAAAGATCATACAACAAAATGAGGAAACAAAATTTAATATTTTGTGTTTATACCTTTTGCACTCATAACGGCTTGTAATCTATTTAAAACCAAAGTCCTGATGGAAATTCTGTGACACACGTGCAGGAGTACCACTCCTCATTATACAAGTTCATTATTACGAAATTTTATGTTTACTGACTTCTATGTCCAATTTGTGCCATAAATTTTAAATTGAATTTATGTCGGATGATTCAGGTAGTATCTTTAACTGGCGAGTAACGATTGCCAGGTGAAGTTCACTATACCTTTAGATACACCATCCAAAATTCGTCTGATAAATTAACATGAATGAGGTTTAACAAAATCGAATCTCTTTCTCCTATTTATTTCTGAAATGAAAGGTTTCTTTCTAGCTGTCCTGACGTAATAACTTCCTTCATGTCAGCCATTCCGTAGAGTCTGTACACTAAAAGTTTCATGTGAAGTATTAGCAACATCTTTGGCCAACTGCATATAATGAAGAAATTAATTTCTTAACCTCTTTGATAATGCAACGTTTTTCCTTGGAGAAAATATTTGGAAGTCGTCCACTGGGGTGGGAAAAAAATTTTTATTTTCTGTCGATAATGTCTCTTTTAACTTTTTGACAACACTTCTAACAGTTCTAACACTTCTTACGTCCAGTTGTATTCCTGGTGAATCTTTACATTATGGTAACTTGGCGATTTTTTGGCGAAAATTTGGCGATTAACCCTGCTACAGCAACCTCCTAGATTTTTTTGGACGGCATTTTGTTTTCACGACGTAAAGGCATTTTTTTAACTCAACATTTTTTCCAACAATCTACTAGCCGAATTACGCGTATACTAGAACTTTTATGGAACAAAAATGCTTAATCATGACGAAGATTAGGTGCGAAATTGGGAGATAGTGAAGAATCGCAAACTGCTTGCCGCGTTTTTAAGAATTGCAAATACACGGTATCCATGTACACGTCGACCTATTTTCACTTAAAAAAAATCCCAGAATTGCACAAAAATGGCATTGCGCACACTCTTGACTTTATCTATCGACCTATTTTCATTTAAAAAGTCAAAGAAACTTGACAAAAATTCAATTCTTCTTACTCTTGTAAAAAGCGCCAAACAAATAAGTGGGCGATCATGCACTTTAGCAGCAAAATTGTTTCTAAGTATTATTAGTCAAAAAATCACGACCGGAATTTTCCGGAAAATGTCACGGTACATGTCTCATGATCTTTCATTTCTCTGAGACAAAATAATCTGTGATTCGAATTGTGCACTTCTCAGATTATTGCTAAACTCCTAGCTAGTAAGCTTTATCGCCTTACCAAAATATAGCCAAACTACCTGTTACCATATTCTGAAGATTAGCCAAAAAATTGCCCCAACTGGAGTGGGAATGGGAAAAAATTGTCCCAACAGGGGTGGGGAAAAATTGCCTCAACTAAGGTGGGAAAAGAATAGCTCCAACTGAGGTGAGAAAAAATTGCCCCAACTAAGGTGGGAAAAAAATTGCCCCAACTGGGGTGGGAAAAAATTGCCCAACTAAGGTGGGGAAAAATTGCCCCAACTGGGGAGGGGAAAAATTGCCCCAACTAAGGTGGGAAAAAAATTGCCCTAACTGGGGTGGGGAAAAATTGCCCAAGAAAATTGGGAAAGAATTGCCCCAACTACTTTTCCCCTTTCGTAATAAAGGAAATGCTTCATAATTTTAGCTGGTCATAAGGAACACAAGAGGTAATAAACATGCAAATCTAATAAAGCTTTCGTTTTAATATGCCTTTCACAAAATATACAACAAAATCGTAAATTTGGATGTCAAAAATGTATTGCCAAAGATCATACAACAAAATGAGAAAACAAAATTTAATATTTTGTGTTTATACCTTTTGCACTCATAACTTTCTCATAGAGAAAACCGAAGTTCTGGTTGTTGAGAAGCTTCTATTGGGAAAAACCAAAGTCCTGATGGAAATTCTGTGACACTCGTGCAGGAGTACCACTCCTCATTATACAAGTTCATTATTACGAAATTTATGATTACTGACTTCTAGGTCCAATTTGTGCCATAAATTTTAAATTAAATTTATGTCGGACGATTCAGGTGGTATCTTTAACTGGCGAGTAATGATTACCAGGTGAAGTTCACTATACCTTTAGGGTTACCATCCAAAATTCGTCTGATAAATTAACATGAATGAGGTTTAACAAAATCTAATCACTTTCTCGTATTTATTTCTGAAATGAAAGGTTTCTTTCTAGCTGCCCTTACGTAATAACTTCCTCCATGTCAGCCATTCCGTAGGGTCTGTACACTAAAAGTTTGATGTGAAGTATTAGCAAACATCTTTGGCCAACTGCATATAATGAAGAAATTAATTTCTTAACCTCTTTGATAATGCAACGTTTTCCCTTGGAGAAAACATTTGGAAGTCGTCCACTGGGGTGGGAAAAAATTTTTTTTTTCTGTCGATATTGTCTCTTTGAACTTTTTGACAACAGTTCTAACAGTTCTAACACTTCTCACGTCCAGTTGTATTCCTGTTGAATCTTTACATTATGGTAACTTGGCGATTTTTTGGCGAAAATTTGGCGATTAACCCTGCTATAGCAACCTCCTAGTTTTTTTTGGACGGCATTTTGTTTTCACGACGTAAAGGCATTTTTTTAACTCAACATTTTTTCCAACAATCTACTAGCCGAATTACGCTTATACTAGAACTTTTATGGAACAAAAATGCTTAATCATGACGAAGACTAGGTGCGAAATTGGGAGATAGTGAAGAATCGCAAACTGCTTGCCGCGTTTTTAAGAATTGCAAATACACGGTATCCATGTACACGTCGACCTATTTTCACTTAAAAAAAATCCCAGAATTGCACAAAAATGACATTGCGCATACTCTTGACTTTATCTATCGACCTATTTTCATTTAAAAAGTCAAAGAAACTTGACAAAAATTCAATTCTTCTTACTCTTGTAAAAAGCGCCAAACAAATAAGTGGGCTATCCTGCACTTTAGCAGCAAAATTGTTTCTAAGTATTATTAGCTAAAAAATCACGACCGGAATTTTCCAGAAAATGTCACATTACATGTCTCATGATCTTTCATTTCTCTGAGACAAAATAATCTGTGATTCGAATTGTGCACTTCTCAGATTATTGCTAAACTGTAGCTAGTAAGCTTTATCGCCTTACCAAAATATAGCCAAAATACCTATTACCATATTCTTAAGATTAGCCAAAAAATTGTCCCAACTGGAGTGGGAAATAATTGCTCCAACTGAGGTGAAAAAAAATTGCCCCAACTAAGGTGGGAAAAAAATTGCCCCAACTGATGTGGGAAAAAATTGCCCAACTAAGGTGGGGAAAAATTGCACCAACTGGGGAGGGGAAAAATTGCCCCAAATAACGTGGGAAAAAAATTGCCCCAACTGGGGTGAGGAAAAAATTCTCCCAACTAAGGTGGGAAAAAAATTGCCCCAACTACTTTTCCCCCTTCGCGATAAAGGAAATGCTTCATAATTTTAGCTGGTCATAAGGAACACAAGAGATAATAAACATGCAAATCTAGTAAAACTTTCGTTTTAATATGCCTTTCACAAAATATACAACAAAATCGTAAATTTGGATGTCAAAAATGTATTGCCAAAGATCATACAACAAAATGAGGAAAAAAAATTTAATATTTTGTGTTTATACCTTTTGCACTCATAACTTTCTCATAGAGAAAACCGAAGTTCTGGTTGTTGAGAAGGTTCTATTGGGAAAAAACCAAAGTCCTGATGGAAATTCTGTGACACTCGTGCAGGAGTACCACTCCTCATTATACAAGTTCATTATTACGAAATTTATGATTACTGACTTCTAGGTCCAATTTGTGCCATAAATTTTAAATTGAATTTATGTCGGACGATTCAGGTGGTATCTTTAACTCGCGAGTAACGATTGCCAGGTTAAGTTCACTATACCTTTAGGGTCCCCCCGGGGGTCGACGTAGAGAACTCTGCGAAGCTACTGGCTAGGATCTGTACCTAGGCAGTCTCCGCCACGGGGGTATATCATTTTTGAACTTGGCGGTTCCAGAACCCCTGAGGGAAGACTGTACGGTTGGACCAAAGGGGGGAAAGGCTATAGGCCCATGGGCAGGTGGCTTCGCTTGCGAGCCATGGTATTGGTAGCGGTAATGTGGTGGCTATTCGACTACGACTCTGGTATTCCATGTCAAACCTTCTGCTTAGAGGACTGGCCGGTAGTACTGGTAGGGGCGACACCGACCGGTAGAGCGGCCAAGATTATAGGACCACACCTCATTGTGGTATCGGTTCGCGGGGAGTGGTGACCCCCGTTGACCCGTTCAGACGTGAGGAATGAGAGCAACTTTTTGATCCGTCGCCCGTAAGTGTGGGACGAGGGGACGGTGTATCGTTACATTTCTAAGCTCTTCGTGGGCACTTTAGTCTGTTAAACCACCTCCCGCCTGATACGGAGACATTAAGGGTGACAGACCCGGTAGTACGGTTGGAAAGCGACTGTGGAACCGGTAAATTTAAATACCTTTAGGGTCACCATCCAAAATTCGTCTGATAAATTAACATGAATGAGGTTTAACAAAATCTAATCACTTTCTCGTATTTATTTCTGAAATGAAAGGTTTCTTTCTAGCTGCCCTTACGTAATAACTTCCTCCATGTCAGCCATTCCGTAGAGTCTGTACACTAAAAGTTTGATGTGAAGTATTAGCAACATCTTCGGCCAACTGCATATAATGAAGAAATTAATTTCTTAACTTCTTTGATAATGTAACGTTTTCCCTTGGAGAAAACATTTGGAAGTCGTCCACTGGGGTGGGAAAAAATTTTTATTTTCTGTCGATAATGTCTCTCTGAATTTTTTGACAACACTTCTAACAGTTCTAACACTTCTTACGTCCAGTTGTATTCCTGGTGAATCTTTCCATGATGGTAACTTGGCGATTTTTTGGCGAAAATTTGGCGATTAACCCTGTTACAGGAACCTCCTAGTTTTTTTTTGGACGGCATTTTGTTTTCACGAAGTAAAGGCATTTTTTTAACTCAACATTTTTTTCCAACAATCTACTAGCCGAATTACGCTTATACTAGAACTTTTATGGAAAAAAATGCTTAATCATGACGAAGATTAGATGCGAAATTGGGAGATAGTGAAGAATAGCAAACTGCTTGCCGCGTATTTAAGAGTTGCACATAAACAGTATCCATGTACACGTCGACCTATTTTCACTTAAGAAAACATCCCAGAATTGCACAAAAATGGCATTGCGCACACACTTGACTTTATCTATCGACCTATTTTCACTTAAAAAGTCAAAGAAAATTGACAAAAATCCAATTCTTACTCTTGTAAAAAGCGCCAAACAAATAAGTGGGCGATCCTGCACTTTAGCAGCAAAATTGTTTCTAAGTATTATTAGCTAAAAAATCACGACCGGAATTTTCCGGAAAAAGTCACGTTACATGTCTCATGATCTTTCATTTCTCTGAGACAAAATAATCTGTGATTCGAACTGTGTAATCCTCAGATTATTGCTAAACTCCTAGCTAGTAAGCTTCATCGCCTTACCAAAATATAGCCAAACTACCTGTTACCATATTCTTAAGATTAGCCAAAAAATTGCCCAAACAGCATTGGGAATGGGAAAAAAATTGCCCCAACTGGGGTGGGAAAAAATTGACCCAACTGGGGTGGGAAAAAATTGATCCAACTCACGTGGGAAAAAATTGCCACAACTGGGGTGGGAAAAAATTGCCCCAACTAGGGTGGGGAAAGTATTGCCCCAACTAGGGTGGGAAAAAATTGCCCCAACTAAGGTGGGAAAAAATTGCCCTAACTGGGGTTGGAAAAAATTGCCCCAACTGGGGTGGGAAAAAATTGCCCCAACTAGGGTGGGAAAAGAATTGCCCTAACTAGGGTGGGAAAAAATAGCCCCAACTGGAATGGGAAAAAATTGCCCCAAATGGGGTGGGAAAAAATTTTCCCAACTGGGGTGGGAAAAAATTGCCCCAACTGGGTTGTGAAAAAAATTGCCCCAACTAGGGTGGGAAAAAAACTGCCCCAACTGGGGTGGGAAAAAATTGCCCCAACTGGGGTGGTAAAAAATTGCCCCAACTGGGGTGGGAAAAAATTGCCCCAAATACTTTTCCCCCTTCGCAATAAAGGAAATGGTTGATAATTTTAGCTGGTCATAACGAACACAAGAGAATAAACATGCAAATCTAATAAAACTTTCGTTTTAATATGCCTTTCACAAAATATACAACAAAATCGTAAATTTGGATGTCAAAAATGTATTGCCAAAGATCATACAACGAAATGAGGAAACAAAATTTAATATTTTGTGTTTATACCTTTTGCACTCATAACGGCTTGTAATCTATTTCTCATAGAGAAAGTTCTGGTTGTTGAGAAGGTTCTATTGGGAAAAAACCAAAGTCCTGATGGAAATTCTGTGACACTCCTCATTATACAAGTTGATTATTACGAAATTTTATGTTTACTGACTTCTAGGTCCAATTTGTGCCATAAATTTTAAATTGAATTTATGTCGGTCGATTCAGGTAGTATCTTTAACTCGCGAGTAACAATTGCCAGGTGAAGTTCACTATACCTTTAGATACACCATCCCAAATTCGTCTGATAAATTAACATGAATGAGGTTTAACAAAATCGAATCTCTTTCTCCTATTTATTTCTGAAATGAAAGGTTTCTTTCTAGCTGCCCTTACGTAATAACTTCCTCCATGTCAGCCATTCCGTAGAGTCTGTACACTAAAAGTTTGATGTGAAGTATTAGCAACATCTTTGGCCAACTGCATATAATGAAGAAATTAATTTCTTAACTTCTTTGATAATGCAACGTTTTCCCTTGGAGAAAACATTTGGAAGTCGTCCACTGGGGTGGGAAAAAATTTTTAATTCCTGTCGATAATGTCGTCGAATTTTTTGACAACACTTCTAACAGTTCTAACACTTCTTACGTCCAGTTGTATTCCTGGTGAATCTTTCCATGATGGTAACTTGCGATTTTTTGGCGAAAATTTGGCGATTAACCCTGCTACAGCAACCTCCTAGTTTTTTTGGACGGCATTTTGTTTTCACGAAGTAAAGGCATTTTTTTTAACTCAACATTTTTTCCAACAATCTACTAGCCGAATTACGCTTATACTAGAACTTTTATGGAACAAAAATGCTTAATCATGACGAAGATTAGATGCGAAATTGGGAGATAGTGAAGAATCGCAAAATGCTTGCCGCGTTTTTAAGAATTGCAAATACACGGTATCCATGTACACGTCGACCTATTTTCACTTAAAAAAAATCCCAGAATTGCACAAAAATGGCATTGCGCACACTCTTGACTTTATCTATCGACCTATTTTCATTTAAAAAGTCAAAGAAACTTGACAAAAATTCAATTCTTCTTACTCTTGTAAAAAGCGCCAAACAAATAAGTGGGCGATACTGCACTTTAGCAGCAAAATTGTTTCTAAGTATTATTAGCTAAAAAATCACGACCGGAATTTTCCGGAAAATGTCACATTACATGTCTCATGATCTTTCATTTCTCTGAGACAAAATAATCTGTGATTCGAATTGTGCACTTCTCAGATTATTGCTAAACTCCTAGCTAGTAAGCTTAATCGGCTTACCAAAATATAGCCAAACTACCTGTTACCATATTCTTAAGACTTGCCAAAAAATTGCCCCAACAGGGGTGGGGAAAAATTGCCCAACTAAGGTGGGGAAAAAATTGCACCAACTGGGGAGGGGAAAAAATTGCCCCAAATAACGTGGGAAAAAAATTGCCCCAAATGGGGTGAGGAAAAAATTGGCCCAACTAAGGTGGGAAAAAAATTGCCCCAACTACTTTTCCCCCTTCGCAATAAAGGAAATGCTTCATAATTTTAGCTGGTCATAAGGAACACAAGAGATAATAAAAATCCAAATCTAGTAAAACTTTCGTTTTAATATGCCTTTCACAAAATATACAACAAAATCGTAAATTTGGATGTCAAAAATGTATTGCCAAAGATCATACAACAAAATGAGGAAAAAAAATTTAATATTTTGTGTTTATACCTTTTGCACTCATAACTTTCTCATAGAGAAAACCGAAGTTCTGGTTGTTGAGAAGGTTCTATTGGGAAAAAACCAAAGTCCTGATGGAAATTCTGTGACACTCGTGCAGGAGTACCACTCCTCATTATACAAGTTCATTATTACGAAATTTATGATTACTGACTTCTAGGTGAAATTTGTGCCATAAATTTTAAATTGAATTTATGTCGGACGATTCAGGTGGTATCTTTAACTCGCGAGTAACGATGCCAGGTTAAGTTCACTATACCTTTAGGGCCCCCCGGGGGTCGACGTAGAGAACTCTGCGAAGGTACTGGCTAGGATGT
Organism: Stegodyphus dumicola; assembly: GCF_044657685.1. Classification (NCBI taxonomy): domain Eukaryota; kingdom Metazoa; phylum Arthropoda; class Arachnida; order Araneae; family Eresidae; genus Stegodyphus; species Stegodyphus dumicola. The sequence continues at coordinate 177,419,785 of NC_140776.1, read as the reverse complement.
GTACCTAGGCAGTCTCGGCCACGGGGGTATATCATTTTTGAACTTGGCGGTTTCAGAACCCCTGAGGGAAGACTGTACGGTTGGACCAAAGGGGGAAAAGGCTATAGGCCACTGGGCAGGTGACGTCGCTTGCGAGCCATGGTATTGGTAGCGGTAATGTGGTGGCTATTCGACTACGACTCTGGTATTCCATGTCAAACCTTCTGCTTAGTGGACTGCCCGGTAGTACTGGTAGGGGCGCAACCGAGGGGTAGAGCGGCCAAGATTATAGGACCACACCTCATGGTGGTCTCGGTTCGCGGGGAGTGGTGACCCCCGTTGACCCGTTCAGACGTCAGGAATGAGAGCAACTTTTTGATCCGTCGCCCGTAAGTGTGGGACGAGGGGCGGTGTATCGTTACATTTCTAAGCTCTTCGTGGGCACTTTAGTCTGTTAAACCACCTCCCGCCTGATACGGAGACATTGAGGTTGACAGACCCGGTAGTACGGTTGGAAGGCGACTGTGGAACCAGTAAATTTAAATACCTTTAGGGTCACCATCCAAAATTCGTCTGATAAATTAACATGAATGAGGTTTAACAAAATCGAATCACTTTCTCCTACTTATTTCTGAAATGAAAGGTTTCTTTCTAGCTGCCCTTACGTAATAACTTCCTCCATGTCAGCCATTCCGTAGAGTCTGTACACTAAAAGTTTGATGTGAAGTATTAGCAACATCTTTGGCCAACTGCATATAATGAAGAAATTAATTTCTTAACTTCTTTGATAATGCAACGTTTTCCCTTGGAGAAAACATTTGGAACTCGTCCACTGGGGTGGGAAAAATTTTTTAATTTCTGTCGATAATGTCTCTGAATTTTTTGACAACACTTCTAACAGTTCTAACACTTCTTACGTCCAGTTGTATTCCTGGTGAATCTTTCCATGATGGTAACTTGGCGATTTTTTGGCGAAAATTTGGCGATTAACCCTGCTACAGCAACCTCCTAGTTTTTTTTTGACGGCATTTTGTTTTCACGAAGTAAAGGCATTTTTTTTAACTCAACATTTTTTCCAACAATCTACTAGCCGAATTACGCTTATACTAGAACTTTTATGGAACAAAAATGCTTAATCATGACGAAGATTAGATGCGAAATTGGGAGATAGTGAAGAATCGCAAAATGCTTGCCGCGTTTTTAAGAATTGCAAATACACGGTATCCATGTACACGTCGACCTATTTTCACTTAAGAAAACATCCCAGAATTGCACAAAAATGGCATTGCGCACACACTTGACTTTATCTATCGACCTATTTTCACTTAAAAAGTCAAAGAAAATTGACAAAAATCCAATTCTTACTCTTGTAAAAAGCGCCAAACAAATAAGTGGGCGATCCTGCACTTTAGCAGCAAAATTGTTTCTAAGTATTATTAGCTAAAAAATCACGACCGGAATTTTCCGGAAAAAGTCACGTTACATGTCTCATGATCTTTCATTTCTCTGAGACAAAATAATCTGTGATTCGAACTGTGTAATCCTCAGATTATTGCTAAACTCCTAGCTAGTAAGCTTTATCGCCTTACCAAAATATAGCCAAACTACCTGTTACCATATTCTTAAGATTAGCCAAAAAATTGCCCAAACAGGATTGGGAATGGGAAAAAAATTGCACCAAATGGGGTGGGAAAAAATTGACCCAACTGGGGTGGGAAAAAATTGATCCAACTCACGTGGGAAAAAATTGCCACAACTGGGGAGGGAAAAAAATTGCCCCAACTAGGGTGGGGAAAGAATTGCCCCAACTAGGGTGGGAAAAAATTGCCCCAACTAAGGTGGGAAAAAATTGCCCTAACTGGGGTTGGAAAAAATTGCCCCAACTGGGGTGGGAAAAAATTGCCCCAACTAGGGTGGAAAAAAATTGCCCCAACTAGGGTGGGAAAAAATAGCCCCAACTGGAATGGGAAAAAATTGCCCCAAATGGGGTGGGAAAAAATTTTCCCAACTGGGGTGGGAAAAAAATTTTCCCAACTGGGGTGGGAAAAAATTGCCCCAACTGGGGTGGGAAAAAATTGCCCCAACTGGGTTGTGAAAAAAATTGCCCCAACTAGGGTGGGAAAAAATAGCCCCAACTGGGGTGGAAAAAAATTGCCCCAACTAGGGTGGGAAAAAAATTGCCCCAACTGGGGTCGGAAAAAATTGCCCCAAATGGGGTGGGGAAAAAATTGCCCCAACTAAGGTGGGAAAAAATTGCCCCAAATACTTTTCCCCCTTCGCAATAAAGGAAATGCTTGATAATTTTAGCTGGTCATAACGAACACAAGAGATAATAAACATGCAAATCTAATAAAACTTTCGTTTTAGTATGCCTCTCACAAAATATACAACAAAATCGTAAATTTGAATGTCAAAAATGAGGAAACAAAATTTAATATTTTGTGTTTATACCTTTTGCACTCATAACGGCTTGTAATCTATTTCTCATAGAGAAAGTTCTGGTTGTTGAGAAGGTTCTATTGGGAAAAAACCAAAATCCTGATGGAAATTCTGTGACACTCCTCATTATACAAGTTCATTATTACGAAATTTTATGTTCACTGACTTCTAGGTCCAATTTGTGCCATAAATTTTAAATTGAATTTATGTCGGTCGATTCAGGTAGTATCTTTAACTCGCGAGTAACGATTGCCAGGTGAAGTTCACTATACCTTTAGATACACCATCCCAAATTCGTCTGATAAATTAACATGAATGAGGTTTAACAAAATCGAATCTCTTTCCCCTATTTATTTCTGAAATGAAAGGTTTCTTTCTAGCTGCCCTTACGTAATAACTTCCTCCATGTCAGCCATTCCGTAGAGTCTGTACACTAAAAGTTTAATGTGAAGTATTAGCAACATCTTTGGCCAACTGCAGATAATGAAGAAATTAATTTCTTAATTTCTTTGATAATGTAACGTTTTCCCTTGGAGAAAACTTTGGAAGTCGTCCACTGGGGTGGGAAAAAATTTTTTATTTTCTGTCGATAATGTCTCTTTGAATTTTTTGACAACACTTCTAACAGTTCTAACACTTCTCACGTCCAGTTGTATTCCTGGTGAATCTTTCCATTATGGTAACTTGGCGATTTTTTGGCGAAAATTTGGCGATTGACCCTGCTACAGCAACCTCCTAGTTTTGTTTTGGACGGTATTTTGTTTTCACGAAGTAAAGGCATTTTTTTTAACTCAACATTTTTTCCAACAATCTAGTAGCCGAATTACGCTTTTACTAGAACTTTTATGGAACAAAAATGCTTAATCATGACGAAGATTAGATGCGAAATTGGGAGATAGTGAAGAATCGCACACTGCTTGCCGCGTTTTTAAGAATTGCAAATACACGGTATCCATGCACACGTCGACCTATTTTCACTTAAAAAATCCCAGAATTGCTCAAAAATGGCATTGCGCACACTCTTGACTTTATCTATCGACCTATTTTCATTTAAAAAGTCAAAGAAACTTGACAAAAATTCAATTCTTCTTACTCTTGTAAAAAGCGCCAAACAAATAAGTGTGCGATACTGCACTTTAGCAGCAAAATTGTTTCTAAGTATTATTAGCTAAAAAATCACGACCGGAATTTTCCGGAAAAAGTCACGTTACATGTCTCATGATCTTTCATTTCTCTGAGACAAAATAATCTGTGATTCGAACTGTGTAATACTCAGATTATTGCTAAACTCCTAGCTAGTAAGCTTTATCACCTTACCAAAATATAGCCAAGCTACCTGTTACCATATTCTTAAGATTAGCCAAAAAATTGCCCCAACAGGATTGGGAATGGGAAAAAAATTGCCCCAACTGGGGTGGGAAAAAATTGACCCAACTGGGGTGGGAAAAAATTGATCCAACTCACGTGGGAAAATATTGCCACAACTGGGGTGGGAAAAAAATTGCTCCAACTAGGGTGGGGAAAAATTGCCCCAACTAGGTTGGGAAAAAATTGCCCCAACTAAATGTGGGAAAAAATTGCCCTAACTGGGGTGGGAAAAATTGCCCTAACTGGGGTGGGAAAAAAACTGCCCCAACTAGGGTGGGAAAAAAATTGCCCCAACTGGGGTGGAAAAAAATTGCCCCAAACGGGGTGGGAAAAAATTGCCCCAACTACTTTTCCCCCTTCGCAATAAAGGAAATGATTGATAATTTTAGCTGGTCATAACGAACACAAGAGATAATAAACATGCAAATCTAATAAAACATTCGTTTTAGTATGCCTCTCACAAAATATACAACAAAATCGTAAATTTGAATGTCAAAAATGAGGAAACAAAATTTAATATTTTGTGTTTATTCCTTTTGCACTCATAACGGCTTGTAATCTATTTCTCATAGAGAAAGTTCTGGTTGTTGAGAAGGTTCTATTGGGAAAAAACCAAAGTCCTGATGGAAATTCTGTGACACTCCTCATTATACAAGTTCATTATTACGAAATTTTATGTTCACTGACTTCTAGGTCCAATTTGTGCCATAAATTTTAAATTGAATTTATGTCGGTCGATTCAGGTAGTATCTTTAACTCGCGAGTAACGATTGCCAGGTGAAGTTCACTATACCTTTAGATACACCATCCCAAATTCGTCTGATAAATTAACATGAATGAGGTTTAACAAAATCTAATCTCTTTCCCCTATTTATTTCTGAAATGAAAGGTTTCTTTCTAGCTGCTCTTACGTAATAACTTCCTCCATGTCAGCCATTCCGTAGAGTCTGTACACTAAAAGTTTAATGTGAAGTATTAGCAACATCTTTGGCCAACTGCATATAATGAAGAAATTAATTTCTTAATTTCTTTGATAATGTAACGTTTTCCCTTGGAGAAAACATTTGGAAGTCGTCCACTGGGGTGGGAAAAATTTTTTTATTTTCTGTCGATAATGTCTCTGAATTTTTTGACAACAGTTCTAACAGTTCTAACACTTCTCACGTCCAGTTGTATTCCTGGTGAATCTTTCCATTATGGTAACTTGGCGATTTTTTGGCGAAAATTTGGCGATTAACCCTGCTACAGCAACCTCCTAGTTTTGTTTTGGACGGTATTTTGTTTTCACGAAGTAAAGGCATTTTTTTTAACTCAACATTTTTTCCAACAATCTAGTATTTTCCGGAAAATGTCACATGTCTCATTATCTTTCATTTCTCTGAGACAAAATAATCTGTGATTCGAATTGTGCACTTCTCAGATTATTGCTAAACTCTAGCTAGTAAGCTTTATCGCCTTACCAAAATATAGCCAAAATACCTATTACCATATTCTTAAGATTAGCCAAAAAATTGCCCCAACTGGAGTGGGAAAAAATTGCTCCAACTGAGGTGAGAAAAAATTGCCCCAACTAAGGTGGGAAAAAAATTGCCCCAACTAGGGTGGGAAAAAAATAGCCCCAACTGGGGTGGGGAAAAATTGCCCCAACTAGGGTGGGAAAAAATAGCCCCAACTGGGGTGGGAAAAAAATTGCCCCAAATGGGGTGGGAAAAAATAGCCCCAACTAGGGTGGGAAAAAAATTGCCCCAACTAGGGTGGGAAAAATAGCCCCAACTGGGGTGGGAAAAAATTGCCCCAAATGGGGTGGGGAAAAAAGAGCCCCAACTGGGGTGGGAAAAAATTGCCCCTACTAGGGTGAGAAAAAATAGCCCCAACTTGGGTGGGGAAAAAATTGCCCCAAATGGGTTGGGAAAAAATTGCCCCAAATACTTTTCCCCCTTCGCAATAAAGGAAATGCTTGATAATTTTAGCTGGTCATAACGAACACAAGAGATAATAAACATGCAAATCTAATAAAACTTTCGTTTTAGTATGCCTCTCACAAAATATACAAGAAAATCGTAAATTTGGATGTCAAAAATGAGGAAACAAAATTTAATATTTTGTGTTTATACCTTTTGCACTCATAACGGCTTGTAATCTATTTCTCATAGAGAAAGTACTGGTTGTTGAGAAGGTTATATTGGGAAAAAACCAAAGTCCTGATGGAAATTCTGCGACACTCCTCATTATACAAGTTCATTATTACGAAATTTTATGTTTACTGACTTCTAGGTCCAATTTGTGCCATAAATTTTAAATTGAATTTATGTCGGTCGATTCAGGTAGTATCTTTAACTCGCGAGTAACGTTTGCCAGGTGAAGTTCACTATACCTTTAGATACACCATCCCAAATTCGTCTGATAAATTAACATGAATGAGGTTTAACAAAATCGAATCTCTTTCTCCTATTTATTTCTGAAATGAAAGATTTCTTTCTAGCTGCCCTTACGTAATAACTTCCTCCATGTCAGCCATTCCGTAGAGTCTGTACACTATAAGTTTGATGTGAAGTATTAGCAACATCTTTGGCCAACTGCATATAATGAAGAAATTAATTTCTTAACTTCTTTGATAATGTAACGTTTTCCCTTGGAGAAAACATTTGGAAGTCGTTCACTGGGGTGGGAAAAAAATTTTTGTTTTCTGTCGATAATGTTTCTTTGAATTTTTTGACAACACTTCTAACAGTTCTAATACTTCTTACGTCCAGTTGTATTCCTGGTGAATCTTTCCATTATGGTAACTTGGCGATTTTTTGGCGAAAATTTGGCGATTAACCCTGCTACAGCAACCTTCTAGTTTTTTTTGGACGGCATTTTGTTTTCACGAAGTAAAGGCATTTTTTTTAACTATACATTTTTTCCAATAATCTACTAGCCGAATTACGCTTATACTAGAACTTTTATAGAACAAAAATGCTTAATCATGACGAAGATTAGATGCGAAATTGGGAGATAGTGAAGAATCGCAAACTGCTTGCCGCGTTTTTAAGAATTGCAAATACACGGTATCCATGTACACGTCGACCTATTTTCACTTAAAAAAATCCCAGAATTGCTCAAAAATGGCATTGCGCACACCCTTGACTTTATCTATCGACCTATTTTCATTTAAAAAGTCAAAGAAACTTGACAAAAATTCAATTCTTCTTACTCTTGTAAAAACCGCCAAACAAATAAGTGTGCGATACTGCACTTTAGCAGCAAAATTGTTTCTAAGTATTATTAGCTAAAAAATCACGACCGGAATTTTCCGGAAAATGTCACATTACATGTCTCATGATCTTTCATTTCTCTGAGACAAAATAATCTGTGATTCGAATTGTGCACTTCTCAGATTATTGCTCCTAGCTAGTAAGCTTTATCGCCTTACCAAAATATAGCCAAACTACCTGTTACCATATTCTGAAGATTAGCCAAAAAATTGCCCCAACTGGAGTGGGAATGGGAAAAAATTGTCCCAACAGGGGTGGGGAAAAATTGCCTCAACTAAGGTGGGAAAAGAATAGCTCCAACTGAGGTGAGAAAAAATTGCCCCAACTAAGGTGGGAAAAAAATTGCCCCAACTGGGGTGGGAAAAAATTGCCCAACTAAGGTGGGGAAAAATTGCCCCAACTGGGGAGGGGAAAAATTGCCCCAACTAAGGTGGGAAAAAAATTGCCCTAACTGGGGTGGGGAAAAATTGCCCAAGAAAATTGGGAAAGAATTGCCCCAACTACTTTTCCCCTTTCGTAATAAAGGAAATGCTTCATAATTTTAGCTGGTCATAAGGAACACAAGAGGTAATAATCATGCAAATCTAATAAAACTTTCGTTTTAATATGCCTTTCACAAAATATACAACAAAATCGTAAATTTGGATGTCAAAAATGTATTGCCAAAGATCATACAACAAAATGAGAAAACAAAATTTAATATTTTGTGTTTATACCTTTTGCACTCATAACTTTCTCATAGAGAAAACCGAAGTTCTGGTTGTTGAGAAGCTTCTATTGGGAAAAACCAAAGTCCTGATGGAAATTCTGTGACACTCGTGCAGGAGTACCACTCCTCATTATACAAGTTCATTATTACGAAATTTATGATTACTGACTTCTAGGTCCAATTTGTGCCATAAATTTTAAATTAAATTTATGTCGGACGATTCAGGTGGTATCTTTAACTGGCGAGTAATGATTACCAGGTGAAGTTCACTATACCTTTAGGGTTACCATCCAAAATTCGTCTGATAAATTAACATGAATGAGGTTTAACAAAATCTAATCACTTTCTCGTATTTATTTCTGAAATGAAAGGTTTCTTTCTAGCTGCCCTTACGTAATAACTTCCTCCATGTCAGCCATTCCGTAGGGTCTGTACACTAAAAGTTTGATGTGAAGTATTAGCAACATCTTTGGCCAACTGCATATAATGAAGAAATTAACTTCTTAACCTCTTTGATAATGCAACGTTTTCCCTTGGAGAAAACATTTGGAAGTCGTCCACTGGGGTTGGAAAAAAATTTTTATTTTCTGTCGATATTGTCTCTTTGAACTTTTTGACAACAGTTCTAACAGTTCTAACACTTCTCACGTCCAGTTGTATTCCTGTTGAATCTTTACATTATGGTAACTTGGCGATTTTTTGGCGAAAATTTGGCGATTAACCCTGCTATAGCAACCTCCTAGTTTTTTTTGGACGGCATTTTGTTTTCACGACGTAAAGGCATTTTTTTAACTCAACATATTTTCCAACAATCTACTAGCCGAATTACGCTTATACTAGAACTTTTATGGAACAAAAATGCTTAATCATGACGAAGACTAGGTGCGAAATTGGGAGATAGTGAAGAATCGCAAACTGCTTGCCGCGTTTTTAAGAATTGCAAATACACGGTATCCATGTACACGTCGACCTATTTTCACTTAAAAAAAATCCCAGAATTGCACAAAAATGACATTGCGCATACTCTTGACTTTACCTATCGACCTATTTTCATTTAAAAAGTCAAAGAAACTTGACAAAAATTCAATTCTTCTTACTCTTGTAAAAAGCGCCAAACAAATAAGTGGGCTATCCTGCACTTTAGCAGCAAAATTGTTTCTAAGTATTATTAGCTAAAAAATCACGACCGGAATTTTCCAGAAAATGTCACATTACATGTCTCATGATCTTTCATTTCTCTGAGACAAAATAATCTGTGATTCGAATTGTGCACTTCTCAGATTATTGCTAAACTGTAGCTAGTAAGCTTTATCGCCTTACCAAAATATAGCCAAAATACCTATTACCATATTCTTAAGATTAGCCAAAAAATTGTCCCAACTGGAGTGGGAAATAATTGCTCCAACTGAGGTGAAAAAAAATTGCCCCAACTAAGGTGGGAAAAAAATTGCCCCAACTGATGTGGGAAAAAATTGCCCAACTAAGGTGGGGAAAAATTGCACCAACTGGGGAGGGGAAAAATTGCCCCAAATAACGTGGGAAAAAAATTGCCCCAACTGGGGTGAGGAAAAAATTCTCCCAACTAAGGTGGGAAAAAAATTGCCCCAACTACTTTTCCCCCTTCGCGATAAAGGAAATGCTTCATAATTTTAGCTGGTCATAAGGAACACAAGAGATAATAAACATGCAAATCTAGTAAAACTTTCGTTTTAATATGCCTTTCACAAAATATACAACAAAATCGTAAATTTGGATGTCAAAAATGTATTGCCAAAGATCATACAACAAAATGAGGAAAAAAAATTTAATATTTTGTGTTTATACCTTTTGCACTCATAACTTTCTCATAGAGAAAACCGAAGTTCTGGTTGTTGAGAAGGTTCTATTGGGAAAAAACCAAAGTCCTGATGGAAATTCTGTGACACTCGTGCAGGAGTACCACTCCTCATTATACAAGTTCATTATTACGAAATTTATGATTACTGACTTCTAGGTCCAATTTGTGCCATAAATTTTAAATTGAATTTATGTCGGACGATTCAGGTGGTATCTTTAACTCGCGAGTAACGATTGCCAGGTTAAGTTCACTATACCTTTAGGGTCCCCCCCGGGGGTCGACGTAGAGAACTCTGCGAAGCTACTGGCTAGGATCTGTACCTAGGCAGTCTCCGCCACGGGGGTATATCATTTTTGAACTTGGCGGTTCCAGAACCCCTGAGGGAAGACTGTACGGTTGGACCAAAGGGGGGAAAGGCTATAGGCCCATGGGCAGGTGGCTTCGCTTGCGAGCCATGGTATTGGTAGCGGTAATGTGGTGGCTATTCGACTACGACTCTGGTATTCCATGTCAAACCTTCTGCTTAGAGGACTGGCCGGTAGTACTGGTAGGGGCGACACCGACCGGTAGAGCGGCCAAGATTATAGGACCACACCTCATTGTGGTATCGGTTCGCGGGGAGTGGTGACCCCCGTTGACCCGTTCAGACGTGAGGAATGAGAGCAACATTTTGATCCGTCGCCCGTAAGTGTGGGACGAGGGGACGGTGTATCGTTACATTTCTAAGCTCTTCGTGGGCACTTTAGTCTGTTAAACCACCTCCCGCCTGATACGGAGACATTAAGGGTGACAGACCCGGTAGTACGGTTGGAAAGCGACTGTGGAACCGGTAAATTTAAATACCTTTAGGGTCACCATCCAAAATTCGTCTGATAAATTAACATGAATGAGGTTTAACAAAATCTAATCACTTTCTCGTATTTATTTCTGAAATGAAAGGTTTCTTTCTAGCTGCCCTTACGTAATAACTTCCTCCATGTCAGCCATTCCGTAGAGTCTGTACACTAAAAGTTTGATGTGAAGTATTAGCAACATCTTCGGCCAACTGCATATAATGAAGAAATTAATTTCTTAACTTCTTTGATAATGTAACGTTTTCCCTTGGAGAAAACATTTGGAAGTCGTCCACTGGGGTGGGAAAAAATTTTTATTTTCTGTCGATAATGTCTCTCTGAATTTTTTGACAACACTTCTAACAGTTCTAACACTTCTTACGTCCAGTTGTATTCCTGGTGAATCTTTCCATGATGGTAACTTGGCGATTTTTTGGCGAAAATTTGGCGATTAACCCTGCTACAGGAACCTCCTAGTTTTTTTTTGGACGGCATTTTGTTTTCACGAAGTAAAGGCATTTTTTTAACTCAACATTTTTTTCCAACAATCTACTAGCCGAATTACGCTTATACTAGAACTTTTATGGAAAAAAATGCTTAATCATGACGAAGATTAGATGCGAAATTGGGAGATAGTGAAGAATAGCAAACTGCTTGCCGCGTATTTAAGAGTTGCACATAAACAGTATCCATGTACACGTCGACCTATTTTCACTTAAGAAAACATCCCAGAATTGCACAAAAATGGCATTGCGCACACACTTGACTTTATCTATCGACCTATTTTCACTTAAAAAGTCAAAGAAAATTGACAAAAATCCAATTCTTACTCTTGTAAAAAGCGCCAAACAAATAAGTGGGCGATCCTGCACTTTAGCAGCAAAATTGTTTCTAAGTATTATTAGCTAAAAAATCACGACCGGAATTTTCCGGAAAAAGTCACGTTACATGTCTCATGATCTTTCATTTCTCTGAGACAAAATAATCTGTGATTCGAACTGTGTAATCCTCAGATTATTGCTAAACTCCTAGCTAGTAAGCTTCATCGCCTTACCAAAATATAGCCAAACTACCTGTTACCATATTCTTAAGATTAGCCAAAAAATTGCCCAAACAGCATTGGGACTGGGAAAAAAATTGCCCCAACTGGGGTGGGAAAAAATTGACCCAACTGGGGTGGGAAAAAATTGATCCAACTCACGTGGGAAAAAATTGCCACAACTGGGGTGGGAAAAAATTGCCCCAACTAGGGTGGGGAAAGTATTGCCCCAACTAGGGTGGGAAAAAATTGCCCCAACTAAGGTGGGAAAAAATTGCCCTAACTGGGGTTGGAAAAAATTGCCCCAACTGGGGTGGGAAAAAAATTGCCCCAACTAGGGTGGGAAAAGAATTGCCCTAACTAGGGTGGGAAAAAATAGCCCCAACTGGAATGGGAAAAATTTGCCCCAAATGGGGTGGGAAAAAAATTTTCCCAACTGGGGTGGGAAAAAATTGCCCCAACTGGGTTGTGAAAAAAATTGCCCCAACTAGGGTGGGAAAAAAACTGCCCCAACTGGGGTGGGAAAAAATTGCCCCAACTGGGGTGGTAAAAAATTGCCCCAACTGGGGTGGGAAAAAATTGCCCCAAATACTTTTCCCCCTTCGCAATAAAGGAAATGGTTGATAATTTTAGCTGGTCATAACGAACACAAGAGAATAAACATGCAAATCTAATAAAACTTTCGTTTTAATATGCCTTTCACAAAATATACAACAAAATCGTAAATTTGGATGTCAAAAATGTATTGCCAAAGATCATACAACGAAATGAGGAAACAAAATTTAATATTTTGTGTTTATACCTTTTGCACTCATAACGGCTTGTAATCTATTTCTCATAGAGAAAGTTCTGGTTGTTGAGAAGGTTCTATTGGGAAAAAACCAAAGTCCTGATGGAAATTCTGTGACACTCCTCATTATACAAGTTGATTATTACGAAATTTTATGTTTACTGACTTCTAGGTCCAATTTGTGCCATAAATTTTAAATTGAATTTATGTCGGTCGATTCAGGTAGTATCTTTAACTCGCGAGTAACAATTGCCAGGTGAAGTTCACTATACCTTTAGATACACCATCCCAAATTCGTCTGATAAATTAACATGAATGAGGTTTAACAAAATCGAATCTCTTTCTCCTATTTATTTCTGAAATGAAAGGTTTCTTTCTAGCTGCCCTTACGTAATAACTTCCTCCATGTCAGCCATTCCGTAGAGTCTGTACACTAAAAGTTTGATGTGAAGTATTAGCAACATCTTTGGCCAACTGCATATAATGAAGAAATTAATTTCTTAACTTCTTTGATAATGCAACGTTTTCCCTTGGAGAAAACATTTGGAAGTCGTCCACTGGGATGGGAAAAAATTTTTAATTCCTGTCGATAATGTCGTCGAATTTTTTGACAACACTTCTAACAGTTCTAACACTTCTTACGTCCAGTTGTATTCCTGGTGAATCTTTCCATGATGGTAACTTGGCGATTTTTTGGCGAAAATTTGGCGATTAACCCTGCTACAGCAACCTCCTAGTTTTTTTGGACGGCATTTTGTTTTCACGAAGTAAAGGCATTTTTTTTAACTCAACATTTTTTCCAACAATCTACTAGCCGAATTACGCTTATACTAGAACTTTTATGGAACAAAAATGCTTAATCATGACGAAGATTAGATGCGAAATTGGGAGATAGTGAAGAATCGCAAAATGCTTGCCGCGTTTTTAAGAATTGCAAATACACGGTATCCATGTACACGTCGACCTATTTTCACTTAAAAAAAATCCCAGAATTGCACAAAAATGGCATTGCGCACACTCTTGACTTTATCTATCGACCTATTTTCATTTAAAAAGTCAAAGAAACTTGACAAAAATTCAATTCTTCTTACTCTTGTAAAAAGCGCCAAACAAATAAGTGGGCGATACTGCACTTTAGCAGCAAAATTGTTTCTAAGTATTATTAGCTAAAAAATCACGACCGGAATTTTCCGGAAAATGTCACATTACATGTCTCATGATCTTTCATTTCTCTGAGACAAAATAATCTGTGATTCGAATTGTGCACTTCTCAGATTATTGCTAAACTCCTAGCTAGTAAGCTTAATCGGCTTACCAAAATATAGCCAAACTACCTGTTACCATATTCTTAAGACTTGCCAAAAAATTGCCCCAACAGGGGTGGGGAAAAATTGCCCAACTAAGGTGGGGAAAAAATTGCACCAACTGGGGAGGGGAAAAAATTGCCCCAAATAACGTGGGAAAAAAATTGCCCCAAATGGGGTGAGGAAAAAATTGGCCCAACTAAGGTGGGAAAAAAATTGCCCCAACTACTTTTCCCCCTTCGCAATAAAGGAAATGCTTCATAATTTTAGCTGGTCATAAGGAACACAAGAGATAATAAAAATCCAAATCTAGTAAAACTTTCGTTTTAATATGCCTTTCACAAAATATACAACAAAATCGTAAATTTGGATGTCAAAAATGTATTGCCAAAGATCATACAACAAAATGAGGAAAAAAAATTTAATATTTTGTGTTTATACCTTTTGCACTCATAACTTTCTCATAGAGAAAACCGAAGTTCTGGTTGTTGAGAAGGTTCTATTGGGAAAAAACCAAAGTCCTGATGGAAATTCTGTGACACTCGTGCAGGAGTACCACTCCTCATTATACAAGTTCATTATTACGAAATTTATGATTACTGACTTCTAGGTGAAATTTGTGCCATAAATTTTAAATTGAATTTATGTCGGACGATTCAGGTGGTATCTTTAACTCGCGAGTAACGATGCCAGGTTAAGTTCACTATACCTTTAGGGCCCCCCGGGGGTCGACGTAGAGAACTCTGCGAAGGTACTGGCTAGGATGTGTACCTAGGCAGTCTCGGCCACGGGGGTATATCATTTTTGAACTTGGCGGTTCCAGAACCCCTGAGGGAAGACTGTACGGTTGGACCAAAGGGGGAAAAGGCTATAGGCCACTGGGCAGGTGGCGTCGCTTGCGAGCCATGGTATTGGTAGCGGTAATGTGGTGGCTATTCGACTACGACTCTGGTATTCCATGTCAAACCTTCTGCTTAGTGGACTGCCCGGTAGTACTGGTAGGGGCGCAACCGAGGGGTAGAGCGGCCAAGATTATAGGACCACACCTCATGGTGGTCTCGGTTCGCGGGGAGTGGTGACCCCCGTTGACCCGTTCAGACGTCAGGAATGAGAGCAACTTTTTGATCCGTCGCCCGTAAGTGTGGGACGAGGGGCGGTGTATCGTTACATTTCTAAGCTCTTCGTGGGCACTTTAGTCTGTTAAACCACCTCCCGCCTGATACGGAGACATTGAGGTTGACAGACCCGGTAGTACGGTTGGAAGGCGACTGTGGAACCAGTAAATTTAAATACCTTTAGGGTCACCATCCAAAATTCGTCTGATAAATTAACATGAATGAGGTTTAACAAAATCGAATCACTTTCTCCTACTTATTTCTGAAATGAAAGGTTTCTTTCTAGCTGCCCTTACGTAATAACTTCCTCCATGTCAGCCATTCCGTAGAGTCTGTACACTAAAAGTTTGATGTGAAGTATTAGCAACATCTTTGGCCAACTGCATATAATGAAGAAATTTATTTCTTAACCTCTTTGATAATGCAAAGTTTTCCCTTGTAGAAAACATTTCGAAGTCGTCCACTTTTAATTTTATTTTCTGTCGATAATGTCTCTTTGAAATTTTTGACAACACTTCTAACAGTTCTAACACTTCTCACGTCCAGTAGTATTCTTGGTGAATCTTTACATTATGGTAACTTGGCGATTTTTTGGCGAAAATTTGGCGACCAGCCCTGCTAAGCTGCTAACCTTCTAGTTTTTTGACGCCATTTTGTTTTCACGAAGTAAAGGCATTTTTTTTAACTCAACATTTTTTTCCAACAATCTACTAGCCAAATTACGCTTATACTAGAACTTTTATGGAACAAAAATGCTTAATCATGACGAAGATTAGGTGCGAAATTGGGAGATAGTGAAGAATAGCAAACTGCTTGCCGCGTATTTAAGAGTTGCACATACACAGTATCCATGTACACGTCGACCTATTTTCACTTAAGAAAACATCCCAGAATTGCACAAAAATGGCATTGCGCACACACTTGACTTTATCTATCGACCTATTTTCACTTAAAAAGTCAAAGAAAATTGACAAAAATCCAATTCTTACTCTTGTAAAAAGCGCCAAACAAATAAGTGGGCGATCCTGCACTTTAGCAGCAAAATTGTTTCTAAGTATTATTAGCTAAAAAATCACGACCGGAATTTTCCGGAAAAAGTCACGTTACATGTCTCATGAACTTTCATTTCTCTGAGACAAAATAATCTGTGATTCGAACTGTGTAATCCTCAGATTATTGCTAAACTCCTAGCTAGTAAGCTTTATCGCCTTACCAAAATATAGCCAAACTACCTGTTACCATATTCTTAAGATTAGCCAAAAAATTGCCCAAACAGGATTGGGAATGGGAAAAAAATTGCACCAAATGGGGTGGGAAAAAATTGACCCAACTGGGGTGGGAAAAAATTGACCAACTCACGTGGGAAAAAATTGCCACAACTGGGGTGGGAAAAAAATTGCCCCAACTAGGGTGGGGAAAGAATTGCCCCAACTAGGGTGGGAAAAAATTGCCCCAACTAAGGTGGGAAAAAATTGCCCTAACTGGGGTTGGAAAAAATTGCCCCAACTGGGGTGGGAAAAAATTGCCCCAACTAGGGTGGGAAAAAATTGCCCCAACTGGAATGGGAAAAAATTGCCCCAAATGGGGTGGGAAAAAAATTTTCCCAACTGGGGTGGGAAAAAATTGCCCCAACTGGGGTGGGAAAAAATTGCCCCAACTGGGGTGGGAAAAAATTGCCCCAACTGGGTTGTGAAAAAAATTGCCCCAACTAGGGTGGGAAAAAATAGCCCCAACTGGGGTGGAAAAAAATTGCCCCAACTAGGGTGGGAAAAAAATTGCCCCAACTGGGGTGGGAAAAAATTGCCCCAAATGGGGTGGGGAAAAAATTGCCCCAACTAAGGTGGGAAAAAATTGCCCCAAATACTTTTCCCCCTTCGCAATAAAGGAAATGCTTGATAATTTTAGCTGGTCATAACGAACACAAGAGATAATAAACATGCAAATCTAATAAAACTTTCGTTTTAATATGCCTTTCACAAAATATACCACAAAATCGTAAATTTGGATGTCAAAAATGTATTGCCAAAGATCATACAACGAAATGAGGAAACAAAATTTAATATTTTGTGTTTATACCTTTTGCACTCATAACGGCTTGTAATCTATTTCTCATAGAGTAAGTTCTGGTTGTTGAGAAGGTTCTATTGGGAAAAAACCAAAGTCCTGATGGAAATTCTGTGACACTCCTCATTATACAAGTTGATTATTACGAAATTTTATGTTTACTGACTTCTAGGTCCAATTTGTGCCATAAATTTTAAATTGAATTTATGTCGGTCGATTCAGGTAGTATCTTTAACTCGCGAGTAACAATTGCCAGGTGAAGTTCACTATACCTTTAGATACACCATCCCAAATTCGTCTGATAAATTAACATGAATGAGGTTTAACAAAATCGAATCTCTTTCTCCTATTTATTTCTGAAATGAAAGGTTTCTTTCTAGCTGCCCTTACGTAATAACTTCCTCCATGTCAGCCATTCCGTAGAGTCTGTACACTAAAAGTTTGATGTGAAGTATTAGCAACATCTTTGGCCAACTGCATATAATGAAGAAATTAATTTCTTAACTTCTTTGATAATGCAACGTTTTCCCTTGGAGAAAACATTTGGAAGTCGTCCACTGGGGTGGGAAAAATTTTTTAATTTCTGTCGATATTGTCTCTTTGAACTTTTTGACAACAGTTCTAACAGTTCTAACACTTCTCACGTCCAGTTGTATTCCTGGTGAATCTTTCCATGATGGTAACTTGGCGATTTTTTGGCGAAAATTTGGCGATTAACCCTGCTACAACAACCTCCTAGTTTTTTTTGGACGGCATTTTGTTTTCACGAAGTAAAGGCATTTTTTTTAACTCAACATTTTTTCCAACAATCTACTAGCCGAATTACGCTTATACTAGAACTTTTATGGAACAAAAATGCTTAATCATGACGAAGATTAGATGCGAAATTGGGAGATAGTGAAGAATCGCAAAATGCTTGCCGCGTTTTTAAGAATTGCAAATACACGGTATCCATGTACACGTCGACCTATTTTCACTTAAGAAAACATCCCAGAATTGCACAAAAATGGCATTGCGCACACACTTGACTTTATCTATCGACCTATTTTCACTTAAAAAGTCAAAGAAAATTGACAAAAATCCAATTCTTACTCTTGTAAAAAGCGCCAAACAAATAAGTGGGCGATCCTGCACTTTAGCAGCAAAATTGTTTCTAAGTATTATTAGCTAAAAAATCACGACCGGAATTTTCCGGAAAAAGTCACGTTACATGTCTCATGATCTTTCATTTCTCTGAGAAAAAATAATCTGTGATTCGAACTGTGTAATCCTCAGATTATTGCTAAACTCCTAGCTAGTAAGCTTTATCGCCTTACCAAAATATAGCCAAACTACCTGTTACCATATTCTTAAGATTAGCCAAAAAATTGCCCAAACAGGATTGGGAATGGGAAAAAAATTGCACCAAATGGGGTGGGAAAAAATTGACCCAACTGGGGTGGGAAAAAATTGATCCAACTCACGTGGGAAAAAATTGCCACAACTGGGGAGGGAAAAAAATTGCCCCAACTAGGGTGGGGAAAGAATTGCCCCAACTAGGGTGGGAAAAAATTGCCCCAACTAAGGTGGGAAAAAATTGCCCTAACTGGGGTTGGAAAAAATTGCCCCAACTGGGGTGGGAAAAAATTGCCCCAACTAGGGTGGGAAAAAATTGCCCCAACTAGGGTGGGAAAAAATAGCCCCAACTGGAATGGGAAAAAATTGCCCCAAATGGGGTGGGAAAAAAATTTTCCCAACTGGGGTGGGAAAAAAATTTTCCCAACTGGGGTGGGAAAAAATTGCCCCAACTGGGGTGGGAAAAAATTGCCCCAACTGGGTTGTGAAAAAAATTGCCCCAACTAGGGTGGGAAAAAATAGCCCCAACTGGGGTGGAAAAAAATTGCCCCAACTAGGGTGGGAAAAAAATTGCCCCAACTGGGGTCGGAAAAAATTGCCCCAAATGGGGTGGGGAAAAAATTGCCCCAACTAAGGTGGGAAAAAATTGCCCCAAATACTTTGCCCCCTTCGCAATAAAGGAAATGCTTGATAATTTTAGCTGGTCATAACGAACACAAGAGATAATAAACATGCAAATCTAATAAAACTTTCGTTTTAGTATGCCTCTCACAAAATATACAACAAAATCGTAAATTTGAATGTCAAAAATGAGGAAACAAAATTTAATATTTTGTGTTTATACCTTTTGCACTCATAACGGCTTGTAATCTATTTCTCATAGAGAAAGTTCTGGTTGTTGAGAAGGTTCTATTGGGAAAAAACCAAAGTCCTGATGGAAATTCTGTGACACTCCTCATTATACAAGTTCATTATTACGAAATTTTATGTTCACTGACTTCTAGGTCCAATTTGTGCCATAAATTTTAAATTGAATTTATGTCGGTCGATTCAGGTAGTATCTTTAACTCGCGAGTAACGATTGCCAGGTGAAGTTCACTATACCTTTAGATACACCATCCCAAATTCGTCTGATAAATTAACATGAATGAGGTTTAACAAAATCGAATCTCTTTCCCCTATTTATTTCTGAAATGAAAGGTTTCTTTCTAGCTGCCCTTACGTAATAACTTCCTCCATGTCAGCCATTCCGTAGAGTCTGTACACTAAAAGTTTAATGTGAAGTATTAGCAACATCTTTGGCCAACTGCAGATAATGAAGAAATTAATTTCTTAATTTCTTTGATAATGTAACGTTTTCCCTTGGAGAAAACTTTGGAAGTCGTCCACTGGGGTGGGAAAAATTTTTTTATTTTCTGTCGATAATGTCTCTTTGAATTTTTTGACAACACTTCTAACAGTTCTAACACTTCTCACGTCCAGTTGTATTCCTGGTGAATCTTTCCATTATGGTAACTTGGCGATTTTTTGGCGAAAATTTGGCGATTGACCCTGCTACAGCAACCTCCTAGTTTTGTTTTGGACGGTATTTTGTTTTCACGAAGTAAAGGCATTTTTTTTAACTCAACATTTTTTCCAACAATCTAGTAGCCGAATTACGCTTTTACTAGAACTTTTATGGAACAAAAATGCTTAATCATGACGAAGATTAGATGCGAAATTGGGAGATAGTGAAGAATCGCACACTGCTTGCCGCGTTTTTAAGAATTGCAAATACACGGTATCCATGCACACGTCGACCTATTTTCACTTAAAAAATCCCAGAATTGCTCAAAAATGGCATTGCGCACACTCTTGACTTTATCTATCGACCTATTTTCATTTAAAAAGTCAAAGAAACTTGACAAAAATTCAATTCTTCTTACTCTTGTAAAAAGCGCCAAACAAATAAGTGTGCGATACTGCACTTTAGCAGCAAAATTGTTTCTAAGTATTATTAGCTAAAAAATCACGACCGGAATTTTCCGGAAAAAGTCACGTTACATGTCTCATGATCTTTCATTTCTCTGAGACAAAATAATCTGTGATTCGAACTGTGTAATACTCAGATTATTGCTAAACTCCTAGCTAGTAAGCTTTATCACCTTACCAAAATATAGCCAAGCTACCTGTTACCATATTCTTAAGATTAGCCAAAAAATTGCCCCAACAGGATTGGGAATGGGAAAAAAATTGCCCCAACTGGGGTGGGAAAAAATTGACCCAACTGGGGTGGGAAAAAATTGATCCAACTCACGTGGGAAAATATTGCCACAACTGGGGTGGGAAAAAAATTGCTCCAACTAGGGTGGCGAAAAATTGCCCCAACTAGGTTGGGAAAAAATTGCCCCAACTAAATGTGGGAAAAAATTGCCCTATCTGGGGTGGGAAAAATTGCCCTAACTGGGGTGGGAAAAAAACTGCCCCAACTAGGGTGGGAAAAAAATTGCCCCAACTGGGGTGGAAAAAAATTGCCCCAAACGGGGTGGGAAAAAATTGCCCCAACTACTTTTCCCCCTTCGCAATAAAGGAAATGATTGATAATTTTAGCTGGTCATAACGAACACAAGAGATAATAAACATGCAAATCTAATAAAACATTCGTTTTAGTATGCCTCTCACAAAATATACAACAAAATCGTAAATTTGAATGTCAAAAATGAGGAAACAAAATTTAATATTTTGTGTTTATTCCTTTTGCACTCATAACGGCTTGTAATCTATTTCTCATAGAGAAAGTTCTGGTTGTTGAGAAGGTTCTATTGGGAAAAAACCAAAGTCCTGATGGAAATTCTGTGACACTCCTCATTATACAAGTTCATTATTACGAAATTTTATGTTCACTGACTTCTAGGTCCAATTTGTGCCATAAATTTTAAATTGAATTTATGTCGGTCGATTCAGGTAGTATCTTTAACTCGCGAGTAACGATTGCCAGGTGAAGTTCACTATACCTTTAGATACACCATCCCAAATTCGTCTGATAAATTAACATGAATGAGGTTTAAAAAAATCTAATCTCTTTCCCCTATTTATTTCTGAAATGAAAGGTTTCTTTCTAGCTGCTCTTACGTAATAACTTCCTCCATGTCAGCCATTCCGTAGAGTCTGTACACTAAAAGTTTAATGTGAAGTATTAGCAACATCTTTGGCCAACTGCATATAATGAAGAAATTTATTTCTTAATTTCTTTGATAATGTAACGTTTTCCCTTGGAGAAAACATTTGGAAGTCGTCCACTGGGGTGGAAAAAATTTTTTATTTTCTGTCGATAATGTCTCTGAATTTTTTGACAACAGTTCTAACAGTTCTAACACTTCTCACGTCCAGTTGTATTCCTGGTGAATCTTTCCATTATGGTAACTTGGCGATTTTTTGGCGAAAATTTGGCGATTAACCCTGCTACAGCAACCTCCTAGTTTTGTTTTGGACGGTATTTTGTTTTCACGAAGTAAAGGCATTTTTTTTAACTCAACATTTTTTCCAACAATCTAGTATTTTCCGGAAAATGTCACATGTCTCATGATCTTTCATTTCTCTGAGACAAAATAATCTGTGATTCGAATTGTGCACTTCTCAGATTATTGCTAAACTCTAGCTAGTAAGCTTTATCGCCTTACCAAAATATAGCCAAAATACCTATTACCATATTCTTAAGATTAGCCAAAAAATTGCCCCAACTGGAGTGGGAAAAAATTGCTCCAACTGAGGTGAGAAAAAAATTGCCCCAACTAAGGTGGGAAAAAAATTGCCCCAACTAGGGTGGGAAAAAAATAGCCCCAACTGGGGTGGGGAAAAATTGCCCCAACTAGGGTGGGAAAAAATAGCCCCAACTGGGGTGGGGAAAAAATTGCCCCAAATGGGGTGGGAAAAAATAGCCCCAACTAGGGTGGGAAAAAAATTGCCCCAACTAGGGTGGGAAAAATAGCCCCAACTGGGGTGGGAAAAAATTGCCCCAAATGGGGTGGGGAAAAAAGAGCCCCAACTGGGGTGGGAAAAAATTGCCCCTACTAGGGTGAGAAAAAATAGCCCCAACTTGGGTGGGGAAAAAATTGCCCCAAATGGGGTGGGAAAAAATTGCCCCAAATACTTTTCCCCCTTCGCAATAAAGGAAATGCTTGATAATTTTAGCTGGTCATAACGAACACAAGAGATAATAAACATGCAAATCTAATAAAACTTTCGTTTTAGTATGCCTCTCACAAAATATACAAGAAAATCGTAAATTTGGATGTCAAAAATGAGGAAACAAAATTTAATATTTTGTGTTTATAACTTTTGCACTCATAACGGCTTGTAATCTATTTCTCATAGAGAAAGTACTGGTTGTTGAGAAGGTTATATTGGGAAAAAACCAAAGTCCTGATGGAAATTCTGCGACACTCCTCATTATACAAGTTCATTATTACGAAATTTTATGTTTACTGACTTCTAGGTCCAATTTGTGCCATAAATTTTAAATTGAATTTATGTCGGTCGATTCAGGTAGTATCTTTAACTCGCGAGTAACGTTTGCCAGGTGAAGTTCACTATACCTTTAGATACACCATCCCAAATTCGTCTGATAAATTAACATGAATGAGGTTTAACAAAATCTAATCTCTTTCCCCTATTTTTTTCTGAAATGAAAGGTTTCTTTCTAGCTGCTCTTACGTAATAACTTCCTCCATGTCAGCCATTCCGTAGAGTCTGTACACTAAAAGTTTAATGTGAAGTATTAGCAACATCTTTGGCCAACTGCATATAATGAAGAAATTAATTTCTTAATTTCTTTGATAATGTAACGTTTTCCCTTGGAGAAAACATTTGGAAGTCGTCCACTGGGGTGGGAAAAAATTTTTTATTTTCTGTCGATAATGTCTCTGAATTTTTTGACAACAGTTCTAACAGTTCTAACACTTCTCACGTCCAGTTGTATTCCTGGTGAATCTTTCCATTATGGTAAATTGGCGATTTTTTGGCGAAAATTTGGCGATTAACCCTGCTACAGCAACCTCCTAGTTTTGTTTTGGACGGTATTTTGTTTTCACGAAGTAAAGGCATTTTTTTTAACTCAACATTTTTTCCAACAATCTAGTATTTTCCGGAAAATGTAACATGTCTCATGATCTTTCATTTCTCTGAGACAAAATAATCTGTGATTCGAATTGTGCACTTCTCAGATTATTGCTAAACTCTACCTAGTAAGCTTTATCGCCTTACCAAAATATAGCCAAAATACCTATTACCATATTCTTAAGATTAGCCAAAAAATTGCCCCAACTGGAGTGGGAAAAAATTGCTCCAACTGAGGTGAGAAAAAAATTGCCCCAACTAAGGTGGGAAAAAAATTGCCCCAACTAGGGTGGGAAAAAAATAGCCCCAACTGGGGTGGGGAAAAATTGCCCCAACTAGGGTGGGAAAAAATAGCCCCAACTGGGGTGGGAAAAAATTGCCCCAAATTGGGTGGGAAAAAATAGCCCCAACTAGGGTGGGAAAAAAATTGCCCCAACTAGGGTGGGAAAAAATTGCCCCAACTAAGGTGGGAAAAAATTGCCCCAAATACTTTTCCCCCTTCGCAATAAAGGAAATGCTTGATAATTTTAGCTGGTCATAACGAACACAAGAGATAATAAACATGCAAATCTAATAAAACTTTCGTTTTAGTATGCCTCTCACAAAATATACAACAAAATCGTAAATTTGGATGTCAAAAATGAGGAAACAAAATTTAATATTTTGTGTTTATACCTTTTGCACTCATAACGGCTTGTAATCTATTTCTCATAGAGAAAGTATTGGTTGTTGAGAAGGTTATATTGGGAAAAAACCAAAGTCCTGATGGAAATTCTGCGACACTCCTCATTATACAAGTTCATTATTACGAAATTTTATGTTTACTGACTTCTAGGTCCAATTTGTGCCATAAATTTTAAATTGAATTTATGTCGGTCGATTCGGGTAGTATCTTTAACTCGCTAGTAACGATTGCGAGGTGAAGTTCACTATACCTTTAGATACACCATCCCAAATTCGTCTGATAAATTAACATGAATGAGGTTTAACAAAATCGAATCTCTTTCTCCTATTTATTTCTGAAATGAAAGGTTTCTTTCTAGCTGCCCTTACGTAATAACTTCCTCCATGTCAGCCATTCCGTAGAGTCTGTACACTAAAAGTTTGATGTGAAGTATTAGCAACATCTTTGGCCAAATGCATATAATGAAGAAATTAATTTCTTAACTTCTTTGATAATGTAACGTTTTCCCTTGGAGAAAACATTTGGAAGTCGTCCACTGGGATGGGAAAAAATTTTTATTTTCTGTCGATAATGTCTCTTTGAACTTTTTGACAACACTTCTAACACTTCTCACGTCCAGTTGTATTGTTGGTGAATCTTTACATTATGGTAACTTGGCGATTTTTTGGCGAAAATTTGGCGACCAGCCCTGCTACAGCAACCTTCTAGTTTTTTGACGCCATTTTGTTTTCACGAAGTAAAGGCATTTTTTTAACTCAACATTTTTTTCCAACAATCTTCTAGCCGAATTACGCTTATACGAGAAGTTTTATGGAACAAAAATGCTTAATCATGACGAAGATTAGGTGCGAAATTGGGAGATAGTGAAGAATAGCAAACTGCTTGCCGCGTATTTAAGAATTGCACATACACAGTATCCATGTACACGTCGACCTATTTTCACTTAAAAAGACATCCCAGAATTGCACAAAAATGGCATTGCGAACACACTTGACTTTATCTATCGACCTATTTTCACTTAAAAAGTCAAAGAAAATTGACAAAAATACAATTCTTACTCTTGTAAAAAGCGCCAAACAAATAAGTGGGCTATCCTGCACTTAAGCAGCAAAATTGTTTCTAAGTATTATTAGCTAAAAAATCACGACCGGAATTTTCCGGAAAAAGTCACGTTACATGTCCCATGATCTTTCATTTCTCTGAGACAAAATAATCTGTGATTCGAACTGTATAATCCTCAGATTATTGCTAAACTCCTAGCTAGTAAGCTTTATCACCTTACCAAAATATAGCCAAGCTACCTGTTACCATATTTTTAAGATTAGCCAAAAAATTGCCCCAACTGGAGTGGGAATGGGGAAAAAAATTGCCCCAACTGGGGTGGGAAAAAATTGCCCCAACTAGGGTGGTGAAAAATTGCCCCAACTAGGGTGGGAAAAAATTGCCCCAACTAGGGTGGGAAAAAATTGCCCCAACTAAGGTGGGAAAAAATTGCCCTAACTGGGGTGGGAAAAATTGCCCCAACTGGGGGGGGGGAAATAGCCCCAACTGGGGTGGGAAAAAATTGCCCCAAATGGGGTGGGAAATAAATTGCCCCAACTAGGGTGGGGAAAAATAGCCCCAACTGGGGTGGGGAAAAATAGCCCCAACTGGGGTGGGAAAAAATTGCCCCAACTAGGGGTGGGGAAAAACTGCCCCAACTAGGGTGGGAAAAAAATTGCCCCAACTGGGGTGGGAAAAAATTGCCCCAACTGGGGTGGGAAAAAATTGCCCCAACTACTTTTCCCCCTTCGCAATAAAGGAAATGATTGATAATTTTAGCTGGTCATAACGAACACAAGAGATAATAAACATGCAAATCTAATAAAACTTTCGTTTTAGTATGCCTCTCACAAAATATACAACAAAATCGTAAATTTGGATGTCAAAAATGAGGAAACAAAATTTAATATTTTGTGTTTATACCTTTTGCACTCATAACGGCTTGTAATCTATTTCTCATAGAGAACGTACTGGTTGTTGAGAAGGTTATATTGGGAAAAAACCAAAGTCCTGATGGAAATTCTGCGACACTCCTCATTATACAAGTTCATTATTACGAAATTTTATGTTTACTGACTTCTAGGTCCAATTTGTGCCATAAATTTTAAATTGAATTTATGTCGGTCGATTCAGGTAGTATCTTTAACTCGCGAGTAACGATTGCCAGGTGAAGTTCACTATACCTTTAGATACACCATCCCAAATTCGTCTGATAAATTAACATGAATGAGGTTTAACAAAATCGAATCTCTTTCTCCTATTTATTTCTGAAATGAAAGATTTCTTTCTAGCTGCCCTTACGTAATAACTTCCTCCATGTCAGCCATTCCGTAGAGTCTGTACACTAAAATTTTGATGTGAAGTATTAGCAACATCTTTGGCCAACTGCATATAATGAAGAAATTAATTTCTTAACTTCTTTGATAATGTAACGTTTTCCCTTGGAGAAAACATTTGGAAGTCGTCCACTGGGGTGGGAAAAAAATTTTTGTTTTCTGTCGATAATGTTACTTTGAATTTTTTGACAACACTTCTAACAGTTCTAACACTTCTCACGTCCAGTTGTATTCCTGGTGAATCTTTCCATTATGGTAACTTGGCGATTTTTTGGCGAAAATTTGGCGATTAACCCTGCTACAGCAACCTTCTAGTTTTTTTTGGACGGCATTTTGTTTTCACGAAGTAAAGGCATTTTTTTTAACTATACATTTTTTCCAATAATCTACTAGCCGAATTACGCTTATACTAGAACTTTTATAGAACAAAAATGCTTAATCATGACGAAGATTAGATGCGAAATTGGGAGATAGTGAAGAATCGCAAACTGCTTGCCGCGTTTTTAAGAATTGCAAATACACGGTATCCGTGTACACGTCGACCTATTTTCACTTAAAAAAATCCCAGAATTGCTCAAAAATGGCATTGCGCACATCCTTGACTTTATCTATCGACCTATTTTCATTTAAAAAGTCAAAGAAACTTGACAAAAATTCAATTCTTCTTACTCTTGTAAAAACCGCCAAACAAATAAGTGTGCGATACTGCACTTTAGCAGCAAAATTGTTTCTAAGTATTATTAGCTAAAAAATCACGACCGGAAATTTCCGGAAAATGTCACATTACATTTCTCATGATCTTTCATTTCTCTGAGACAAAATAATCTGTGATTCGAATTGTGCACTTCTCAGATTCTTGCTAAACTCTAGCCAGTAAGCTTTATCGCCTTACCAAAATATAGCCAAAATACCTATTACCATAATCTTAAGATTAGCCAAAAAATTGCCCCAACTGGAGTGGGAAAAAATTGCTCCAACTGAGGTGAGAAAAAAATTGCCCCAACTAAGGTGGGAAAAAAATTGCCCCAACTAGGGTGGGAAAAAAATAGCCCCAACTGGGGTGGGAAAAAATTGCCCCTACTAGGGTGGGGAAAAATATCCCCAACTTGGGTGGGGAAAAAATTGCCTCAAATGGGGTGGGAAAAATAGCCCCAACTAGGGTGGGAAAAAAATTGCCCCAACTAGGGTGGGAAAAAATTGCCCCAACTAATGTGGGAAAAAATTGCCCCAAATACTTTTCCCCCTTCGCAATAAAGGAAATGCTTGATAATTTTAGCTGGTCATAACGAACACAAGAGATAATAAACATGCAAATCTAATAAAACTTTCGTTTTAATATGCCTCTCACAAAATATACAACAAAATCGTAAATTTGGATGTCAAAAATGAGGAAACAAAATTTAATATTTTGTGTTTATACCTTTTGCACTCATAACGGCTTGTAATCTATTTCTCATAGAGAACGTACTGGTTGTTGAGAAGGTTATATTGGGAAAAAACCAAAGTCCTGATGGAAATTCTGCGACACTCCTCATTATACAAGTTCATTATTACGAAATTTTATGTTTACTGACTTCTAGGTCCAATTTGTGCCATAAATTTTAAATTGAATTTATGTCGGTCGATTCAGGTAGTATCTTTAACTCGCGAGTAACGATTGCCAGGTGAAGTTCACTATACCTTTAGATACACCATCCCAAATTCGTCTGATAAATTAACATGAATGAGGTTTAACAAAATCGAATCTCTTTCTCCTATTTATTTCTGAAATGAAAGATTTCTTTCTAGCTGCCCTTACGTAATAACTTCCTCCATGTCAGCCATTCCGTAGAGTCTGTACACTAAAATTTTGATGTGAAGTATTAGCAACATCTTTGGCCAACTGCATATAATGAAGAAATTAATTTCTTAACTTCTTTGATAATGTAACGCTTTCCCTTGGAGAAAACATTTGGAAGTCGTCCACTGGGGTGGGAAAAAAATTTTTGTTTTCTGTCGATAATGTTACTTTGAATTTTTTGACAACACTTCTAACAGTTCTAACACTTCTCACGTCCAGTTGTATTCCTGGTGAATCTTTCCATTATGGTAACTTGGCGATTTTTTGGCGAAAATTTGGCGATTAACCCTGCTACAGCAACCTTCTAGTTTTTTTTGGAAGGCATTTTGTTTTCACGAAGTAAAGGCATTTTTTTTAACTATACATTTTTTCCAATCATCTACTAGCCGAATTACGCTTATACTAGAAATTTTATAGAACAAAAATGCTTAATCATGACGAAGATTAGATGCGAAATTGGGAGATAGTGAAGAATCGCAAACTGCTTGCCGCGTTTTTAAGAATTGCAAGTACACGGTATCCGTGTACACGTCGACCTATTTTCACTTAAAAAAAATCCCAGAATTGCTCAAAAATGGCATTGCGCACATCCTTGACTTTATCTATCGACCTATTTTCATTTAAAAAGTCAAAGAAACTTGACAAAAATTCAATTCTTCTTACTCTTGTAAAAACCGCCAAACAAATAAGTGTGCGATACTGCACTTTAGCAGCAAAATTGTTTCTAAGTATTATTAGCTAAAAAATCACGACCGGAATTTTCCGGAAAATGTCACATTACATGTCTCATGATCTTTCATTTCTCTGAGACAAAATAATCTGTGATTCGAATTGTGCACTTCTCAGATTATTGCTAAACTCTAGCCAGTAAGCTTTATCGCCTTACCAAAATATAGCCAAAATACCTATTACCATAATCTTAAGATTAGCCAAAAAATTGCCCCAACTGGAGTGGGAAAAAAATTGCTCCAACTAAGGTGAGAAAAAAATTGGCCCAACTAGGGTGGGAAAAAAATTGCCCCAACTAGGGTGGGAAAAAAATAGCCCCAACTGGGGTGGGAAAAAATTGCCCCTACTAGGGTGGGGAAAAATATCCCCGACTTGGGTGGGGAAAAAATTGCCTCAAATGGGGTGGGAAAAATAGCCCCAACTAGGGTGGGAAAAAAATTGCCCCAACTAGGGTGGGAAAAAATTGCCCCAACTAAGGTGGGAAAAAATTGCCCCAAATACTTTTCCCCCTTCGCAATAAAGGAAATGCTTGATAATTTTAGCTGGTCATAACGAACACAAGAGATAATAAACATGCAAATCTAATAAAACTTTCGTTTTAATATGCCTCTCACAAAATATACAACAAAATCGTAAATTTGGATGTCAAAAATGAGGAAACAAAATTTAATATTTTGTGTTTATACCTTTTGCACTCATAACGGCTTGTAATCTATTTCTCATAGAGAACGTACTGGTTGTTGAGAAGGTTATATTGGGAAAAAACCAAAGTCCTGATGGAAATTCTGCGACACTCCTCATTATACAAGTTCATTATTACGAAATTTTATGTTTACTGACTTCTAGGTCCAATTTGTGCCATAAATTTTAAATTGAATTTATGTCGGTCGATTCAGGTAGTATCTTTAACTCGCGAGTAACGTTTGCCAGGTGAAGTTCACTATACCTTTAGATACACCATCCCAAATTCGTCTGATAAATTAACATGAATGAGGTTTAACAAAATCGAATCTCTTTCTCCTATTTATTTCTGAAATGAAAGATTTCTTTCTAGCTGCCCTTACGTAATAACTTCC
The DNA here is from genome assembly GCF_044657685.1 of Stegodyphus dumicola. Lineage (NCBI taxonomy): Eukaryota > Metazoa > Arthropoda > Arachnida > Araneae > Eresidae > Stegodyphus > Stegodyphus dumicola. The sequence continues at coordinate 177,389,914 of NC_140776.1, read as the reverse complement.
TCCATGTCAGCCATTCCGTAGAGTCTGTACACTAAAAGTTTGATGTGAAGTATTAGCAACATCTTTGGCCAACTGCATATAATGAAGAAATTAATTTCTTAACTTCTTTGATAATGTAACGTTTTCCCTTGGAGAAAACATTTGGAAGTCGCCCACTGGGGTGGGAAAAAAATTTTTGTTTTCTGTCGATAATGTTTCTTTGAATTTTTTGACAACACTTCTAACAGTTCTAACACTTCTTACGTCCAGTTGTATTCCTGGTGAATCTTTCCATTATGGTAACTTGGCGATTTTTTGGCTAAAATTTGGCGATTAACCCTGCTACAGCAACCTTCTAGTTTTTTTTGACGGCATTTTGTTTTCACGAAGTAAAGGCATTTTTTTTAACTCAACATTTTTTCCAATAATCTACTAGCCGAATTACGCTTATACTAGAACTTTTATAGAACAAAAATGCTTAATCATGACGAAGATTAGATGCGAAATTGGGAGATAGTGAAGAATCGCAAACTGCTTGCCGCGTTTTTAAGAATTGCAAATACACGGTATCCATGTACACGTCGACCTATTTTCACTTAAAAAATCCCAGAATTGCTCAAAAATGGCATTGCGCACACCCTTGACTTTATCTATCGACCTATTTTCATTTAAAAAGTCAAAGAAACTTGACAAAAATTCAATTCTTCTTACTCTTGTAAAAACCGCCAAACAAATAAGGGTGCGATACTGCACTTTAGCAGCAAAATTGTTTCTAAGTATTAGGTAAGAAATCACGACCGGAATTTTCCGGAAAATGTCACATTACATGTCTCATGATCTTTCATTTCTCTGAGACAAAATAATCTGTGATTCGAACTGTGTAATCCTCAGATTATTGCTAAACTCTAGCTAGTAAGCTTTATCGCCTTACCAAAATATAGCCAAAATACCTATTACCATATTCTTAAGATTAGCCAAAAAATTGCCCCAACTGGGGTGGGGAAAAAATAGCCCCAACTGGGGTGGGAAAAAAATAGCCCCAACTAGGGTGGGAAAAAAATTGCCCCAACTAGGGTGGGAAAAAATTGCCCCAACTAAGGTGGGAAAAAAATTGCCCCAAATACTTTTCCCCCTTCGCAATAAAGGAAATGCTTGATAATTTTAGCTGGTCATAACGAACACAAGAGATAATAAACATGCAAATCTAATAAAACTTTCGTTTTAGTATGCCTCTCACAAAATATACAACAAAATCGTAAATTTGGATGTCAAAAATGAGGAAACAAAATTTAATATTTTGTGTTTATACCTTTTGCACTCATAACGGCTTGTAATCTATTTCTCATAGAGAACGTACTGGTTGTTGAGAAGGTTATATTGGGAAAAAACCAAAGTCCTGATGGAAATTCTGCGACACTCCTCATTATACAAGTTCATTATTACGAAATTTTATGTTTACTGACTTCTAGGTCCAATTTGTGCCATAAATTTTAAATTGAATTTATGTCGGTCGATTCAGGTAGTATCTTTAACTCGCGAGTAACGATTGCCAGGTGAAGTTCACTATACCTTTAGATACACCATCCCAAATTCGTCTGATAAATTAACATGAATGAGGTTTAACAAAATCGAATCTCTTTCTCCTATTTATTTCTGAAATGAAAGATTTCTTTCTAGCTGCCCTTACGTAATAACTTCCTCCATGTCAGCCATTCCGTAGAGTCTGTACACTAAAAGTTTGATGTGAAGTATTAGCAACATCTTTGGCCAACTGCATATAATGAAGAAATTAATTTCTTAACTTCTTTGATAATGTAACGTTTTCCCTTGGAGAAAACATTTGGAAGTCGTCCACTGGGGGGGGAAAAAATTTTTGTTTTCTGTCGATAATGTTACTTTGAATTTTTTGACAACACTTCTAACAGTTCTAACACTTCTCACGTCCAGTTGTATTCCTGGTGAATCTTTCCATTATGGTAACTTGGCGATTTTTTGGCGAAAATTTGGCGATTAACCCTGCTACAGCAACCTTCTAGTTTTTTTTGGACGGCATTTTGTTTTCACGAAGTAAAGGCATTTTTTTTAACTATACATTTTTTCCAATAATCTACTAGCCGAATTACGCTTATACTAGAACTTTTATAGAACAAAAATGCTTAATCATGACGAAGATTAGATGCGAAATTGGGAGATAGTGAAGAATCGCAAACTGCTTGCCGCGTTTTTAAGAATTGCAAATACACGGTATCCATGTACACGTCGACCTATTTTCACTTAAAAAACATCCCAGAATTGCTCAAAAATGGCATTGCGCACATCCTTGACTTTATCTATCGACCTATTTCCATTTAAAAAGTCAAAGAAACTTGACAAAAATTCAATTCTTCTTACTCTTGTAAAAACCGCCAAACAAATAAGTGTGCGATACTGCACTTTAGCAGCAAAATTGTTTCTAAGTATTATTAACTAAAAAATCACGACCGGAATTTTCCGGAAAATGTCACATTACATGTCTCATGATCTTTCATTTCTCTGAGACAAAATAATCTGTGATTCGAATTGTGCACTTCTCAGATTATTGCTAAACTCTAGCCAGTAAGCTTTATCGCCTTACCAAAATATAGCCAAAATACCTATTACCATAATCTTAAGATTAGCCAAAAAATTGCCCCAACTGGAGTGGGAAAAAAATTGCTCCAACTGAGGTGAGAAAAAAATTGCCCCAACTAAGGTGGGAAAAAAATTGCCCCAACTAGGGTGGGAAAAAATAGCCCCAACTGGGGTGGGAAAAAATTGCCCCTACTAGGGTGGGGAAAAATATCCCCAACTTGGGTGGGGAAAAAATTGCCTCAAATGGCGTGGGAAAAATAGCCCCAACTAGGGTGGGAAAAAAATTGCCCCAACTAGGGTGGGAAAAAATTGCCCCAACTAATGTGGGAAAAAATTGCCCCAAATACTTTTCCCCCTTCGCAATAAAGGAAATGCTTGATAATTTTAGCTGGTCATAACGAACACAAGAGATAATAAACATGCAAATCTAATAAAACTTTCGTTTTAATATGCCTCTCACAAAATATACAACAAAATCGTAAATTTGGATGTCAAAAATGAGGAAACAAAATTTAATATTTTGTGTTTATACCTTTTGCACTCATAACGGCTTGTAATCTATTTCTCATAGAGAACGTACTGGTTGTTGAGAAGGTTATATTGGGAAAAAACCAAAGTCCTGATGGAAATTCTGCGACACTCCTCATTATACAAGTTCATTATTACGAAATTTTATGTTTACTGACTTCTAGGTCCAATTTGTGCCATAAATTTTAAATTGAATTTATGTCGGTCGATTCAGGTAGTATCTTTAACTCGCGAGTAACGTTTGCCAGGTGAAGTTCACTATACCTTTAGATACACCATCCCAAATTCGTCTGATAAATTAACATGAATGAGGTTTAACAAAATCGAATCTCTTTCTCCTATTTATTTCTGAAATGAAAGATTTCTTTCTAGCTGCCCTTACGTAATAACTTCCTCCATGTCAGCCATTCCGTAGAGTCTGTACACTAAAAGTTTGATGTGAAGTATTAGCAACATCTTTGGCCAACTGCATATAATGAAGAAATTAATTTCTTAACTTCTTTGATAATGTAACGTTTTCCCTTGGAGAAAACATTTGGAAGTCGCCCACTGGGGTGGGAAAAAAATTTTTGTTTTCTGTCGATAATGTTTCTTTGAATTTTTTGACAACACTTCTAACAGTTCTAACACTTCTTACGTCCAGTTGTATTCCTGGTGAATCTTTCCATTATGGTAACTTGGCGATTTTTTGGCTAAAATTTGGCGATTAACCCTGCTACAGCAACCTTCTAGTTTGTTTTGACGGCATTTTGTTTTCACGAAGAAAAGGCATTTTTTTTTAACTCAACATTTTTTCCAATAATCTACTAGCCGAATTACGCTTATACTAGAACTTTTATAGAACAAAAATGCTTAATCATGACGAAGATTAGATGCGAAATTGGGAGATAGTGAAGAATCGCAAACTGCTTGCCGCGTTTTTAAGAATTGCAAATACACGGTATCCATGTACACGTCGACCTATTTTCACTTAAAAAATCCCAGAATTGCTCAAAAATGGCATTGCGCACACCCTTGACTTTATCTATCGACCTATTTTCATTTAAAAAGTCAAAGAAACTTGACAAAAATTCAATTCTTCTTACTCTTGTAAAAACCGCCAAACAAATAAGGGTGCGATACTGCACTTTAGCAGCAAAATTGTTTCTAAGTATTAGGTAAGAAATCACGACCGGAATTTTCCGGAAAATGTCACATTACATGTCTCATGATCTTTCATTTCTCTGAGACAAAATAATCTGTGATTCGAACTGTGTAATCCTCAGATTATTGCTAAACTCTAGCTAGTAAGCTTTATCGCCTTACCAAAATATAGCCAAAATACCTATTACCATATTCTTAAGATTAGCCAAAAAATTGCCCCAACTGGGGTGGGGAAAAAATAGCCCCAACTGGGGTGGGAAAAAAATAGCCCCAACTAGGGTGGGAAAAAAATTGCCCCAACTAGGGTGGGAAAAAATTGCCCCAACTAAGGTGGGAAAAAAATTGCCCCAAATACTTTTCCCCCTTCGCAATAAAGGAAATGCTTGATAATTTTAGCTGGTCATAACGAACACAAGAGATAATAAACATGCAAATCTAATAAAACTTTCGTTTTAGTATGCCTCTCACAAAATATACAACAAAATCGTAAATTTGGATGTCAAAAATGAGGAAACAAAATTTAATATTTTGTGTTTATACCTTTTGCACTCATAACGGCTTGTAATCTATTTCTCATAGAGAACGTACTGGTTGTTGAGAAGGTTATATTGGGAAAAAACCAAAGTCCTGATGGAAATTCTGCGACACTCCTCATTATACAAGTTCATTATTACGAAATTTTATGTTTACTGACTTCTAGGTCCAATTTGTGCCATAAATTTTAAATTGAATTTATGTCGGTCGATTCAGGTAGTATCTTTAACTCGCGAGTAACGATTGCCAGGTGAAGTTCACTATACCTTTAGATACACCATCCCAAATTCGTCTGATAAATTAACATGAATGAGGTTTAACAAAATCGAATCTCTTTCTCCTATTTATTTCTGAAATGAAAGATTTCTTTCTAGCTGCCCTTACGTAATAACTTCCTCCATGTCAGCCATTCCGTAGAGTCTGTACACTAAAAGTTTGATGTGAAGTATTAGCAACATCTTTGGCCAACTGCATATAATGAAGAAATTAATTTCTTAACTTCTTTGATAATGTAACGTTTTCCCTTGGAGAAAACATTTGGAAGTCGTCCACTGGGGTGGGAAAAAAATTTTTGTTTTCTGTCGATAATGTTACTTTGAATTTTTTGACAACACTTCTAACAGTTCTAACACTTCTCACGTCCAGTTGTATTCCTGGTGAATCTTTCCATTATGGTAACTTGGCGATTTTTTGGCGAAAATTTGGCGATTAACCCTGCTACAGCAACCTTCTAGTTTTTTTTGGACGGCATTTTGTTTTCACGAAGTAAAGGCATTTTTTTTAACTATACATTTTTTCCAATAATCTACTAGCCGAATTACGCTTATACTAGAACTTTTATAGAACAAAAATGCTTAATCATGACGAAGATTAGATGCGAAATTGGGAGATAGTGAAGAATCGCAAACTGCTTGCCGCGTTTTTAAGAATTGCAAATACACGGTATCCATGTACACGTCGACCTATTTTCACTTAAAAAACATCCCAGAATTGCTCAAAAATGGCATTGCGCACATCCTTGACTTTATCTATCGACCTATTTTCATTTAAAAAGTCAAAGAAACTTGACAAAAATTCAATTCTTCTTACTCTTGTAAAAACCGCCAAACAAATAAGTGTGCGATACTGCACTTTAGCAGCAAAATTGTTTCTAAGTATTATTAGCTAAAAAATCACGACCGGAATTTTCCGGAAAATGTCACATTACATGTCTCATGATCTTTCATTTCTCTGAGACAAAATAATCTGTGATTCGAATTGTGCACTTCTCAGATTATTGCTAAACTCTAGCCAGTAAGCTTTATCGCCTTACCAAAATATAGCCAAAATACCTATTACCATAATCTTAAGATTAGCCAAAAAATTGCCCCAACTGGAGTGGGAAAAAATTGCTCCAACTGAGGTGAGAAAAAAATTGCCCCAACTAGGGTGGGAAAAAATAGCCCCAACTGGGGTGGGAAAAAATTGCCCCTACTAGGGTGGGGAAAAATATCCCCAACTTGGGTGGGGAAAAAATTGCCTCAAATGGGGTGGGAAAAATAGCCCCAACTAGGGTGGGAAAAAAATTGCCCCAACTAGGGTGGGAAAAAATTGCCCCAACTAAGGTGGGAAAAAATTGCCCCAAATACTTTTCCCCCTTCGCAATAAAGGAAATGCTTGATAATTTTAGCTGGTCATAACGAACACAAGAGATAATAAACATGCAAATCTAATAAAACTTTCGTTTTAGTATGCCTCTCAGAAAATATACAACAAAATCGTAAATTTGGATGTCAAAAATGAGGAAACAAAATTTAATATTTTGTGTTTATACCTTTTGCACTCATAACGGCTTGTAATCTATTTCTCATAGAGAAAGTACTGGTTGTTGAGAAGGTTCTATTGGGAAAAAACCAAAGTCCTGATGGAAATTCTGCGACACTCCTCATTATACAAGTTCATTATTACGAAATTTTATGTTTACTGACTTCTAGGTCCAATTTGTGCCATAAATTTTAAATTGAATTTATGTCGGTCGATTCAGGTAGTATCTTTAACTCGCGAGTAACGTTTGCCAGGTGAAGTTCACTATACCTTTAGATACACCATCCCAAATTCGTCTGATAAATTAACATGAATGAGGTTTAACAAAATCGAATCTCTTTCTCCTATTTATTTCTGAAATGAAACGTTTCTTTCTAACTGCCCTTACGTAATAACTTCCTCCATGTCAGCCATTCCGTAGAGTCTGTACACTAAAAGTTTGATGTGAAGTATTAGCAACATCTTTGGCCAACTGCATATAATGAAGAAATTAATTTCTTAACTTCTTTGATAATGTAACGTTTTCCCTTGGAGAAAACATTTGGAAGTCGTCCACTGGGGTGGGAAAGAAATTTTTGTTTTCTGTCGATAATGTTCCTTTGAATTTTTTGACAACACTTCTAACAGTTCTAACACTTCTTACGTCCAGTTGTATTCCTGGTGAATCTTTCCATTATGGTAACTTGGCGATTTTTTGGCTAAAATTTGGCGATTAACCCTGCTACAGCAACCTTCTAGTTTTTTTTGACGGCATTTTGTTTTCACGAAGTAAAGGCATTTTTTTTAACTCAACATTTTTTCCAATAATCTACTAGCCGAATTACGCTTAAACTAGAACTTTTATAGAACAAAAATGCTTAATCATGACGAAGATTAGATGCGAAATTGGGAGATAGTGAAGAATCGCAAACTGCTTGCCGCGTTTTTAAGAATTGCAAATACACGGTATCCATGTACACGTCGACCTATTTTCACTTAAAAAAATCCCAGAATTGCTCAAAAATGGCATTGCGCACACCCTTGACTTTATCTATCGACCTATTTTCATTTAAAAAGTCAAAGAAACTTGACAAAAATTCAATTCTTCTTACTCTTGTAAAAACCGCCAAACAAATAAGGGTGCGATACTGCACTTTAGCAGCAAAATTGTTTCTAAGTATTATTAGCTAAAAAATCACGACCGGAATTTTCCGGAAAATGTCACATTACATGTCTCATGATCTTTCATTTCTCTGAGACAAAATAATCTGTGATTCGAATTGTGCACTTCTCAGATTATTGCTAAACTCTAGCCAGTAAGCTTTATCGCCTTACCAAAATATAGCCAAAATACCTATTACCATAATCTTAAGATTAGCCAAAAAATTGCCCCAACTGGAGTGGGAAAAAAATTGCTCCAACTGAGGTGAGAAAAAAATTGCCCCAACTAAGGTGGGAAAAAAATTGCCCCAACTAGGGTGGGAAAAAAATAGCCCCAACTGGGGTGGGAAAAAATTGCCCCTACTAGGGTGGGGAAAAATATCCCCAACTTGGGTGGGGAAAAAATTGCCTCAAATGGGGTGGGAAAAATAGCCCCAACTAGGGTGGGAAAAAAATTGCCCCAACTAGGGTGGGAAAAAATTGCCCCAACTAAGGTGGGAAAAAATTGCCCCAAATACTTTTCCCCCTTCGCAATAAAGGAAATGCTTGATAATTTTAGCTGGTCATAACGAACACAAGAGATAATAAACATGCAAATCTAATAAAACTTTCGTTTTAATATGCCTCTCACAAAATATACAACAAAATCGTAAATTTGGATGTCAAAAATGAGGAAACAAAATTTAATATTTTGTGTTTATACCTTTTGCACTCATAACGGCTTGTAATCTATTTCTCATAGAGAACGTACTGGTTGTTGAGAAGGTTATATTGGGAAAAAACCAAAGTCCTGATGGAAATTCTGCGACACTCCTCATTATACAAGTTCATTATTACGAAATTTTATGTTTACTGACTTCTAGGTCCAATTTGTGCCATAAATTTTAAATTGAATTTATGTCGGTCGATTCAGGTAGTATCTTTAACTCGCGAGTAACGATTGCCAGGTGAAGTTCACTATACCTTTAGATACACCATCCCAAATTCGTCTGATAAATTAACATGAATGAGGTTTAACAAAATCGAATCTCTTTCTCCTATTTATTTCTGAAATGAAAGATTTCTTTCTAGCTGCCCTTACGTAATAACTTCCTCCATGTCAGCCATTCCGTAGAGTCTGTACACTAAAATTTTGATGTGAAGTATTAGCAACATCTTTGGCCAACTGCATATAATGAAGAAATTAATTTCTTAACTTCTTTGATAATGTAACGTTTTCCCTTGGAGAAAACATTTGGAAGTCGTCCACTGGGGTGGGAAAAAAATTTTTGTTTTCTGTCGATAATGTTACTTTGAATTTTTTGACAACACTTCTAACAGTTCTAACACTTCTCACGTCCAGTTGTATTCCTGGTGAATCTTTCCATTATGGTAACTTGGCGATTTTTTGGCGAAAATTTGGCGATTAACCCTGCTACAGCAACCTTCTAGTTTTTTTTGGACGGCATTTTGTTTTCACGAAGTAAAGGCATTTTTTTTAACTATACATTTTTTCCAATAATCTACTAGCCGAATTACGCTTATACTAGAACTTTTATAGAACAAAAATGCTTAATCATGACGAAGATTAGATGCGAAATTGGGAGATAGTGAAGAATCGCAAACTGCTTGCCGCGTTTTTAAGAATTGCAAATACACGGTATCCGTGTACACGTCGACCTATTTTCACTTAAAAAAAATTCCAGAATTGCTCAAAAATGGCATTGCGCACATCCTTGACTTTATCTATCGACCTATTTTCATTTAAAAAGTCAAAGAAACTTGACAAAAATTCAATTCTTCTTACTCTTGTAAAAACCGCCAAACAAATAAGTGTGCGATACTGCACTTTAGCAGCAAAATTGTTTCTAAGTATTATTAGCTAAAAAATCACGACCGGAATTTTCCGGAAAATGTCACATTACATGTCTCATGATCTTTCATTTCTCTGAGACAAAATAATCTGTGATTCGAATTGTGCACTTCTCAGATTATTGCTAAACTCTAGCCAGTAAGCTTTATCGCCTTACCAAAATATAGCCAAAATACCTATTACCATAATCTTAAGATTAGCCAAAAAATTGCCCCAACTGGAGTGGGAAAAAAATTGCTCCAACTGAGGTGAGAAAAAAATTGCCCCAACTAAGGTGGGAAAAAAATTGCCCCAACTAGGGTGGGAAAAAAATAGCCCCAACTGGGGTGGGAAAAATTGCCCCTACTAGGGTAGGGAAAAATATCCCCAACTTGGGTGGGGAAAAAATTGCCTCAAATGGGGTGGGAAAAATAGCCCCAACTAGGGTGGGAAAAAAATTGCCCCAACTAGGGTGGGAAAAAATTGCCCCAACTAAGGTGGGAAAAAATTGCCCCAAATACTTTTCCCCCTTCGCAATAAAGGAAATGCTTGATAATTTTAGCTGGTCATAACGAACACAAGAGATAATAAACATGCAAATCTAATAAAACTTTCGTTTTAATATGCCTCTCACAAAATATACAACAAAATCGTAAATTTGGATGTCAAAAATGAGGAAACAAAATTTAATATTTTGTGTTTATACCTTTTGCACTCATAACGGCTTGTAATCTATTTCTCATAGAGAACGTACTGGTTGTTGAGAAGGTTATATTGGGAAAAAACCAAAGTCCTGATGGAAATTCTGCGACACTCCTCATTATACAAGTTCATTATTACGAAATTTTATGTTTACTGACTTCTAGGTCCAATTTGTGCCATAAATTTTAAATTGAATTTATGTCGGTCGATTCAGGTAGTATCTTTAACTCGCGAGTAACGATTGCCAGGTGAAGTTCACTATACCTTTAGATACACCATCCCAAATTCGTCTGATAAATTAACATGAATGAGGTTTAACAAAATCGAATCTCTTTCTCCTATTTATTTCTGAAATGAAAGATTTCTTTCTAGCTGCCCTTACGTAATAACTTCCTCCATGTCAGCCATTCCGTAGAGTCTGTACACTAAAATTTTGATGTGAAGTATTAGCAACATCTTTGGCCAACTGCATATAATGAAGAAATTAATTTCTTAACTTCTTTGATAATGTAACGTTTTCCCTTGGAGAAAACATTTGGAAGTCGCCCACTGGGGTGGGAAAAAAATTTTTGTTTTCTGTCGATAATGCTTCTTTGAATTTTTTGACAACACTTCTAACAGTTCTAACACTTCTTACGTCCAGTTGTATTCCTGGTGAATCTTTCCATTATGGTAACTTGGCGATTTTTTGGCTAAAATTTGGCGATTAACCCTGCTACAGCAACCTTCTAGTTTTTTTTGGACGGCATTTTGTTTTCACGAAGTAAAGGCATTTTTTTTAACTATACATTTTTTCCAATAATCTACTAGCCGAATTACGCTTATACTAGAACTTTTATAGAACAAAAATGCTTAATCATGACGAAGATTAGATGCGAAATTGGGAGATAGTGAAGAATCGCAAACTGCTTGCCGCGTTTTTAAGAATTGCAAATACACGGTATCCGTGTACACGTCGACCTATTTTCACTTAAAAAAAATTCCAGAATTGCTCAAAAATGGCATTGCGCACATCCTTGACTTTATCTATCGACCTATTTTCATTTAAAAAGTCAAAGAAACTTGACAAAAATTCAATTCTTCTTACTCTTGTAAAAACCGCCAAACAAATAAGTGTGCGATACTGCACTTTAGCAGCAAAATTGTTTCTAAGTATTATTAGCTAAAAAATCACGACCGGAATTTTCCGGAAAATGTCACATTACATGTCTCATGATCTTTCATTTCTCTGAGACAAAATAATCTGTGATTCGAATTGTGCACTTCTCAGATTATTGCTAAACTCTAGCCAGTAAGCTTTATCGCCTTACCAAAATATAGCCAAAATACCTATTACCATAATCTTAAGATTAGCCAAAAAATTGCCCCAACTGGAGTGGGAAAAAAATTGCTCCAACTGAGGTGAGAAAAAAATTGCCCCAACTAAGGTGGGAAAAAAATTGCCCCAACTAGGGTGGGAAAAAAATAGCCCCAACTGGGGTGGGAAAAAATTGCCCCTACTAGGGTGGGGAAAAATATCCCCAACTTGGGTGGGGAAAAAATTGCCTCAAATGGGGTGGGAAAAATAGCCCCAACTAGGGTGGGAAAAAAATTGCCCCAACTAGGGTGGGAAAAAATTGCCCCAACTAAGGTGGGAAAAAATTGCCCCAAATACTTTTCCCCCTTCGCAATAAAGGAAATGATTGATAATTTTAGCTGGTCATAACGAACACAAGAGATAATAAACATGCAAATCTAATAAAACTTTCGTTTTAGTATGCCTCTCACAAAATATACAACAAAATCGTAAATTTGGATGTCAAAAATGAGGAAACAAAATTTAATATTTTGTGTTTATACCTTTTGCACTCATAACGGCTTGTAATCTATTTCTCATAGAGAAAGTTCTGGTTGTTGAGAAGGTTCTATTGGGAAAAAACCAAAGTCCTGATGGAAATTCTGCGACACTCCTCATTATACAAGTTCATTATTACGAAATTTTATGTTTACTGACTTCTAGGTCCAATTTGTGCCATAAATTTTAAATTGAATTTATGTCGGTCGATTCAGGTAGTATCTTTAACTCGCGAGTAACGATTGCAGGTGAAGTTCACTATACCTTTAGATACACCATCCCAAACATTTTTCCCAACAATCTAGTAGCCGAATTACGCTTATACTAGAACTTTTATGGAACAAAAATGCTTAATCATGACGAAGATTAGGTGCGAAATTGGGAGATAGTGAAGAATAGCAAACTGCTTGCCGCGTATTTAAGAATTGCACATACACAGTATCCATGTACACGTCGACCTATTTTCACTTAAAAAAACATCCCAGAATTGCACAAAAATGGCATTGCGCACACACTTGACTTTATCTATCGACCTATTTTCACTTAAAAAGTCAAAGAAACTTGACAAAAATACAATTCTTACTCTTGTAAAAAGCGCCAAACAAATAAGTGGGCTATCCTGCACTTTAGCAGCAAAATTGTTTCTAAGTATTATTAGCTAAAAAATCACGACCGGAATTTTCCGGAAAAAGTCACGTTACATGTCTCATGATCTTTCATTTCTCTGAGACAAAATAATCTGTGATTCGAACTGTATAATCCTCAGATTATTGCTAAACTCCTAGCTAGTAAGCTTTATCACCTTACCAAAATATAGCCAAGCTACCTGTTACCATATTCTTAAGATTAGCCAAAAAATTGCCCCAACAGGATTGGGAATGGGGAAAAAATTGCCCCAACTGGGGTGAGAAAAAATTGCCCCAACTAGGGTGGGGAAAAATTGCCCCAACTAGGGTGGGAAAAAATTGCCCCAACTAAGGTGGGAAAAAATTGCCCCAACTAGGGTGGGAAAAAAATTCCCCCAACTAGGGTGGGAAAAAATTGCCCCAACTAGGGTGGGAAAAAATAGCCCCAACTAGGGTGGGGGAAAAATAGCCCCAACTGGGGTGGGAAAAAATAGCCCCAACTGGGGTGGGAAAAAATTGCCCCAAATGGGGTGGGAAATAAATTGCCCCAACTAGGGTGGGGATATAAATTGCCCCAACTAGGGTGGGAAAAAAATTGCCCCAACTAGGGTGGGAAAAAATAGCCGCAACTGGGGTGGGAAAAAATTTCCCCAAATGGGGTGGGAAAAAATAACCCCAACTAGGGTGGGAAAAGAATTTCCCCAACTAGGGTGGGTAAAAATAGCCCTAACTGGGGTGGGAAAAAATTGCCCTAACTGGGGTGGAAAAAATTGCCCCAACTAGGGTGGGAAAAACATTCCCTCAACTAGGGTGGGAAAAAATAGCCCCAACTGGGGTGGGAAAAAATAGCCCCAACTGGGGTGGGAAAAAATAGCCCCAACTGGGGTGGGAAAAAATTGCCCCAACTAGGGTGGGGAAAAAAGTCCCAACTGGGGTGGGAAAAAATTGCCCCAACTAGGGTGGGAAAAAAATAGCCCCAACTTGGGTGGGAAAAAAATTGCCCCAAATGGGGTGGGAAAAAATAGCCCCAACTAGGGTGGGAAAAGAATTGCCCCAACTAGGGTGGGAAAAAATAGCCCCAACTGAGGTGGGAAAAAAACTGCCCCAACTAGGGTGGAAAAAAATTGTCCCAACTGGGGTGGGAAAAAATTGCCCCAACTGGGGTGGGAAAAAATTGCCCCAACTACTTTTCCCCCTTCGCAATAAAGGAAATGATTGATAATTTTAGCTGGTCATAACGAACACAAGAGATAATAAACATGGAAATCTAATAAAACTTTCGTTTTAGTATGCCTCTCACAAAATATACAACAAAATCGTAAATTTGGATGTCAAAAATGAGGAAACAAAATTTAATATTTTGTGTTTATACCTTTTGCACTCATAACGGCTTGTAATCTATTTCTCATAGAGAAAGTTCTGGTTGTTGAGAAGGTTCTATTGGGAAAAAACCAAAGTCCTGATGGAAATTCTGTGACACTCCTCATTATACAAGTTCATTATTACGAAATTTTATGTTTACTGACTTCTAGGTCCAATTTGTGCCATAAATTTTAAATTGAATTTATGTCGGTCGATTCAGGTAGTATCTTTAACTCGCGAGTAACGATTGCCAGGTGAAGTTCACTATACCTTTAGATACACCATCCCAAATTCGTCTGATAAATTAACATGAATGAGGTTTAACAAAATCGAATTTTCTTCCCCTATTTATTTCTGAAATGAAAGGTTTCTTTCTAGCTGCCCTTACGTAATAACTTCCTCCATGTCAGCCATTCCGTAGAGTCTGTACACTAAAAGTTTGATGTGAAGTATTAGCAACATCTTTGGCCAACTGCATATAATGAAGAAATTAATTTCTTAACTTCTTTGATAATGTAACGTTTTCCCTTGGAGAAAACATTTGGAAGTCGTCCACTGGGGTGGGAAAAAAATTTTTGTTTTCTGTCGATAATGTTACTTTGAATTTTTTGACAACACTTCTAACAGTTCTAACACTTCTCACGTCCAGTTGTATTCCTGGTGAATCTTTCCATTATGGTAACTTGGCGATTTTTTGGCGAAAATTTGGCGATTAACCCTGCTACAGCAACCTTCTAGTTTTTTTTTGGACGGCATTTTGTTTTCACGAAGTAAAGGCATTTTTTTTAACTATACATTTTTTCCAATAATCTACTAGCCGAATTACGCTTATACTAGAACTTTTATAGAACAAAAATGCTTAATCATGACGAAGATTAGATGCGAAATTGGGAGATAGTGAAGAATCGCAAACTGCTTGCCGCGTTTTTAAGAATTGCAAATACACGGTATCCATGTACACGTCGACCTATTTTCACTTAAAAAAAATCCCAGAATTGCTCAAAAATGGCATTGCGCACACCCTTGACTTTATCTATCGACCTATTTTCATTTAAAAAGTCAAAGAAACTTGACAAAAATTCAATTCTTCTTACTCTTGTAAAAACCGCCAAACAAATAAGTGTGCGATACCGCACTTTAGCAGCAAAATTGTTTCTAAGTATTATTAGCTAAAAAATCACGACCGGAATTTTCCGGAAAATGTCACATTACATGTCTCATGATCTTTCATTTCTCTGAGACAAAATAATCTGTGATTCGAATTGTGCACTTCTCAGATTATTGCTAAACTCTAGCCAGTAAGCTTTATCGCCTTACCAAAATATAGCCAAAATACCTATTACCATAATCTTAAGATTAGCCAAAAAATTGCCCCAACTGGAGTGGGAAAAAAATTGCTCCAACTGAGGTGAGAAAAAATAGCCCCAACTGGGGTGGGAAAAAATTGCCCCTACTAGGGTGGGGAAAAATATCCCCAACTTGGGTGGGGAAAAAATCGCCTCAAATGGGGTGGGAATAATAGCCCCAACTAGGGTGGGAAAAAAATTGCCCCAACTAGGGTGGGAAAAAATTGCCCCAACTAAGGTGGGAAAAAATTGCCCCAAATACTTTTCCCCCTTCGCAATAAAGGAAATGCTTGATAATTTTAGCTGGTCATAACGAACACAAGAGATAATAAACATGCAAATCTAATAAAACTTTCGTTTTAGTATGCCTCTCACAAAATATACAACCAAATCGTAAATTTGGATGTCAAAAATGAGGAAACAAAATTTAATATTTTGTGTTTATACCTTTTGCACTCATAACGGCTTGTAATCTATTTCTCAACGAGAAAGTACTGGTTGTTGAGAAGGTTCTATTGGGAAAAAACCAAAGTCCTGATGGAAATTCTGCGACACTCCTCATTATACAAGTTCATTATTACGAAATTTTATGTTTACTGACTTCTAGGTCCAATTTGTGCCATAAATTTTAAATTGAATTTATGTCGGTCGATTCAGGTAGTATCTTTAACTCGCGAGTAACGTTTGCCAGGTGAAGTTCACTATACCTTTAGATACACCATCCCAAATTCGTCTGATAAATTAACATGAATGAGGTTTAACAAAATCGAATCTCTTTCTCCTATTTATTTCTGAAATGAAAGATTTCTTTCTAGCTGCCCTTACGTAATAACTTCCTCCATGTCAGCCATTCCGTAGAGTCTGTACACTAAAAGTTTGATGTGAAGTATTAGCAACATCTTTGGCCAACTGCATATAATGAAGAAATTAATTTCTTAACTTCTTTGATAATGTAACGTTTTCCCTTGGAGAAAACATTTGGAAGTCGTCCACTGGGGTGGGAAAAAAATTTTTGTTTTCTGTCGATAATGTTTCTTTGAATTTTTTGACAACACTTCTAACAGTTCTAACACTTCTTACGTCCAGTTGTATTCCTGGTGAATCTTTCCATTATGGTAACTTGGCGATTTTTTGGCTAAAATTTGGCGATTAACCCTGCTAAAGCAACCTTCTAGTTTTTTTTGACGGCATTTTGTTTTCACGAAGTAAAGGCATTTTTTTTAACTCAACATTTTTTCCAATAATCTACTAGCCGAATTACGCTTATACTAGAACTTTTATAGAACAAAAATGCTTAATCATGACGAAGATTAGATGCGAAATTGGGAGATAGTGAAGAATCGCAAACTGCTTGCCGCGTTTTTAAGAATTGCAAATACACGGTATCCATGTACACGTCGACCTATTTTCACTTAAAAAAATCCCAGAATTGCTCAAAAATGGCATTGCGCACACCCTTGACTTTATCTATCGACCTATTTTCATTTAAAAAGTCAAAGAAACTTGACAAAAATTCAATTCTTCTTACTCTTGTAAAAACCGCCAAACAAATAAGGGTGCGATACTGCACTTTAGCAGCAAAATTGTTTCTAAGTATTATTAGGTAAGAAAATCACGACCGGAATTTTCCGGAAAATGTCACATTACATGTCTCATGATCTTTCATTTCTCTGAGACAAAATAATCTGTGATTCGAATTGTGCACTTCTCAGATTATTGCTAAACTCTAGCTAGTAAGCTTTATCGCCTTACCAAAATATAGCCAAAATACCTATTACCATATTCTTAAGATTAGCCAAAAAATTGCCCCAACTGGGGTGGGGAAAAATAGCCCCAACTGGGGTGGGAAAAAAATAGCCCCAACTAGGGTGGGAAAAAAATTGCTCCAACTAGGGTGGGAAAAAATTGCCCCAACTAAGGTGGGAAAAAAATTGCCCCAAATACTTTTCCCCCTTCGCAATAAAGGAAATGCTTGATAATTTTAGCTGGTCATAACGAACACAAGAGATAATAAACATGCAAATCTAATAAAACTTTCGTTTTAGTATGCCTCTCACAAAATATACAACAAAATCGTAAATTTGGATGTCAAAAATGAGGAAACAAAATTTAATATTTTGTGTTTATACCTTTTGCACTCATAACGGCTTGTAATCTATTTCTCATAGAGAACGTACTGGTTGTTGAGAAGGTTATATTGGGAAAAAACCAAAGTCCTGATGGAAATTCTGCGACACTCCTCATTATACAAGTTCATTATTACGAAATTTTATGTTTACTGACTTCTAGGTCCAATTTGTGCCATAAATTTTAAATTGAATTTATGTCGGTCGATTCAGGTAGTATCTTTAACTCGCGAGTAACGATTGCCAGGTGAAGTTCACTATACCTTTAGATACACCATCGCAAATTCGTCTGATAAATTAACATGAATGAGGTTTAACAAAATCGAATCTCTTTCTCCTATTTATTTCTGAAATGAAAGATTTCTTTCTAGCTGCCCTTACCTAATAACTTCCTCCATGTCAGCCATTCCGTAGAGTCTGTACACTAAAAGTTTGATGTGAAGTATTAGCAACATCTTTGGCCAACTGCATATAATGAAGAAATTAATTTCTTAACTTCTTTGATAATGTAACGTTTTCCCTTGGAGAAAACATTTGGAAGTCGTCCACTGGGGTGGGAAAAAAATTTTTGTTTTCTGTCGATAATGTTACTTTGAATTTTTTGACAACACTTCTAACAGTTCTAACACTTCTCACGTCCAGTTGTATTCCTGGTGAATCTTTCCATTATGGTAACTTGGCGATTTTTTGGCGAAAATTTGGCGATTAACCCTGCTACAGCAACCTTCTAGTTTTTTTTTGGACGGCATTTTGTTTTCACGAAGTAAAGGCATTTTTTTTAACTATACATTTTTTCCAATAATCTACTAGCCGAATTACGCTTATACTAGAACTTTTATAGAACAAAAATGCTTAATCATGACGAAGATTAGATGCGAAATTGGGAGATAGTGAAGAATCGCAAACTGCTTGCCGCGTTTTTAAGAATTGCAAATACACGGTATCCATGTACACGTCGACCTATTTTCACTTAAAAAAAATCCCAGAATTGCTCAAAAATGGCATTGCGCACACCCTTGACTTTATCTATCGACCTATTTTCATTTAAAAAGTCAAAGAAACTTGACAAAAATTCAATTCTTCTTACTCTTGTAAAAACCGCCAAACAAATAAGGGTGCGATACTGCACTTTAGCAGCAAAATTGTTTCTAAGTATTATTAGGTAAGAAATCACGACCGGAATTTTCCGGAAAATGTCACATTACATGTCTCATGATCTTTCATTTCTCTGAGACAAAATAATCTGTGATTCGAATTGTGCACTTCTCAGATTATTGCTAAACTCTAGCCAGTAAGCTTTATCGCCTTACCAAAATATAGCCAAAATACCTATTACCATAATCTTAAGATTAGCCAAAAAATTGCCCCAACTGGAGTGGGAAAAAAATTGCTCCAACTGAGGTGAGAAAAAAATTGCCCCAACTAAGGTGGGAAAAAAATTGCCCCAACTAGGGTGGGAAAAAAATAGCCCCAACTGGGGTGGGAAAAAATTGCCCCTACTAGGGTGGGGGAAAATATCCCCAACTTGGGTGGGGAAAAAATTGCCTCAAATGGGGTGGGAAAAATAGCCCCAACTAGGGTGGGAAAAAATTGCCCCAACTAGGGTGGGAAAAAATTGCCCCAACTAAGGTGGGAAAAAATTGCCCCAAATACTTTTCCCCCTTCGCAATAAAGGAAATGCTTGATAATTTTAGCTGGTCATAACGAACACAAGAGATAATAAACATGCAAATCTAATAAAACTTTCGTTTTAGTATGCCTCTCGCAAAATATACAACAAAATCGTAAATTTGGATGTCAAAAATGAGGAAACAAAATTTAATATTTTGTGTTTATACCTTTTGCACTCATAACGGCTTGTAATCTATTTCTCATAGAGAAAGTACTGGTTGTTGAGAAGGTTCTATTGGGAAAAAACCAAAGTCCTGATGGAAATTCTGCGACACTCCTCATTATACAAGTTCATTATTACGAAATTTTATGTTTACTGACTTCTAGGTCCAATTTGTGCCATAAATTTTAAATTGAATTTATGTCGGTCGATTCAGGTAGTATCTTTAACTCGCGAGTAACGTTTGCCAGGTGAAGTTCACTATACCTTTAGATACACCATCCCAAATTCGTCTGATAAATTAACATGAATGAGGTTTAACAAAAATGAATCTCTTTCTCCTATTTATTTCTGAAATGAAAGATTTCTTTCTAGCTGCCCTTACGTAATAACTTCCTCCATGTCAGCCATTCCGTAGAGTCTGTACACTAAAAGTTTGATGTGAAGTATTAGCAACATCTTTGGCCAACTGCATATAATGAAGAAATTAATTTCTTAACTTCTTTGATAATGTAACGTTTTCCCTTGGAGAAAACATTTGGAAGTCGTCCACTGGGGTGGGAAAAAAATTTTTGTTTTCTGTCGATAATGTTTCTTTGAATTTTTTGACAACACTTCTAACAGTTCTAACACTTCTTACGTCCAGTTGTATTCCTGGTGAATCTTTCCATTATGGTAACTTGGCGATTTTTTGGCTAAAATTTGGCGATTAACCCTGCTACAGCAACCTTCTAGTTTTTTTTGACGGCATTTTGTTTTCACGAAGTAAAGGCATTTTTTTTAACTCAACATTTTTTCCAATAATCTACTAGCCGAATTACGCTTATACTAGAACTTTTATAGAACAAAAATGCTTAATCATGACGAAGATTAGATGCGAAATTGGGAGATAGTGAAGAATCGCAAACTGCTTGCCGCGTTTTTAAGAATTGCAAATACACGGTATCCATGTACACGTCGACATATTTTCACTTAAAAAAATCCCAGAATTGCTCAAAAATGGCATTGCGCACACCCTTGACTTTATCTATCGACCTATTTTCATTTAAAAAGTCAAAGAAACTTGACAAAAATTCAATTCTTCTTACTCTTGTAAAAACCGCCAAACAAATAAGGGTGCGATACTGCACTTTAGCAGCAAAATTGTTTCTAAGTATTATTAGGTAAGAAATCACGACCGGAATTTTCCGGAAAATGTCACATTACATGTCTCATGATCTTTCATTTCTCTGAGACAAAATAATCTGTGATTCGAATTGTGCACTTCTCAGATTATTGCTAAACTCTAGCTAGTAAGCTTTATCGCCTTACCAAAATATAGCCAAAATACCTATTACCATATTCTTAAGATTAGCCAAAAAATTGCCCCAACTGGGGTGGGAAAAAAATAGCCCCAACTGGGGTGGGAAAAAAATAGCCCCAACTAGGGTGGGAAAAAAATTGCCCCAACTAGGGTGGGAAAAAATTGCCCCAACTAAGGTGGGAAAAAAATTGCCCCAAATACTTTTCCCCCTTCGCAATAAAGGAAATGCTTGATAATTTTAGCTGGTCATAACGAACACAAGAGATAATAAACATGCAAATCTAATAAAACTTTCGTTTTAGTATGCCTCTCACAAAATATACAACAAAATCGTAAATTTGGATGTCAAAAATGAGGAAACAAAATTTAATATTTTGTGTTTATACCTTTTGCACTCATAACGGCTTGTAATCTATTTCTCATAGAGAACGTACTGGTTGTTGAGAAGGTTATATTGGGAAAAAACCAAAGTCCTGATGGAAATTCTGCGACACTCCTCATTATACAAGTTCATTATTACGAAATTTTATGTTTACTGACTTCTAGGTCCAATTTGTGCCATAAATTTTAAATTGAATTTATGTCGGTCGATTCAGGTAGTATCTTTAACTCGCGAGTAACGATTGCCAGGTGAAGTTCACTATACCTTTAGATACACCATCGCAAATTCGTCTGATAAATTAACATGAATGAGGTTTAACAAAATCGAATCTCTTTCTCCTATTTATTTCTGAAATGAAAGATTTCTTTCTAGCTGCCCTTACCTAATAACTTCCTCCATGTCAGCCATTCCGTAGAGTCTGTACACTAAAAGTTTGATGTGAAGTATTAGCAACATCTTTGGCCAACTGCATATAATGAAGAAATTAATTTCTTAACTTCTTTGATAATGTAACGTTTTCCCTTGGAGAAAACATTTGGAAGTCGTCCACTGGGGTGGGAAAAAAATTTTTGTTTTCTGTCGATAATGTTACTTTGAATTTTTTGACAACACTTCTAACAGTTCTAACACTTCTCACGTCCAGTTGTATTCCTGGTGAATCTTTCCATTATGGTAACTTGGCGATTTTTTGGCGAAAATTTGGCGATTAACCCTGCTACAGCAACCTTCTAGTTTTTTTTTGGACGGCATTTTGTTTTCACGAAGTAAAGGCATTTTTTTTAACTATACATTTTTTCCAATAATCTACTAGCCGAATTACGCTTATACTAGAACTTTTATAGAACAAAAATGCTTAATCATGACGAAGATTAGATGCGAAATTGGGAGATAGTGAAGAATCGCAAACTGCTTGCCGCGTTTTTAAGAATTGCAAATACACGGTATCCATGTACACGTCGACCTATTTTCACTTAAAAAAAATCCCAGAATTGCTCAAAAATGGCATTGCGCACACCCTTGACTTTATCTATCGACCTATTTTCATTTAAAAAGTCAAAGAAACTTGACAAAAATTCAATTCTTCTTACTCTTGTAAAAACCGCCAAACAAATAAGGGTGCGATACTGCACTTTAGCAGCAAAATTGTTTCTAAGTATTATTAGGTAAGAAATCACGACCGGAATTTTCCGGAAAATGTCACATTACATGTCTCATGATCTTTCATTTCTCTGAGACAAAATAATCTGTGATTCGAATTGTGCACTTCTCAGATTATTGCTAAACTCTAGCCAGTAAGCTTTATCGCCTTACCAAAATATAGCCAAAATACCTATTACCATAATCTTAAGATTAGCCAAAAAATTGCCCCAACTGGAGTGGGAAAAAAATTGCTCCAACTGAGGTGAGAAAAAAATTGCCCCAACTAAGGTGGGAAAAAAATTGCCCCAACTAGGGTGGGAAAAAAATAGCCCCAACTGGGGTGGGAAAAAATTGCCCCTACTAGGGTGGGGAAAAATATCCCCAACTTGGGTGGGGAAAAAATTGCCTCAAATGGGGTGGGAAAAATAGCCCCAACTAGGGTGGGAAAAAATTGCCCCAACTAGGGTGGGAAAAAATTGCCCCAACTAAGGTGGGAAAAAATTGCCCCAAATACTTTTCCCCCTTCGCAATAAAGGAAATGCTTGATAATTTTAGCTGGTCATAACGAACACAAGAGATAATAAACATGCAAATCTAATAAAACTTTCGTTTTAGTATGCCTCTCGCAAAATATACAACAAAATCGTAAATTTGGATGTCAAAAATGAGGAAACAAAATTTAATATTTTGTGTTTATACCTTTTGCACTCATAACGGCTTGTAATCTATTTCTCATAGAGAAAGTACTGGTTGTTGAGAAGGTTCTATTGGGAAAAAACCAAAGTCCTGATGGAAATTCTGCGACACTCCTCATTATACAAGTTCATTATTACGAAATTTTATGTTTACTGACTTCTAGGTCCAATTTGTGCCATAAATTTTAAATTGAATTTATGTCGGTCGATTCAGGTAGTATCTTTAACTCGCGAGTAACGTTTGCCAGGTGAAGTTCACTATACCTTTAGATACACCATCCCAAATTCGTCTGATAAATTAACATGAATGAGGTTTAACAAAATTGAATCTCTTTCTCCTATTTATTTCTGAAATGAAAGATTTCTTTCTAGCTGCCCTTACGTAATAACTTCCTCCATGTCAGCCATTCCGTAGAGTCTGTACACTAAAAGTTTGATGTGAAGTATTAGCAACATCTTTGGCCAACTGCATATAATGAAGAAATTAATTTCTTAACTTCTTTGATAATGTAACGTTTTCCCTTGGAGAAAACATTTGGAAGTCGTCCACTGGGGTGGGAAAAAAATTTTTGTTTTCTGTCGATAATGTTTCTTTGAATTTTTTGACAACACTTCTAACAGTTCTAACACTTCTCACGTCCAGTTGTATTCCTGGTGAATCTTTCCATTATGGTAACTTGGCGATTTTTTGGCTAAAATTTGGCGATTAACCCTGCTACAGCAACCTTCTAGTTTTTTTTGACGGCATTTTGTTTTCACGAAGTAAAGGCATTTTTTTTAACTCAACATTTTTTCCAATAATCTACTAGCCGAATTACGCTTATACTAGAACTTTTATAGAACAAAAATGCTTAATCATGACGAAGATTAGATGCGAAATTGGGAGATAGTGAAGAATCGCAAACTGCTTGCCGCGTTTTTAAGAATTGCAAATACACGGTATCCATGTACACGTCGACATATTTTCACTTAAAAAAATCCCAGAATTGCTCAAAAATGGCATTGCGCACACCCTTGACTTTATCTATCGACCTATTTTCATTTAAAAAGTCAAAGAAACTTGACAAAAATTCAATTCTTCTTACTCTTGTAAAAACCGCCAAACAAATAAGGGTGCGATACTGCACTTTAGCAGCAAAATTGTTTCTAAGTATTATTAGGTAAGAAATCACGACCGGAATTTTCCGGAAAATGTCACATTACATGTCTCATGATCTTTCATTTCTCTGAGACAAAATAATCTGTGATTCGAATTGTGCACTTCTCAGATTATTGCTAAACTCTAGCTAGTAAGCTTTATCGCCTTACCAAAATATAGCCAAAATACCTATTACCATATTCTTAAGATTAGCCAAAAAATTGCCCCAACTGGGGTGGGAAAAAAATAGCCCCAACTGGGGTGGGAAAAAAATAGCCCCAACTAGGGTGGGAAAAAAATTGCCCCAACTAGGGTGGGAAAAAATTGCCCCAACTAAGGTGGGAAAAAAATTGCCCCAAATACTTTTCCCCCTTCGCAATAAAGGAAATGCTTGATAATTTTAGCTGGTCATAACGAACACAAGAGATAATAAACATGCAAATCTAATAAAACTTTCGTTTTAGTATGCCTCTCACAAAATATACAACAAAATCGTAAATTTGGATGTCAAAAATGAGGAAACAAAATTTAATATTTTGTGTTTATACCTTTTGCACTCATAACGGCTTGTAATCTATTTCTCATAGAGAACGTACTGGTTGTTGAGAAGGTTATATTGGGAAAAAACCAAAGTCCTGATGGAAATTCTGCGACACTCCTCATTATACAAGTTCATTATTACGAAATTTTATGTTTACTGACTTCTAGGTCCAATTTGTGCCATAAATTTTAAATTGAATTTATGTCGGTCGATTCAGGTAGTATCTTTAACTCGCGAGTAACGATTGCCAGGTGAAGTTCACTATACCTTTAGATACACCATCCCAAATTCGTCTGATAAATTAACATGAATGAGGTTTAACAAAATCGAATCTCTTTCTCCTATTTATTTCTGAAATGAAAGATTTCTTTCTAGCTGCCCTTACGTAATAACTTCCTCCATGTCAGCCATTCCGTAGAGTCTGTACACTAAAAGTTTGATGTGAAGTATTAGCAACATGTTTGGCCAACTGCATATAATGAAGAAATTAATTTCTTAACTTCTTTGATAATGTAACGTTTTCCCTTGGAGAAAACATTTGGAAGTCGTCCACTGGGGTGGGAAAAAAATTTTTGTTTTTTGTCGATAATGTTACTTTGAATTTTTTGACAACACTTCTAACAGTTCTAACACTTCTCACGTCCAGTTGTATTCCTGGTGAATCTTTCCATTATGGTAACTTGGCGATTTTTTGGCGAAAATTTGGCGATTAACCCTGCTACAGCAACCTTCTAGTTTTTTTTTGGACGGCATTTTGTTTTCACGAAGTAAAGGCTTTTTTTTAACTATACATTTTTTCCAATAATCTACTAGCCGAATTACGCTTATACTAGAACTTTTATAGAACAAAAATGCTTAATCATGACGAAGATTAGATGCGAAATTGGGAGATAGTGAAGAATCGCAAACTGCTTGCCGCGTTTTTAAGAATTGCAAATACACGGTATCCATGTACACGTCGACCTATTTTCACTTAAAAAAAATCCCAGAATTGCTCAAAAATGGCATTGCGCACACCCTTGACTTTATCTATCGACCTATTTTCATTTAAAAAGTCAAAGAAACTTGACAAAAATTCAATTCTTCTTACTCTTGTAAAAACCGCCAAACAAATAAGTGTGCGATACTGC
Source organism: Stegodyphus dumicola (assembly GCF_044657685.1). Taxonomy (NCBI): domain Eukaryota; kingdom Metazoa; phylum Arthropoda; class Arachnida; order Araneae; family Eresidae; genus Stegodyphus; species Stegodyphus dumicola. The sequence continues at coordinate 177,364,190 of NC_140776.1, read as the reverse complement.
ACTTTAGCAGCAAAATTGTTTCTAAGTATTATTAGCTAAAAAATCACGACCGGAATTTTCCGGAAAATGTCACATTACATGTCTCATGATCTTTCATTTCTCTGAGACAAAATAATCTGTGATTCGAATTGTGCACTTCTCAGATTATTGCTAAACTCTAGCCAGTAAGCTTTATCGCCTTACCAAAATATAGCCAAAATACCTATTACCATAATCTTAAGATTAGCCAAAAAATTGCCCCAACTGGAGTGGGAAAAAATTGCTCCAACTGAGGTGAGAAAAAAATTGCCCCAACTAAGGTGGGAAAAAAATTGCCCCAACTAGGATGGGAAAAAATAGCCCCAACTGGGGTGGGAAAAAATTGCCCCTGCTAGGGTGGGGAAAAATATCCCCAACTTGGGTGGGGAAAAAATTGCCTCAAATGGGGTGGGAAAAATAGCCCCAACTAGGGTGGGAAAAAATTGCCCCAACTAGGGTGGGAAAAAATTGCCCCAACTAAGGTGGGAAAAAATTGCCCCAAATACTTTTCCCCCTTCGCAATAAAGGAAATGCTTGATAATTTTAGCTGGTCATAACGAACACAAGAGATAATAAACATGCAAATCTAATAAAACTTTCGTTTTAGTATGCCTCTCACAAAATATACAACAAAATCGTAAATTTGGATGTCAAAAATGAGGAAACAAAATTTAATATTTTGTGTTTATACCTTTTGCACTCATAACGGCTTGTAATCTATTTCTCATAGAGAAAGTACTGGTTGTTGAGAAGGTTCTATTGGGAAAAAACCAAAGTCCTGATGGAAATTCTGCGACACTCCTCATTATACAAGTTCATTATTACGAAATTTTATGTTTACTGACTTCTAGGTCCAATTTGTGCCATAAATTTTAAATTGAATTTATGTCGGTCGATTCAGGTAGTATCTTTAACTCGCGAGTAACGTTTGCCAGGTGAAGTTCACTATACCTTTAGATACACCATCCCAAATTCGTCTGATAAATTAACATGAATGAGGTTTAACAAAATCGAATCTCTTTCTCCTATTTATTTCTGAAATGAAAGATTTCTTTCTAGCTGCCCTTACGTAATAACTTCCTCCATGTCAGCCATTCCGTAGAGTCTGTACACTAAAAGTTTGATGTGAAGTATTAGCAACATCTTTGGCCAACTGCATATAATGAAGAAATTAATTTCTTAACTTCTTTGATAATGTAACGTTTTCCCTTGGAGAAAACATTTGGAAGTCGTCCACTGGGGTGGGAAAAAAATTTTTGTTTTCTGTCGATAATGTTTCTTTGAATTTTTTGACAACACTTCTAACAGTTCTAACACTTCTTACGTCCAGTTGTATTCCTGGTGAATCTTTCCATTATGGTAACTTGGCGATTTTTTGGCTAAAATTTGGCGATTAACCCTGCTACAGCAACCTTCTAGTTTTTTTTGACGGCATTTTGTTTTCACGAAGTAAAGGCATTTTTTTTAACTCAACATTTTTTCCAATAATCTACTAGCCGAATTACGCTTATACTAGAACTTTTATAGAACAAAAATGCTTAATCATGACGAAGATTAGATGCGAAATTGGGAGATAGTGAAGAATCGCAAACTGCTTGCCGCGTTTTTAAGAATTGCAAATACACGGTATCCATGTACACGTCGACCTATTTTCACTTAAAAAAATCCCAGAATTGCTCAAAAATGGCATTGCGCACAACCTTGACTTTATCTATCGACCTATTTTCATTTAAAAAGTCAAAGAAACTTGACAAAAATTCAATTCTTCTTACTCTTGTAAAAACCGCCAAACAAATAAGGGTGCGATACTGCACTTTAGCAGCAAAATTGTTTCTAAGTATTATTAGGTAAGAAATCACGACCGGAATTTTCCGGAAAATGTCACATTACATGTCTCATGATCTTTCATTTCTCTGAGACAAAATAATCTGTGATTCGAATTGTGCACTTCTCAGATTATTGCTAAACTCTAGCTAGTAAGCTTTATCGCCTTACCAAAATATAGCCAAAATACCTATTACCATATTCTTAAGATTAGCCAAAAAATTGCCCCAACTGGGGTGGGGAAAAAATAGCCCCAACTGGGGTGGGAAAAAAATAGCCCCAACTAGGGTGGGAAAAAAATTGCCCCAACTAGGGTGGGAAAAAATTGCCCCAACTAAGGTGGGAAAAAAATTGCCCCAAATACTTTTCCCCCTTCGCAATAAAGGAAATGCTTGATAATTTTAGCTGGTCATAACGAACACAAGAGATAATAAACATGCAAATCTAATAAAACTTTCGTTTTAGTATGCCTCTCACAAAATATACAACAAAATCGTAAATTTGGATGTCAAAAATGAGGAAACAAAATTTAATATTTTGTGTTTATACCTTTTGCACTCTTTAACGGCTTGTAATCTATTTCTCATAGAGAACGTACTGGTTGTTGAGAAGGTTATATTGGGAAAAAACCAAAGTCCTGATGGAAATTCTGCGACACTTCTCATTATACAAGTTCATTATTACGAAATTTTATGTTTACTGACTTCTAGGTCCAATTTGTGCCATAAATTTTAAATTGAATTTATGTCGGTCGATTCAGGTAGTATCTTTAACTCGCGAGTAACGATTGCCAGGTGAAGTTCACTATACCTTTAGATACACCATCCCAAATTCGTCTGATAAATTAACATGAATGAGGTTTAACAAAATCGAATCTCTTTCTCCTATTTATTTCTGAAATGAAAGATTTCTTTCTAGCTGCCCTTACCTAATAACTTCCTCCATGTCAGCCATTCCGTAGAGTCTGTACACTAAAAGTTTGATGTGAAGTATTAGCAACATCTTTGGCCAACTGCATATAATGAAGAAATTAATTTCTTAACTTCTTTGATAATGTAACGTTTTCCCTTGGAGAAAACATTTGGAAGTCGTCCACTGGGGTGGGAAAAAAATTTTTGTTTTCTGTCGATAATGTTACTTTGAATTTTTTGACAACACTTCTAACAGTTCTAACACTTCTCACGTCCAGTTGTATTCCTGGTGAATCTTTCCATTATGGTAACTTGGCGATTTTTTTGCGAAAATTTGGCGATTAACCCTGCTACAGCAACCTTCTAGTTTTTTTTTGGACGGCATTTTGTTTTCACGAAGTAAAGGCATTTTTTTTAACTATACATTTTTTCCAATAATCTACTAGCCGAATTACGCTTATACTAGAACTTTTATAGAACAAAAATGCTTAATCATGACGAAGATTAGATGCGAAATTGGGAGATAGTGAAGAATCGCAAACTGCTTGCCGCGTTTTTAAGAATTGCAAATACACGGTATCCATGTACACGTCGACCTATTTTCACTTAAAAAAAATCCCAGAATTGCTCAAAAATGGCATTGCGCACACCCTTGACTTTATCTATCGACCTATTTTCATTTAAAAAGTCAAAGAAACTTGACAAAAATTCAATTCTTCTTACTCTTGTAAAAACCGCCAAACAAATAAGTGTGCGATACTGCACTTTAGCAGCAAAATTGTTTCTAAGTATTATTAGCTAAAAAATCACGACCGGAATTTTCCGGAAAATGTCACATTACATGTCTCATGATCTTTCATTTCTCTGAGACAAAATAATCTGTGATTCGAATTGTGCACTTCTCAGATTTTTGCTAAACTCTAGCCAGTAAGCTTTATCGTCTTACCAAAATATAGCCAAAATACCTATTACCATAATCTTAAGATTAGCCAAAAAATTGCCCCAACTGGAGTGGGAAAAAAATTGCTCCAACTGAGGTGAGAAAAAAATTGCCCCAACTAAGGTGGGAAAAAAATTGCCCCAACTGGGGTGGGAAAAAATTGCCCCTACTAGGGTGGGAAAAATTGCCCCTACTAGGGTGGGGAAAAATATCCCCAACTTGGGTGGGAAAAAAATTGCCCCAACTAGGGTGGGAAAAAATAGCCCCAACTGGGGTGGGAAAAAATTGCCCCTACTAGGGTGGGGAAAAATATCCCCAACTTGGGTGGGGAAAAAATTGCCTCAAATGGGGTGGGAAAAATAGCCCCAACTAGGGTGGGAAAAAAATTGCCCCAACTAGGGTGGGAAAAAATTGCCCCAACTAAGGTGGGAAAAAATTGCCCCAAATACTTTTCCCCCTTCGCAATAAAGGAAATGCTTGATAATTTTAGCTGGTCATAACGAACACAAGAGATAATAAACATGCAAATCTAATAAAACTTTCGTTTTAGTATGCCTCTCACAAAATATACAACAAAATCGTAAATTTGGATGTCAAAAATGAGGAAACAAAATTTAATATTTTGTGTTTATACCTTTTGCACTCATAACGGCTTGTAATCTATTTCTCATAGAGAAAGTACTGGTTGTTGAGAAGGTTCTATTGGGAAAAAACCAAAGTCCTGATGGAAATTCTGCGACACTCCTCATTATACAAGTTCATTATTACGAAATTTTATGTTTACTGACTTCTAGGTCCAATTTGTGCCATAAATTTTAAATTGAATTTATGTCGGTCGATTCAGGTAGTATCTTTAACTCGCGAGTAACGTTTGCCAGGTGAAGTTCACTATACCTTTAGATACACCATCCCAAATTCGTCTGATAAATTAACATGAATGAGGTTTAACAAAATCGAATCTCTTTCTCCTATTTATTTCTGAAATGAAAGATTTCTTTCTAGCTGCCCTTACGTAATAACTTCCTCCATGTCAGCCATTCCGTAGAGTCTGTACACTAAAAGATTGATGTGAAGTATTAGCAACATCTTTGGCCAACTGCATATAATGAAGAAATTAATTTCTTAACTTCTTTGATAATGTAACGTTTTCCCTTGGAGAAAACATTTGGAAGTCGTCCACTGGGGTGGGAAAAAAATTTTTGTTTTCTGTCGATAATGTTACTTTGAATTTTTTGACAACACTTTTAACAGTTCTAACACTTCTTACGTCCAGTTGTATTCCTGGTGAATCTTTCCATTATGGTAACTTGGCGATTTTTTGGCTAAAATTTGGCGATTAACCCTGCTACAGCAACCTTCTAGTTTTTTTTGACGGCATTTTGTTTTCACGAAGTAAAGGCATTTTTTTTAACTCAACATTTTTTCCAATAATCTACTAGCCGAATTACGCTTATACTAGAACTTTTATAGAACAAAAATGCTTAATCATGACGAAGATTAGATGCGAAATTGGGAGATAGTGAAGAATCGCAAACTGCTTGCCGCGTTTTTAAGAATTGCAAATACACGGTATCCATGTACACGTCGACCTATTTTCACTTAAAAAAATCCCAGAATTGCTCAAAAATGGCATTGCGCACACCCTTGACTTTATCTATCGACCTATTTTCATTTAAAAAGTCAAAGAAACTTGACAAAAATTCAATTCTTCTTACTCTTGTAAAAACAGCCAAACAAATAAGGGTGCGATACTGCACTTTAGCAGCAAAATTGTTTCTAAGTATTATTAGGTAAGAAATCACGACCGGAATTTTCCGGAAAATGTCACATTACATGTCTCATGATCTTTCATTTCTCTGAGACAAAATAATCTGTGATTCGAATTGTGCACTTCTCAGATTATTGCTAAACTCTAGCTAGTAAGCTTTATCGCCTTACCAAAATATAGCCAAAATACCTATTACCATATTCTTAAGATTAGCCAAAAAATTGCCCCAACTGGGGTGGGGAAAAAATAGCCCCAACTGGGGTGGGAAAAAAATAGCCCCAACTAGGGTGGGAAAAAAATTGCCCCAACTAGGGTGGGAAAAAATTGCCCCAACTAAGGTGGGAAAAAAATTGCCCCAAATACTTTTCCCCCTTCGCAATAAAGGAAATGCTTGATAATTTTAGCTGGTCATAACGAACACAAGAGATAATAAACATGCAAATCTAATAAAACTTTCGTTTTAGTATGCCTCTCACAAAATATACAACAAAATCGTAAATTTGGATGTCAAAAATGAGGAAACAAAATTTAATATTTTGTGTTTATACCTTTTGCACTCATAACGGCTTGTAATCTATTTCTCATAGAGAACGTACTGGTTGTTGAGAAGGTTATATTGGGAAAAAACCAAAGTCCTGATGGAAATTCTGCGACACTCCTCATTATACAAGTTCATTATTACGAAATTTTATGTTTACTGACTTCTAGGTCCAATTTGTGCCATAAATTTTAAATTGAATTTATGTCGGTCGATTCAAGTAGTATCTTTAACTCGCGAGTAACGATTGCCAGGTGAAGTTCACTGTACCTTTAGATACACCATCCCAAATTCGTCTGATAAATTAACATGAATGAGGTTTAACAAAATCGAATCTCTTTCTCCTATTTATTTCTGAAATGAAAGATTTCTTTCTAGCTGCCCTTACGTAATAACTTCCTCCATGTCAGCCATTCCGTAGAGTCTGTACACTAAAAGTTTGATGTGAAGTATTAGCAACATCTTTGGCCAACTGCATATAATGAAGAAATTAATTTCTTAACTTCTTTGATAATGTAACGTTTTCCCTTGGAGAAAACATTTGGAAGTCGTCCACTGGGGTGTGAAAAAAATTTTTGTTTTCTGTCGATAATGTTACTTTGAATTTTTTGACAACACTTCTAACAGTTCTAACACTTCTCACGTCCAGTTGTATTCCTGGTGAATCTTTCCATTATGGTAACTTGGCGATTTTTTGGCGAAAATTTGGCGATTAACCCTGCTACAGCAACCTTCTAGTTTTTTTTTGGACGGCATTTTGTTTTCACGAAGTAAAGGCATTTTTTTTAACTATACATTTTTTCCAATAATCTACTAGCCGAATTACGCTTATACTAGAACTTTTATAGAACAAAAATGCTTAATCATGACGAAGATTAGATGCGAAATTGGGAGATAGTGAAGAATCGCAAACTGCTTGCCGCGTTTTTAAGAATTGCAAATACACGGTATCCATGTACACGTCGACCTATTTTCACTTAAAAAAAATCCCAGAATTGCTCAAAAATGGCATTGCGCACACCCTTGACTTTATCTATCGACCTATTTTCATTTAAAAAGTCAAAGAAACTTGACAAAAATTCAATTCTTCTTACTCTTGTAAAAACCGCCAAACAAATAAGGGTGCGATACTGCACTTTAGCAGCAAAATTGTTTCTAAGTATTATTAGGTAAGAAATCACGACCGGAATTTTCCGGAAAATGTCACATTACATGTCTCATGATCTTTCATTTCTCTGAGACAAAATAATCTGTGATTCGAATTGTGCACTTCTCAGATTATTGCTAAACTCTAGCCAGTAAGCTTTATCGCCTTACCAAAATATAGCCAAAATACCTATTACCATAATCTTAAGATTAGCCAAAAAATTGCCCCAACTGGAGTGGGAAAAAAATTGCTCCAACTGAGGTGAGAAAAAAATTGCCCCAACTAAGGTGGGAAAAAAATTGCCCCAACTAGGGTGGGAAAAAATAGCCCCAACTGGGGTGGGAAAAAATTGCCCCTACTAGGGTGGGGGAAAATATCCCCAACTTGGGTGGGGAAAAAATTGCCTCAAATGGGGTGGGAAAAATAGCCCCAACTAGGGTGGGAAAAAATTGCCCCAACTAGGGTGGGAAAAAATTGCCCCAACTAAGGTGGGAAAAAATTGCCCCAAATACTTTTCCCCCTTCGCAATAAAGGAAATGCTTGATAATTTTAGCTGGTCATAACGAACACAAGAGATAATAAACATGCAAATCTAATAAAACTTTCGTTTTAGTATGCCTCTCACAAAATATACAACAAAATCGTAAATTTGGATGTCAAAAATGAGGAAACAAAATTTAATATTTTGTGTTTATACCTTTTGCACTCATAACGGCTTGTAATCTATTTCTCATAGAGAAAGTACTGGTTGTTGAGAAGGTTCTATTGGGAAAAAACCAAAGTCCTGATGGAAATTCTGCGACACTCCTCATTATACAAGTTCATTATTACGAAATTTTATGTTTACTGACTTCTAGGTCCAATTTGTGCCATAAATTTTAAATTGAATTTATGTCGGTCGATTCAGGTAGTATCTTTAACTCGCGAGTAACGTTTGCCAGGTGAAGTTCACTATACCTTTAGATACACCATCCCAAATTCGTCTGATAAATTAACATGAATGAGGTTTAACAAAATCGAATCTCTTTCTCCTATTTATTTCTGAAATGAAAGATTTCTTTCTAGCTGCCCTTACGTAATAACTTCCTCCATGTCAGCCATTCCGTAGAGTCTGTACACTAAAAGTTTGATGTGAAGTATTAGCAACATCTTTGGCCAACTGCATATAATGAAGAAATTAATTTCTTAACTTCTTTGATAATGTAACGTTTTCCCTTGGAGAAAACATTTGGAAGTCGTCCACTGGGGTGGGAAAAAAATTTTTGTTTTCTGTCGATAATGTTTCTTTGAATTTTTTGACAACACTTCTAACAGTTCTAACACTTCTTACGTCCAGTTGTATTCCTGGTGAATCTTTCCATTATGGTAACTTGGCGATTTTTTGGCTAAAATTTGGCGATTAACCCTGCTACAGCAACCTTCTAGTTTTTTTTGACGGCATTTTGTTTTCACGAAGTAAAGGCATTTTTTTTAACTCAACATTTTTTCCAATAATCTACTAGCCGAATTACGCTTATACTAGAACTTTTATAGAACAAAAATGCTTAATCATGACGAAGATTAGATGCGAAATTGGGAGATAGTGAAGAATCGCAAACTGCTTGCCGCGTTTTTAAGAATTGCAAATACACGGTATCCATGTACACGTCGACCTATTTTCACTTAAAAAAATCCCAGAATTGCTCAAAAATGGCATTGCGCACAACCTTGACTTTATCTATCGACCTATTTTCATTTAAAAAGTCAAAGAAACTTGACAAAAATTCAATTCTTCTTACTCTTGTAAAAACCGCCAAACAAATAAGGGTGCGATACTGCACTTTAGCAGCAAAATTGTTTCTAAGTATTATTAGGTAAGAAATCACGACCGGAATTTTCCGGAAAATGTCACATTACATGTCTCATGATCTTTCATTTCTCTGAGACAAAATAATCTGTGATTCGAATTGTGCACTTCTCAGATTATTGCTAAACTCTAGCTAGTAAGCTTTATCGCCTTACCAAAATATAGCCAAAATACCTATTACCATATTCTTAAGATTAGCCAAAAAATTGCCCCAACTGGGGTGGGGAAAAAATAGCCCCAACTGGGGTGGGAAAAAAATAGCCCCAACTAGGGTGGGAAAAAAATTGCCCCAACTAGGGTGGGAAAAAATTGCCCCAACTAAGGTGGGAAAAAAATTGCCCCAAATACTTTTCCCCCTTCGCAATAAAGGAAATGCTTGATAATTTTAGCTGGTCATAACGAACACAAGAGATAATAAACATGCAAATCTAATAAAACTTTCGTTTTAGTATGCCTCTCACAAAATATACAACAAAATCGTAAATTTGGATGTCAAAAATGAGGAAACAAAATTTAATATTTTGTGTTTATACCTTTTGCACTCTTTAACGGCTTGTAATCTATTTCTCATAGAGAACGTACTGGTTGTTGAGAAGGTTATATTGGGAAAAAACCAAAGTCCTGATGGAAATTCTGCGACACTTCTCATTATACAAGTTCATTATTACGAAATTTTATGTTTACTGACTTCTAGGTCCAATTTGTGCCATAAATTTTAAATTGAATTTATGTCGGTCGATTCAGGTAGTATCTTTAACTCGCGAGTAACGATTGCCAGGTGAAGTTCACTATACCTTTAGATACACCATCCCAAATTCGTCTGATAAATTAACATGAATGAGGTTTAACAAAATCGAATCTCTTTCTCCTATTTATTTCTGAAATGAAAGATTTCTTTCTAGCTGCCCTTACCTAATAACTTCCTCCATGTCAGCCATTCCGTAGAGTCTGTACACTAAAAGTTTGATGTGAAGTATTAGCAACATCTTTGGCCAACTGCATATAATGAAGAAATTAATTTCTTAACTTCTTTGATAATGTAACGTTTTCCCTTGGAGAAAACATTTGGAAGTCGTCCACTGGGGTGGGAAAAAAATTTTTGTTTTCTGTCGATAATGTTACTTTGAATTTTTTGACAACACTTCTAACAGTTCTAACACTTCTCACGTCCAGTTGTATTCCTGGTGAATCTTTCCATTATGGTAACTTGGCGATTTTTTTGCGAAAATTTGGCGATTAACCCTGCTACAGCAACCTTCTAGTTTTTTTTTGGACGGCATTTTGTTTTCACGAAGTAAAGGCATTTTTTTTAACTATACATTTTTTCCAATAATCTACTAGCCGAATTACGCTTATACTAGAACTTTTATAGAACAAAAATGCTTAATCATGACGAAGATTAGATGCGAAATTGGGAGATAGTGAAGAATCGCAAACTGCTTGCCGCGTTTTTAAGAATTGCAAATACACGGTATCCATGTACACGTCGACCTATTTTCACTTAAAAAAAATCCCAGAATTGCTCAAAAATGGCATTGCGCACACCCTTGACTTTATCTATCGACCTATTTTCATTTAAAAATTCAAAGAAACTTGACAAAAATTCAATTCTTCTTACTCTTGTAAAAACCGCCAAACAAATAAGTGTGCGATACTGCACTTTAGCAGCAAAATTGTTTCTAAGTATTATTAGCTAAAAAATCACGACCGGAATTTTCCGGAAAATGTCACATTACATGTCTCATGATCTTTCATTTCTCTGAGACAAAATAATCTGTGATTCGAATTGTGCACTTCTCAGATTTTTGCTAAACTCTAGCCAGTAAGCTTTATCGTCTTACCAAAATATAGCCAAAATACCTATTACCATAATCTTAAGATTAGCCAAAAAATTGCCCCAACTGGAGTGGGAAAAAAATTGCTCCAACTGAGGTGAGAAAAAAATTGCCCCAACTAAGGTGGGAAAAAAATTGCCCCAACTGGGGTGGGAAAAAATTGCCCCTACTAGGGTGGGAAAAATTGCCCCTACTAGGGTGGGGAAAAATATCCCCAACTTGGGTGGGAAAAAAATTGCCCCAACTAGGGTGGGAAAAAATAGCCCCAACTGGGGTGGGAAAAAATTGCCCCTACTAGGGTGGGGAAAAATATCCCCAACTTGGGTGGGGAAAAAATTGCCTCAAATGGGGTGGGAAAAATAGCCCCAACTAGGGTGGGAAAAAAATTGCCCCAACTAGGGTGGGAAAAAATTGCCCCAACTAAGGTGGGAAAAAATTGCCCCAAATACTTTTCCCCCTTCGCAATAAAGGAAATGCTTGATAATTTTAGCTGGTCATAACGAACACAAGAGATAATAAACATGCAAATCTAATAAAACTTTCGTTTTAGTATGCCTCTCACAAAATATACAACAAAATCGTAAATTTGGATGTCAAAAATGAGGAAACAAAATTTAATATTTTGTGTTTATACCTTTTGCACTCATAACGGCTTGTAATCTATTTCTCATAGAGAAAGTACTGGTTGTTGAGAAGGTTCTATTGGGAAAAAACCAAAGTCCTGATGGAAATTCTGCGACACTCCTCATTATACAAGTTCATTATTACGAAATTTTATGTTTACTGACTTCTAGGTCCAATTTGTGCCATAAATTTTAAATTGAATTTATGTCGGTCGATTCAGGTAGTATCTTTAACTCGCGAGTAACGTTTGCCAGGTGAAGTTCACTATACCTTTAGATACACCATCCCAAATTCGTCTGATAAATTAACATGAATGAGGTTTAACAAAATCGAATCTCTTTCTCCTATTTATTTCTGAAATGAAAGATTTCTTTCTAGCTGCCCTTACGTAATAACTTCCTCCATGTCAGCCATTCCGTAGAGTCTGTACACTAAAAGATTGATGTGAAGTATTAGCAACATCTTTGGCCAACTGCATATAATGAAGAAATTAATTTCTTAACTTCTTTGATAATGTAACGTTTTCCCTTGGAGAAAACATTTGGAAGTCGTCCACTGGGGTGGGAAAAAAATTTTTGTTTTCTGTCGATAATGTTACTTTGAATTTTTTGACAACACTTCTAACAGTTCTAACACTTCTTACGTCCAGTTGTATTCCTGGTGAATCTTTCCATTATGGTAACTTGGCGATTTTTTGGCTAAAATTTGGCGATTAACCCTGCTACAGCAACCTTCTAGTTTTTTTTGACGGCATTTTGTTTTCACGAAGTAAAGGCATTTTTTTTAACTCAACATTTTTTCCAATAATCTACTAGCCGAATTACGCTTATACTAGAACTTTTATAGAACAAAAATGCTTAATCATGACGAAGATTAGATGCGAAATTGGGAGATAGTGAAGAATCGCAAACTGCTTGCCGCGTTTTTAAGAATTGCAAATACACGGTATCCATGTACACGTCGACCTATTTTCACTTAAAAAAATCCCAGAATTGCTCAAAAATGGCATTGCGCACACCCTTGACTTTATCTATCGACCTATTTTCATTTAAAAAGTCAAAGAAACTTGACAAAAATTCAATTCTTCTTACTCTTGTAAAAACAGCCAAACAAATAAGGGTGCGATACTGCACTTTAGCAGCAAAATTGTTTCTAAGTATTATTAGGTAAGAAATCACGACCGGAATTTTCCGGAAAATGTCACATTACATGTCTCATGATCTTTCATTTCTCTGAGACAAAATAATCTGTGATTCGAATTGTGCACTTCTCAGATTATTGCTAAACTCTAGCTAGTAAGCTTTATCGCCTTACCAAAATATAGCCAAAATACCTATTACCATATTCTTAAGATTAGCCAAAAAATTGCCCCAACTGGGGTGGGGAAAAAATAGCCCCAACTGGGGTGGGAAAAAAATAGCCCCAACTAGGGTGGGAAAAAAATTGCCCCAACTAGGGTGGGAAAAAATTGCCCCAACTAAGGTGGGAAAAAAATTGCCCCAAATACTTTTCCCCCTTCGCAATAAAGGAAATGCTTGATAATTTTAGCTGGTCATAACGAACACAAGAGATAATAAACATGCAAATCTAATAAAACTTTCGTTTTAGTATGCCTCTCACAAAATATACAACAAAATCGTAAATTTGGATGTCAAAAATGAGGAAACAAAATTTAATATTTTGTGTTTATACCTTTTGCACTCATAACGGCTTGTAATCTATTTCTCATAGAGAACGTACTGGTTGTTGAGAAGGTTATATTGGGAAAAAACCAAAGTCCTGATGGAAATTCTGCGACACTCCTCATTATACAAGTTCATTATTACGAAATTTTATGTTTACTGACTTCTAGGTCCAATTTGTGCCATAAATTTTAAATTGAATTTATGTCGGTCGATTCAAGTAGTATCTTTAACTCGCGAGTAACGATTGCCAGGTGAAGTTCACTGTACCTTTAGATACACCATCCCAAATTCGTCTGATAAATTAACATGAATGAGGTTTAACAAAATCGAATCTCTTTCTCCTATTTATTTCTGAAATGAAAGATTTCTTTCTAGCTGCCCTTACGTAATAACTTCCTCCATGTCAGCCATTCCGTAGAGTCTGTACACTAAAAGTTTGATGTGAAGTATTAGCAACATCTTTGGCCAACTGCATATAATGAAGAAATTAATTTCTTAACTTCTTTGATAATGTAACGTTTTCCCTTGGAGAAAACATTTGGAAGTCGTCCACTGGGGTGTGAAAAAAATTTTTGTTTTCTGTCGATAATGTTACTTTGAATTTTTTGACAACACTTCTAACAGTTCTAACACTTCTCACGTCCAGTTGTATTCCTGGTGAATCTTTCCATTATGGTAACTTGGCGATTTTTTGGCGAAAATTTGGCGATTAACCCTGCTACAGCAACCTTCTAGTTTTTTTTTGGACGGCATTTTGTTTTCACGAAGTAAAGGCATTTTTTTTAACTATACATTTTTTCCAATAATCTACTAGCCGAATTACGCTTATACTAGAACTTTTATAGAACAAAAATGCTTAATCATGACGAAGATTAGATGCGAAATTGGGAGATAGTGAAGAATCGCAAACTGCTTGCCGCGTTTTTAAGAATTGCAAATACACGGTATCCATGTACACGTCGACCTATTTTCACTTAAAAAAAATCCCAGAATTGCTCAAAAATGGCATTGCGCACACCCTTGACTTTATCTATCGACCTATTTTCATTTAAAAAGTCAAAGAAACTTGACAAAAATTCAATTCTTCTTACTCTTGTAAAAACCGCCAAACAAATAAGGGTGCGATACTGCACTTTAGCAGCAAAATTGTTTCTAAGTATTATTAGGTAAGAAATCACGACCGGAATTTTCCGGAAAATGTCACATTACATGTCTCATGATCTTTCATTTCTCTGAGACAAAATAATCTGTGATTCGAATTGTGCACTTCTCAGATTATTGCTAAACTCTAGCCAGTAAGCTTTATCGCCTTACCAAAATATAGCCAAAATACCTATTACCATAATCTTAAGATTAGCCAAAAAATTGCCCCAACTGGAGTGGGAAAAAAATTGCTCCAACTGAGGTGAGAAAAAAATTGCCCCAACTAAGGTGGGAAAAAAATTGCCCCAACTAGGGTGGGAAAAAATAGCCCCAACTGGGGTGGGAAAAAATTGCCCCTACTAGGGTGGGGGAAAATATCCCCAACTTGGGTGGGGAAAAAATTGCCTCAAATGGGGTGGGAAAAATAGCCCCAACTAGGGTGGGAAAAAAATTGCCCCAACTAGGGTGGGAAAAAATTGCCCCAACTAAGGTGGGAAAAAATTGCCCCAAATACTTTTCCCCCTTCGCAATAAAGGAAATGCTTGATAATTTTAGCTGGTCATAACGAACACAAGAGATAATAAACATGCAAATCTAATAAAACTTTCGTTTTAGTATGCCTCTCACAAAATATACAACAAAATCGTAAATTTGGATGTCAAAAATGAGGAAACAAAATTTAATATTTTGTGTTTATACCTTTTGCACTCATAACGGCTTGTAATCTATTTCTCATAGAGAAAGTACTGGTTGTTGAGAAGGTTCTATTGGGAAAAAACCAAAGTCCTGATGGAAATTCTGCGACACTCCTCATTATACAAGTTCATTATTACGAAATTTTATGTTTACTGACTTCTAGGTCCAATTTGTGCCATAAATTTTAAATTGAATTTATGTCGGTCGATTCAGGTAGTATCTTTAACTCGCGAGTAACGTTTGCCAGGTGAAGTTCACTATACCTTTAGATACACCATCCCAAATTCGTCTGATAAATTAACATGAATGAGGTTTAACAAAATCGAATCTCTTTCTCCTATTTATTTCTGAAATGAAAGATTTCTTTCTAGCTGCCCTTACGTAATAACTTCCTCCATGTCAGCCATTCCGTAGAGTCTGTACACTAAAAGTTTGATGTGAAGTATTAGCAACATCTTTGGCCAACTGCATATAATGAAGAAATTAATTTCTTAACTTCTTTGATAATGTAACGTTTTCCCTTGGAGAAAACATTTGGAAGTCGTCCACTGGGGTGGGAAAAAATTTTTTGTTTTCTGTCGATAATGTTACTTTGAATTTTTTGACAACACTTCTAACAGTTCTAACGCTTCTCACGTCCAGTTGTATTCCTGGGGAATCTTTCCATTATGGTAACTTGGCGATTTTTTGGCGAAAATTTGGCGATTAACCCTGCTACAGCAACCTTCTAGTTTTTTTTGGACGGCATTTTGTTTTCACGAAGTAAAGGCATTTTTTTTAACTATACATTTTTTCCAATAATCTACTAGCCGAATTACGCTTATACTAGAACTTTTATAGAACAAAAATGCTTAATCATGACGAAGATTAGATGCGAAATTGGGAGATAGTGAAGAATCGCAAACTGCTTGCCGCGTTTTTAAGAATTGCAAATACACGGTATCCATGTACACGTCGACCTAATTTCACTTAAAAAAAATCCCAGAATTGCTCAAAAATGGCATTGCGCACACCCTTGACTTTATCTATCGACCTATTTTCATTTAAAAAGTCAAAGAAACTTGACAAAAATTCAATTTTTCTTACTCTTGTAAAAAGCGCCAAACAAATAAGTGGGCTATCCTGCACTTTAGCAGCAAAATTGTTTCTAAGTATTATTAGCTAAAAAATCACGACCGGAATTTTCCGGAAAAAGTCACGTTACATGTCTCATGATCTTTCATTTCTCTGAGACAAAATAATCTGTGATTCGAACTGTATAATCCTCAGATTATTGCTAAACTCCTAGCTAGTAAGCTTTATCACCTTACCAAAATATAGCCAAGCTACCTGTTACCATATTCTTAAGATTAGCCAAAAAATTGCCCCAACAGGATTGGGAATGGGGAAAAAAATTGCCCCAACTGGGGTGGGAAAAAATTGCCCCAACTAGGGTGGTAAAAAATTTCCCCAACTAGGGTGGGAAAAAATTGCCCCAACTAAGATGGAAAAAATTGCCCTAACTGGGGTGGGAAAAAAATTGCCCTAACTGGGGTGGGAAAATATTGCCCCAACTAGGGTGGGAAAAATTGCCCCAACTAGTGTGGGAAAAAAATTGCCTCAACTAGGGTGGGAAAAAATAGCCCCAACTGGGGTGGGAAAAAATTGCCCCAAATGGGGTGGGAAATAAATCGCCCCAACTAGGGTGGGGAAAAAATAGTCCCAACTGGGGTGGGAAAAAATTGCCCCAACTAGGGTGGGAAAAAAATAGCCCCAACTTGGGTGGGAAAAAAATTGCCCCAAATGGGGTGGGAAAAAATAGCCCCAACTAGGGTGGGAAAAGAATTGCCCCAACTAGGGTGGGAAAAATAGCCCTAAATGGGGTGGGAAAAAACTGCCCCAACTAGGGTGGAAAAAAATTGTCCCAACTGGGGTGGGAAAAAATTGCCCCAACTGGGGTGGGAAAAAATTGCCCCAACTACTTTTCCCCCTTCGCAATAAAGGAAATTATTGATAATTTTAGCTGGTCATAACGAACACAAGAGATAATAAACATGCAAATCTAATAAAACTTTCGTTTTAGTATGCCTCTCACAAAATATACAACAAAATCGTAAATTTGGATGTCAAAAATGAGGAAACAAAATTTAATATTTTGTGTTTATACCTTTTGCACTCATAACGGCTTGTAATCTATTTCTCATAGAGAAAGTTCTGGTTGTTGAGAAGGTTCTATTGGGAAAAAACCAAAGTCCTGATGGAAATTCTGTGACACTCCTCATTATACAAGTTCATTATTACGAAATTTTATGTTTACTGACTTCTAGGTCCAATTTGTGCCATAAATTTTAAATTGAATTTATGTCGGTCGATTCAGGTAGTATCTTTAACTCGCGAGTAACGATTGCCAGGTGAAGTTCACTATACCTTTAGATACACCATCCCAAATTCGTCTGATAAATTAACATGAATGAGGTTTAACAAAATCGAATCTTCTTCCCCTATTTATTTCTGAAATGAAAGGTTTCTTTTTAGCTGCCCTAACGTAATAACTTCCTCCATGTCAGCCATTCCGTAGAGTCTGTACACTAAAAGTTTGATGTGAAGTATTAGCAACATCTTTGGCCAACTGCATATAATGAAGAAATTAATTTCTTAACTTCTTTGATAATGTAACGTTTTCCCTTGGAGAAAACATTTGGAAGTCGTCCACTGGGGTGGGAAAAAAATTTTTATTTTCTGTCGATAATGTCTCTTTGAATTTTTTGACAATATTTCTAACAGTTCTAACACTTCTCACGTCCAGTTGTATTCCTGGTGAATCTTTCCATTATGGTAACTTGGCGATTTTTTGGCGAAAATTTGGCGATTAACCCTGCTACAGCAACCTCCTAGTTTTTTTTTTGGACGGCATTTTGTTTTCACGAAGTAAAGGCATTTTTTTTAACTCAACATTTTTCCCAACAATCTAGTAGCCGAATTACGCTTATACTAGAACTTTTATGGAACAAAAATGCTTAATCATGACGAAGATTAGATGCGAAATTGGGAGATAGTGAAGAATCGCACACTGCTTGCCGCGTTTTTAAGAATTGCAAATACACGGTATCCATATACACGTCGACCTATTTTCACTTAAAAAATCCCAGAATTGCTCAAAAATGGCATTGCGCACACTCTTGACTTTATCTATCGACCTATTTTCATTTAAAAAGTCAAAGAAACTTGACAAAAATTCAATTCTCCTTACTCTTGAAAAAGCGCCAAACAAATAAGTGTGCGATACTGCACTTTAGCAGCAAAATTGTTTCTAAGTATTATTAGCTAAGAAATCACGACCGGAATTATCCGGAAAATGTCACATTACATGTCTCATGATCTTTCATTTCTCTGAGACAAAAGAATCTGTGATTCGAATTGTGCACTTCTCAGATTATTGCTAAACTCTAGCTAGTAAGCTTTATCGCCTTACCAAAATATAGCAAAAATACCTATTACCATATTTTTAAGATTAGCCAAGAAATTGCCCCAACTGGAGTGGGAAAAAATTGCTCGAACTGAGGTGAGAAAAAAATTGCCCCAACTAAGGTGGGAAAAAAATTGCCCCAACTAGGGTGGAGAAAAAATAGCCCCAACTGGGGTGGGAAAAAATTGCCCCAACTAGGGTGGGAAAAAAATAGCCCCAACTGGGGTGGGAAAAAATTGCCCATAATGGGGTGGGAGAAAATAGCCCCAACTAGGGTGGGAAAAATTGCCCCAACTAGGGTGGGAAAAAATAGCCCTAACTGGGGTGGGGAAAAATACTGCCCAAACTAGCGTGGGAAAAAAATTGCCCCAACTGGGGTGGGAAAAAATTGCCCCAACTACTTTTCCCCCTTCGCAATAAAGGAAATGATTGATAATTTTAGCTGGTCATAACGAACACAAGAGATAATAAACATGCAAATCTAATAAAACTTTCGTTTTAGTATGCCTCTCACAAAATATACAACAAAATCGTAAATTTGGATGTCAAAAATGAGGAAACAAAATTTAATATTTTGTGTTTATACCTTTTGCACTCATAACGGCTTGTAATCTATTTCTCATAGAGAAAGTTCTGGTTGTTGAGAAGGTTCTATTGGGAAAAAACCAAAGTCCTGATGGAAATTCTGTGACACTCCTCATTATACAAGTTCATTATTACGAAATTTTATGTTTACTGACTTCTAGGTCCAATTTGTGCCATAAATTTTAAATTGAATTTATGTCGGTGAGACATATTGGGAGATAGTGAAGAATAGCAAACTGCTTGCCGCGTATTTAAGAATTGCACATACACAGTATTCATGTACACGTCGACCTATTTTCACTTAAAAAAACATCCCAGAATCGCACAAAAATGGCATTGCGCACGCACTTCACTTTATCTATCCACCTATTTTCATTTAAAAAGTCAAAGAAACTTGACAAAAATTCAATTTTTCTTACTCTTGTAAAAACCGCCAAACAAATAATTGGGCGATCCTGCACTTTAGCAGCAAAATTGTTTCTAAGTATTATTAGCTAAAAAATCACGACCGGAATTTTCCGGAAAAAGTCACGTTACGTGTCTCATGACCTTTCATTTCTCTGAGACAAAATAATTTGTGATTCGAACTGTGTAATACTCAGATTATTGCTAAACTCCTAGCTAGTAAGCTTTATCACCTTACCAAAGTATAGCCAAGCTACCTGTTACCATATTATTAAGATTAGCCAAAAAATTGCCCCAACAGGATTGGGAATGGGAAAAAAATTGCCCCAACTGGGGTGGGAAAAAATTGACCCAACTGGGGTGGGAAAAAATTGATCCAACTCACGTAAGAAAATATTGCCACAACTGGGGTGGGAAAAAATTGCTCCAACTAGGGTGGGGAAAAATTGCCCCAACTAGGTTGGGAAAAATTGCCCCAACTAAATGTGGGAA
This sequence comes from Stegodyphus dumicola, assembly GCF_044657685.1. Classification (NCBI taxonomy): domain Eukaryota; kingdom Metazoa; phylum Arthropoda; class Arachnida; order Araneae; family Eresidae; genus Stegodyphus; species Stegodyphus dumicola. The sequence continues at coordinate 177,344,288 of NC_140776.1, read as the reverse complement.
AAAATAGCCCCAACTGGGGTGGGAAAAAATAGCCCCAACTAGGATGGGAAAAAAATTGCCCCAACTGGGGTGGGAAAAAATTGCCCCAACTACTTTTCCCCCTTCGCAATAAAGGAAATGATTGATAATTTTAGCTGGTCATAACGAACACAAGAGATAATAAACATGCAAATCTAATAAAACTTTCGTTTTAGTATGCCTCTCACAAAATATACAAGAAAATCGTAAATTTGGATGTCAAAAATGAGGAAACAAAATTTAATATTTTGTGTTTATACCTTTTGCACTCATAACAGCTTGTAATCTATTTCTCATAGAGAAAGTTCTAGTTGTTGAGAAGGTTCTATTGGGAAAAAACCAAAGTCCTGATGGAAATTCTGTGACACTCCTCATTATACAAGTTCATTATTACGAAATTTTATGTTTACTGACTTCTAGGTCCAATTTGTGCCATAAATTTTAAATTGAATTTATGTCGGTCGATTCAGGTAGTATCTTTAACTCGCGAGTAACGATTGCCAGGTGAAGTTCACTATACCTTTAGATACACCATCCGAAATTCGTCTGATAAATTAACATGAATGACGTTTAACAAAATCGAATCTCTTTCTCCTATTTATTTCTGAAATGAAAGATTTCTTTCTAGCTGCCCTTACGTAATAACTTCCTCCATGTCAGCCATTCCGTAGAGTCTGTACACTAAAAGTTTGATGTGAAGTATTAGCAACATCTTTGGCCAACTGCATATAATGAAGAAATTAATTTCTTAATTTCTTTGATAATGTAACGTTTTCCCTTGGAGAAAACATTTGGAAGTCGTCCACTTTTAATTTTATTTTCTGTCGATAATGTCTCTTTGAACTTTTTGACAACACTTCTAACAGTTCTAACACTTCTCACGTCCAGTTGTATCCTTGGTGAATCTTTACATTATGGTAACTTGGCGATTTTTTTGGCGAAAATTTGGCGATTAACCCTGCTACAGCAACCTCCTAGTTTTTTTGGATGGTATTTTGTTTTCACGAAGTAAAGGCATTTTTTTTAACTCAACATTTTTTCCAACAATCTAGTAGCCGAATTACGCTTATACTAGAACTTTTATGGAACAAAAATGCTTAATCATGACGAAGATTAGATGCGAAATTGCGAGATAGTGAAGAATCGCACACTGCTTGCCGCGTTTTTAAGAATTGCAAATACACGGTATACATGTACACGTCGACCTATTTTCACTTAAAAAAATCCCAGAATTGCTCAAAAATGGCATTGCGCACACTCTTGACTTTATCTATCGACCTATTTTTATTTAAAAAGTCAAAGAAACTTGACAAAAATTCAATTCTTCTTACTCTTGTAAAAACCGCCAAACAAATAAGTGTGCGATACTGCACTTTAGCAGCAAAATTGTTTCTAAGTATTATTAGCTAAAAAATCACGACCGGAATTTTCCGGAAAATGTCACATTACATGTCTCATGATCTTTCATTTCTCTGAGACAAAATAATCTGTGATTCGAATTGTGCACTTCTCAGATTATTGCTAAACTCTAGCTAGTAAGCTTTATCGCCTTACCAAAATATAGCCAAAATACCTATTACCATATTCTTAAGATTAGCCAAAAAATTGCCCCAACTGGAGTGGGAAAAAATTGCTCCAACTGAGGTGAGAAAAAAATTGCCCCAACTAAGGTGGGAAAAAATTGCCCCAACATGGGAAAAAAATAGCCCCAACTGGGGTGGGAAAAAATTGCCCTAACTAGGGTGGGAAAAAAATAGACCCAACTGGGGTGGGAAAAAATTGCACCAAATGGGGTGGGAAAAAATAGCCCCAACTAGGGTGGGAAAAAATAGCCCCAACTAGGGTGGGAAAAAATAGCCCCAACTGGGGTGGGAAAAAATTGCCCCAAATGGGGTGGGAAATAAATTGCCCCAACTGGGGTGGGAAAAAATTGCCCCAACTGGGGTGGGAAAAAAATTGCCCCAAATACTTTTCTCCCTTCGCTAAAGGAAATGCTTCATAATTTTAGCTGGTCATAACGAACACAAGAGATAATAAACATGCAAATCTAATAAAACTTTCGTTTTAGTATGCCTCTCACAAAATATACAACAAAATCGTAAATTTGGATGTCAAAAATGAGGAAACAAAATTTAATATTTTGTGTTTATACCTTTTGCACTCATAACGGCTTGTAATCTATTTCTCATAGAGAAAGTACTGGTTGTTGAGAAGGTTATATTGGGAAGAAACCAAAGTCCTGATGGAAATTCTGCGACAGTCCTCATTATACAAGTTCATTATTACGAAATTTTATGTTTACTGACTTCTAGGTCCAATTTGTGCCATAAATTTTAAATTGAATTTATGTCGGTCGATTCAGGTAGTATCTTTAACTCGCGAGTAACGATTGCCAGGTGAAGTTCACTATACCTTTAGATACACCATCCCAAATTCGTCTGATAAATTAACATGAATGAGGTTTAACAAAATCGAATCTCTTTCTCCTATTTATTTCTGAAATGAAAGGTTTCTTTCTAGCTGCCCTTACGTAATAACTTCCTCCATGTCAGCCATTCCGTAGAGTCTGTACACTAAAAGTTTGATGTGAAGTATTAGCAACATCTTTGGCCAACTGCATATAATGAAGAAATTAATTTCTTAACTTCTTTGATAATGTAACGTTTTCCCTTGGAGAAAAAATTTGGAAGTCGTTCACTGGGGTGGGTAAAAATTTTTATTTTCTGTCGATAATGTCCCTTTGAACTTTTTGACAACATTTCTAACAGTTCTAACACTTCTCACGTCCAGTTGTATTCTTGGTGAATCTTTACATTATGGTAACTTGGCGATTTTTTGGCGAAAATTTGGCGACCAGCCCTGCTACAGCAACCTTCTAGTTTTTTGACGCCATTTTGTTTTCACGAAGTAAAGGCATTTTTTTTAACTCAACATTTTTTTCCAACAATCTTCTAGCCGAACTACGCTTATACGAGAAGTTTTATGGAACAAAAATGCTTAATCATGACGAAGATTAGGTGCGAAATTGGGAGATAGTGAAGAATAGCAAACTGCTTGCCGCGTATTTAAGAATTGCACATACACAATATCCATGTACACGTCGACCTATTTTCACTTAAAAAAACATCCCAGAATTGCACAAAAATGGCATTGCGCACACACTTGACTTTATCTATCGACCTATTTTCACTTAAAAAGTCAAAGAAAATTGACAAAAATACAATTCTTACTCTTGTAAAAAGCGCCAAACAAATAAGTGGGCTATCCTGCACTTTAGCAGCAAAATTGTTTCTAAGTATTATTAGCTAAAAAATCACGACCGGAATTTTCCAGAAAAAGTCACGTTACATGTCTCATGATCTTTCATTTCTCTGAGACAAAATAATCTGTGATTCGAACTGTATAATCCTCAGATTATTGCTAAACTCCTAGCTAGTAAGCTTTATCACCTTACCAAAATATAGCCAAGCTACCTGTTACCATATTCTTAAGATTAGCCAAAAAATTGCCCCAACAGGATTGGGAATGGGGAAAAAAATTGCCCCAACTGGGGTGGGAAAAAATTGCCCCAACTAGGGTGGGAAAAAATTGCCCCAACTAGGGTGGGAAAAAATTGCCCCAACTAGGGTGGGAAAAATTGCCCCAACTAAGGTAGGAAAAAATTGCCCTAACTGGGGTGGGGAAAAAATTGCCCTAACTGGGGTGGGAAAAAATTGCCCCAACTAGGGTGGGGAAAAATTGGCCCAACTAGGGTGGGAAAAAAATTGCCTCAACTAGGGTGGGAAAAATAGCCCCAACTGGGGAGGGAAATAATAGCCCCAACTCGGGTGGTAAAAAATTGCCCCAAATGGGGTGGGAAATAAATTGCCCCTACTAGGGTGGGGAAATAAATTGCCCCAACTAGGGTGGGAAAAAATAGCCCCAACTGGGGTGGGAAAAAAATTGCCCCAACTAGGGTGGGAAAAAATAGCCCCAACTGGGGTGGGAAAAAAATTGCCCCAATTGGGTTGGGAAAAAATAGCCCCAAATAGGGTGGGAAAAGAATTGCCCCAACTACTTTTCCCCCTTCGCAATAAAGGAAATGATTGATAATTTTAGCTGGTCATAACGAACACAAGAGATAATAAACATGCAAATCTAATAAAACTTTCGTTTTAGTATGCCTCTCACAAAATATACAACAAAATCGTAAATTTGGATATCAAAAATTAGGAAACAAAATTTAATATTTTGTGTTTATACCTTTTGCACTCATAACGGCTTGTAATCTATTTCTCATAGAGAAAGTTCTGGTTGTTGAGAAGGTTCTATTGGGAAAAAACCAAAGTCCTGATGGAAATTCTGTGACACTCCTCATTATACAAGTTCATTATTACGAAATTTTATGTTTACTGACTTCTAGGTCCAATTTGTGCCATAAATTTTAAATTGAATTTATGTCGGTGAGACATATTAGGACATAGTGAAGAATAGCAAACTGCTTGCCGCGTATTTAAGAATTGCACATACACAGTATCCATGTACACGTCGACCTATTTTCACTTAAAAAAACATCCCAGAATCGCACAAAAATGGCATTGCGCACGCACTTCACTTTATCTATCCACCTATTTTCATTTAAAAAGTCAAAGAAACTTGACAAAAATTCAATTTTTCTTACTCTTGTAAAAAGCGCCAAACAAATAAGTGGGCTATCCTGCACTTTAGCAGCAAAATTGTTTCTAAGTATTATTAGCTAAAAAATCACGACCGGAATTTTCCGGAAAAAGTCACGTTACATGTCTCATGATCTTTCATTTCTCTGAGACAAAATAATCTGTGATTCGAACTGTATAATCCTCAGATTATTGCTAAACTCCTAGCTAGTAAGCTTTATCACCTTACCAAAATACAGCCAAGCTACCTGTTACCATATTCTTAAGATTAGCCAAAAAATTGCCCCAACAGGATTGGGAATGGGAAAAAAATTGCCCCAACTGGGGTGGGGAAAAATTGATCCAACTCACGTGGGAAAATATTGCCACAACTGGGGTGGGAAAAAATTGCTCCAACTACGGTGGGGAAAAATTGCCCCAACTAGGTTGGGAAAAAATTGCCCCAACTAAATGCGGGAAAAAATTGCCCTAACTGGGGTGGGAAAAAATTGCCCTAACTGGGGTGGGAAAAAAACTGCCCCAACTAGGGTGGGAAAAAAATTGCCCCAACTGGGATGGAAAAAAATTGCCCCAACTACTTTTTCCCCTTCGCAATAAAGGAAATGATTGATAATTTTAGCTGGTCATAACGAACACAAGAGATAATAAACATGCAAATCTAATAAAACTTTCGTTTTAGTATGCCTCTCACAAAATATACAACAAAATCGTAAATTTGGATGTCAAAAATGAGGAAACAAAATTTAATATTTTGTGTTTATACCTTTTGCACTCCTAACGGCTTGTAATCTATTTCTCATAGAGAAAGTTCTGGTTGTTGAGAAGGTTCTATTGGGAAAAAACCAAAGTCCTGATGGAAATTCTGTGACACACCTCATTATACAAGTTCATTATTACGAAATTTTATGTTTACTGACTTCTAGGTCCAATTTGTGCCATAAATTTTAAATTGAATTTAGGTCGGTCGATTCAGGTAGTATCTTTAACTCGCGAGTAACGATTGCCAGGTGAAGTTCACTATACCTTTAGATACACCATCCCAAATTCGTCTGATAAATTAACATGAATGAGGTTTAAGAAAATCGAATCTCTTTCCCCTATTTATTTCTGAAATGAAAGGTTTCTTTCTAGCTGCCCTTACGTAATAACTTCCTCCATGTCAGCCATTCCGTAGAGTCTGTACACTAAAAGTTTGATGTGAAGTATTAGCAACATCTTTGGCCAACTGCATATAATGAAGAAATTAATTTCTTAATTTCTTTGATAATGTAACGTTTTCCCTTGGAGAAAACATTTGGAAGTCGTCCACTGGGGTGGGAAAAAATTTTTTATTTTCTGTCGATAATGTCTCTTTGAATTTTTTGACAACAGTTCTAACAGTTCTAACACTTCTCACGTCCAGTTGTATTCCTGGTGAATCTTTCCATTATGGTAACTTGGCGATTTTTTGGCGAAAATTTGGCGATTAACCCTGCTACAGCAACCTCCTAGTTTTTTTTTGGATGGTATTTTGTTTTCACGAAGTAAAGGCATTTTTTTTAACTCAACATTTTTTCCAACAATCTAGTAGCCGAATTACGCTTATACTAGAACTTTTATGGAACAAAAATGCTTAATCATGACGAAGATTAGATGCGAAATTGGGAGATAGTGAAGAATCGCACACTGCTTGCCGCGTTTTTAAGAATTGCAAATACACGGTATCCATGTACACGTCGACCTATTTTCACTTAAAAAAATCCCAGAATTGCTCAAAAATGGCATTGCGCACACTCTTGACTTTATCTATCGACCTATTTTCATTTAAAAAGTCAAAGAAACTTGACAAAAATTCAATTCTTCTTACTCTTGTAAAAAGCGCCAAACAAATAAGTGTACTATACTGCACTTTAGCAGCAAAATTGTTTCTAAGTATTATTAGCTAAAAAATCACGACCGGAATTTTCCGGAAAATGTCACATTACATGTCTCATGATCTTTCATTTCTCTGAGACAAAATAATCTGTGATTCGAATTGTGCACTTCTCAGATTATTGCTAAACTCTAGCTAGTAAGCTTTATCGCCTTACCAAAATATAGCCAAAATACCTATTACCATATTCTTAAGATTAGCCAAAAAATTGCCCCAACTGGAGTGGGAAAAAATTGCTCCAACTGAGGTGAGAAAAAAATTGCCCCAACTGGAGTGGGAAAAAATTGCTCCAACTGAGGTGAGAAAAAAATTGCCCCAACTAAGGTGGGAAAAAAATTGCCCCAACTAGGGTGGGAAAAAATAGCCCCAACTGGGGTGGGAAAAAATTGCCCCAACTAGGGTGGGAAAAAATAGCCCCAACTGGGGTTGGAAAAAATTGCACCAAATGGGGTGGGAAAAGAATAGCCCCAACTAGGGTGGGAAAAATTGCCCCAACTAGGGTGGGAAAAAATAGCCCCAACTGGCGTGGGAAAAAATTGCCCCAAATGGGGTGGGAAATAAATTGCCCCAACTGGGGTGGGAAAAAATTGCCCCAACTAAGGTGGGAAAAAAATTGCCCCAAATACGTTTCCCCCTTCGCAATAAAGTAAATGATTGATAATTTTAGCTGGTCATAACGGACACAAGAGATAATAAACATGCAAATCTAATAAAACTTTCGTTTTAGTATGCCTCTCACAAAATATACAACAAAATCGTAAATTTGGATGTCAAAAATGAGGAAACAAAATTTAATATTTTGTGTTTATACCTTTTGCACTCATAACGGCTTGTAATCTATTTCTCATAGAGAAAGTACTGGTTGTTGAGAAGGTTATATTGGGAAAAAACCAAAGTCCTGATGGAAATTCTGCGACACTCCTCATTATACAAGTTCATTATTACGAAATTTTATGTTTACTGACTTCTAGGTCCAATTTGTGCCATAAATTTTAAATTGAATTTATGTCGGTCGATTCAGGTAGTATCTTTAACTCGCGAGTAACGATTGCCAGGTGAAGTTCACTATACCTTTAGATACACCATCCCAAATTCGTCTGATAAATTAACATGAATGAGGTTTAACAAAATCGAATCTCTTTCTCCTATTTATTTCTGAAATGAAAGATTTCTTTCTAGCTGCCCTTACGTAATAACTTCCTCCATGTCAGCCATTCCGTAGAGTCTGTACACTAAAAGTTTGATGTGAAGTATTAGCAACATCTTTGGCCAACTGCATATAATGAAGAAATTAATTTCTTAACTTCTTTGATAATGTAACGTTTTCCCTTGGAGAAAACATTTGGAAGTCGTCCACTGGGGTGGGAAAAAAATTTTTGTTTTCTGTCGATAATGTTTCTTTGAATTTTTTGACAACACTTCTAACAGTTCTAACACTTCTTACGTCCAGTTGTATTCCTGGTGAATCTTTCCATTATGGTAACTTGGCGATTTTTTGGCGAAAATTTGGCGATTAACCCTGCTACAGCAACCTTCTAGTTTTTTTTGGACGGCATTTTGTTTTCACGAAGTAAAGGCATTTTTTTTAACTCAACATTTTTTCCAACAATCTACTAGCCGAATTACGCTTATACTAGAACTTTTATAGAACAAAAATGCTTAATCATGACGAAGATTAGATGCGAAATTGGGAGATAGTGAAGAATCGCAAACTGCTTGCCGCGTTTTTAAGAATTGCAAATACACGGTATCCATGTACACGTCGACCTATTTTCACTTAAAAAAATCCCAGAATTGCTCAAAAATGGCATTGCGCACACCCTTGACTTTATCTATCGACCTATTTTCACTTAAAAAGTCAAAGAAAATTGACAAAAATACAATTCTTACTCTTGTAAAAAGCGCCAAACAAATAAGTGGGCTATCCTGCACTTTAGCAGCAAAATTGTTTCTAAGTATTATTAGCTAAAAAATCACGACCGGAATTTTCCGGAAAAAGTCACGTTACATGTCTCATGATCTTTCATTTCTCTGAGACAAAATGATCTGTGATTCGAACTGTATAATCCTCAGATTATTGCTAAACTCCTAGCTAGTAAGCTTTATCACCTTACCAAAATATAGCCAAGCTACCTGTTACCATATTCTTAAGATTAGCCAAAAAATTGCCCCAACAGGATTGGGAATGGGGAAAAAATTGCACCAACTGGGGTGGGAAAAAATTGCCTCAACTAGGGTGGGAAAAAATAGCCCCAACTGGGGTGGGAAAAAATTGCCCCAACTAGGGTGGGAAAAAATTGCCCCAACTAGGGTGGGAAAAATTGCCCCAACTAAGGTGGGAAAAAATTGCCCTAACTGGGGTGGGGAAAAAATTGCCCTAACTGGGGTGGGAAAAAATTGCCCCAACTAGGGTGGGAAAAATTGGCCCAACTAGGGTGGGAAAAAAATTGCCTCAACTAGGGTGGGAAAAATAGCCCCAACTCGGGTGGTAAAAAATTGCCCCAAATGGGGTGGGAAATAAATTGCCCCAACTAGGGTGGGGAAATGAATTGCCCCAACTAGGGTGGGCAAAAAATAGCCCCAACTGGGGTGGGAAAAAAATTGCCCCAACTAGGGTGGGAAAAAATAGCCCCAACTGGGGTGGGAAAAAAATTGCCCCAATTGGGTTGGGAAAAAATAGCCCCAAATAGGGTGGGAAAAGAATTGCCCCAACTACTTTTCCCCCTTCGCAATAAAGGAAATGATTGATAATTTTAGCTGGTCATAACGAACACAAGAGATAATAAACATGCAAATCTAATAAAACTTTCGTTTTAGTATGCCTCTCACAAAATATACAACAAAATCGTAAATTTGGATGTCAAAAATGAGGAAACAAAATTTAATATTTTGTGTTTATACCTTTTGCACTCATAACGGCTTGTAATCTATTTCTCATAGAGAAAGTACTGGTTGTTGAGAAGGTTATATTGGGAAAAAACCAAAGTCCTGATGGAAATTCTGCGACACTCCTCATTATACAAGTTCATTATTACGAAATTTTATGTTTACTGACTTCTAGGTCCAATTTGTGCCATAAATTTTAAATTGAATTTATGTCGGTCGATTCAGGTAGTATCTTTAACTCGCGAGTAACGATTGCCAGGTGAAGTTCACTATACCTTTAGATACACCATCCCAAATTCGTCTGATAAATTAACATGAATGAGGTTTAACAAAATCGAATCTCTTTCTCCTATTTATTTCTGAAATGAAAGATTTCTTTCTAGCTGCCCTTACGTAATAACTTCCTCCATGTCAGCCATTCCGTAGAGTCTGTACACTAAAAGTTTGATGTGAAGTATTAGCAACATCTTTGGCCAACTGCATATAATGAAGAAATTAATTTCTTAACTTCTTTGATAATGTAACGTTTTCCCTTGGAGAAAACATTTGGAAGTCGTCCACTGGGGTGGGAAAAAATTTTTATTTTCTGTCGATAATGTCTCTTTGAACTTTTTGACAACACTTCTAACAGTTCTAACACTTCTCACGTCCAGTTGTATTCTTGGTGAATCTTTACATTACGGTAACTTGGCGATATTTTGGCGAAAATTTGGCGACCAGCCCTGCTACAGCAACCTTCTAGTTTTTTGACGCCATTTTGTTTTCACGAAGTAAAGGCAATTAACTCAACATTTTTTTCCAACAATCTTCTAGCCGAATTACGCTTATACGAGAAGTTTTATGGAACAAAAATGCTTAATCATGACGAAGATTAGGTGCGAAATTGGGAGATAGTGAAGAATAGCAAACTGCTTGCCGCGTATTTAAGAACTGCACATACACAGTATCCATGTACACGTCGACCTATTTTCACTTAAAAAAACATCCCAGAATTGCACAAAAATGGCATTGCGCACACACTTGACTTTATCTATCGACCTATTTTCACTTAAAAAGTCAAAGAAAATTGACAAAAATACAATTCTTACTCTTGTAAAAAGCGCCAAACAAATAAGTGGGCTATCCTGCAATTTAGCAGCAAAATTGTTTCTAAGTATTATTAGCTAAAAAATCACGACCGGAATTTTCCGGAAAAAGTCACGTTACATGTCTCATGATCTTTCATTTCTCTGAGACAAAATGATCTGTGATTCGAACTGTATAATCCTCAGATTATTGCTAAACTCCTAGCTAGTAAGCTTTATCACCTTACCAAAATATAGCCAAGCTACCTGTTACCATATTCTTAAGATTAGCCAAAAAATTGCCCCAACAGGATTGGGAATGGGGAAAAAAATTGCACCAACTGGGGTGGGAAAAAATTGCCTCAACTAGGGTGGAAAAAATAGCCCCAACTGGGGTGGGAAAAAATTGCCCCAACTAGGGTGGGAAAAAATTGCCCCAACTAGGGTGGGAAAAAATTGCCCCAACTAGGGTGGGAAAAATTGCCCCAACTAAGGTGGGAAAAAATTGCCCTAACTGGGGTGGGGAAAAAATTGCCCTAACTGGGGTGGGAAAAAATTGCCCCAACTAGGGTGGGAAAAAATTGGCCCAACTAGGGTGGGAAAAAATTGCCTCAACTAGGGTGGGAAAAAAATTGCCTCAACTAGGGTGGGAAAAATAGCCCCAACTGGGGTGGGAAAAAATAGCCCCAACTCGGGTGGTAAAAAATTGCCCCAAATGGGGTGGGAAATAAATTGCCCCAACTAGGGTGGGGAAATAAATTGCCCCAACTAGGGTGGGGAAAAAATAGCCCCAACTGGGGTGGGAAAAAAATTGCCCCAACTAGGGTGGGAAAAAAATAGCCCCAACTGGGGTGGGAAAAAAATTGCCCCAATTGGGTTGGGAAAAAATAGCCCCAAATAGGGTGGGAAAAGAATTGCCCCAACTACTTTTCCCCCTTCGCAATAAAGGAAATGATTGATAATTTTAGCTGGTCATAACGAACACAAGAGATAATAAACATGCAAATCTAATAAAACTTTCGTTTTAGTATGCCTCTCACAAAATATACAACAAAATCGTAAATTTGGATATCAAAAATTAGGAAACAAAATTTAATATTTTGTGTTTATACCTTTTGCACTCATAACGGCTTGTAATCTATTTCTCATAGAGAAAGTTCTGGTTGTTGAGAAGGTTCTATTGGGAAAAAACCAAAGTCCTGATGGAAATTCTGTGACACTCCTCATTATACAAGTTCATTATTACGAAATTTTATGTTTACTGACTTCTAGGTCCAATTTGTGCCATAAATTTTAAATTGAATTTATGTCGGTGAGACATATTAGGAGATAGTGAAGAATAGCAAACTGCTTGCCGCGTATTTAAGAATTGCACATACACAGTATCCATGTACACGTCGACCTATTTTCACTTAAAAAAACATCCCAGAATCGCACAAAAATGGCATTGCGCACGCACTTCACTTTATCTATCCACCTATTTTCATTTAAAAAGTCAAAGAAACTTGACAAAAATTCAATTCTTCTTACTCTTGTAAAAAGCGCCAAACAAATAAGTGTGCGATACTGCACTTTAGCAGCAAAATTGTTTCTAAGTATTATTAGCTAAAAAATCACGACCGGAATTTTCCGGAAAAAGTCACGTTACATGTCTCATGATCTTTCATTTCTCTGAGACAAAATAATCTGTGATTCGAACTGTATAATCCTCAGATTATTGCTAAACTCCTAGCTAGTAAGCTTTATCACCTTACCAAAATACAGCCAAGCTACCTGTTACCATATTCTTAAGATTAGCCAAAAAATTGCCCCAACAGGATTGGGAATGGGAAAAAAATTGCCCCAACTGGGGTGGGAAAAAATTGCCCCAACTGGGGTGGGAAAAAATTGATCCAACTCACGTGGGAAAATATTGCCACAACTGGGGTGGGAAAAAATTGCTCCAACTACGGTGGGGAAAAATTGCCCCAACTAGGTTGGGAAAAAATTGCCCCAACTAAATGTGGGAAAAAATTGCCCTAACTGGGGTGGGGAAAAAACTGCCCCAACTAGGGTGGGAAAAAAATTGCCCCAACTGGGGTGGAAAAAAATTGCCCCAACTGGGGTGGGAAAAATTGCCCCAACTACTTTTCCCCCTTCGCAATAAAGGAAATGATTGATAATTTTAGCTGGTCATAACGAACACAAGAGATAATAAACATGCAAATCTAATAAAACTTTCGTTTTAGTATGCCTCTCACAAAATATACAACAAAATCGTAAATTTGGATGTCAAAAATGAGGAAACAAAATTTAATATTTTGTGTTTATACCTTTTGCACTCATAACGGCTTGTAATCTATTTCTCATACAGAAAGTTCTGGTTGTTGAGAAGGTTCTACTGGGAAAAAACCAAAGTCCTGATGGAAATTCTGTGACACTCCTCATTATACAAGTTCATTATTACGAAATTTTATGTTTACTGACTTCTAGGTCCAATTTGTGCCATAAATTTTAAATTGAATTTAGGTCGGTCGATTCAGGTAGTATCTTTAACTCGCGAGTAACGATTGCCAGGTGAAGTTCACTATACCTTTAGATACACCATCCCAAATTCGTCTGATAAATTAACATGAATGAGGTTTAACAAAATCGAATCTCTTTCCTCTATTTATTTCTGAAATGAAAGGTTTCTTTCTAGCTGCCCTTACGTAATAACTTCCTCCATGTCAGCCATTCCGTAGAGTCTGTACACTAAAAGTTTGATGTGAAGTATTAGCAACATCTTTGGCCAACTGCATATAATGAAGAAATTAATTTCTTAACTTCTTTGATAATGTAACGTTTTCCCTTGGAGAAAACATTTGGAAGTCGTCCACTGGGGTGGGAAAAAAATTTTTATTTTCTGTCGATAATGTCTCTTTGAATTTTTTGACAACAGTTCTAACAGTTCTAACACTTCTCACGTCCAGTTGTATTCCTGGTGAATCTTTCCATTATGGTAACTTGGCGATTTTTTGGCGAAAATTTGGCGATTAACCCTGCTACAGCAACCTCCTAGTTTTTTTTTGGATGGTATTTTGTTTTCACGAAGTAAAGGCATTTTTTTTAACTCAACATTTTTTCCAACAATCTAGTAGCCGAATTACGCTTATACTAGAACTTTTATGGCACAAAAATGCTTAATCATGACGAAGATTAGATGCGAAATTGGGAGATAGTGAAGAATCGCACACTGCTTGCCGCGTTTTTAAGAATTGCAAATACACGGTATCCATGTACACGTCGACCTATTTTCACTTAAAAAAATCCCAGAATTGCTCAAAAATGGCATTGCGCACACTCTTGACTTTATCTATCGACCTATTTTCATTTAAAAAGTCAAAGAAACTTGACAAAAATTCAATTCTTCTTACTCTTGTAAAAAGCGCCAAACAAATAAGTGTACTATACTGCACTTTAGCAGCAAAATTGTTTCTAAGTATTATTAGCTAAAAAATCACGACCGGAATTTTCCGGAAAATGTCACATTACATGTCTCATGATCTTTCATTTCTCTGAGACAAAATAATCTGTGATTCGAATTGTGCACTTCTCAGATTATTGCTAAACTCTAGCTAGTAAGCTTTATCGCCTTACCAAAATATAGCCAAAATACCTATTACCATATTCTTAAGATTAGCCAAAAAATTGCCCCAACTGGAGTGGGAAAAAATTGCTCCAACTGAGGTGGGAAAAAAATTGCCCCAACTAGGGTGGGAAAAAATAGCCCCAACTGGGGTGGGAAAAAATTGCCCCAACTAGGGTGGGAAAAAATAGCCCCAACTGGGGTTGGAAAAAATTGCACCAAATGGGGTGGGAAAAGAATAGCCCCAACTAGGGTGGGAAAAATTGCCCCAACTAGGGTGGGAAAAAATAGCCCCAACTGGCGTGGGAAAAAATTGCCCCAAATGGGGTGGGAAATAAATTGCCCCAACTGGGGTGGGAAAAAATTGCCCCAACTAAGGTGGGAAAAAAATTGCCCCAAATACTTTTCCCCCTTCGCAATAAAGGAAATGATTGATAATTTTAGCTGGTCATAACGGACACAAGAGATAATAAACATGCAATTCTAATAAAACTTTCGTTTTAGTATGCCTCTCACAAAATATACAACAAAATCGTAAATTTGGATGTCAAAAATGAGGAAACAAAATTTAATATTTTGTGTTTATACCTTTTGCACTCATAACGGCTTGTAATCTATTTCTCATAGAGAAAGTACTGGTTGTTGAGAAGGTTATATTGGGAAAAAACCAAAGTCCTGATGGAAATTCTGCGACACTCCTCATTATACAAGTTTATTATTACGAAATTTTATGTTTACTGACTTCTAGGTCCAATTTGTGCCATAAATTTTAAATTGAATTTATGTCGGTCGATTCAGGTAGTATCTTTAACTCGCGAGTAACGATTGCCAGGTGAAGTTCACTATACCTTTAGATACACCATCCCAAATTCGTCTGATAAATTAACATGAATGAGGTTTAACAAAATCGAATCTCTTTCTCCTATTTATTTCTGAAATGAAAGATTTCTTTCTAGCTGCCCTTACGTAATAACTTCCTCCATGTCAGCCATTCCGTAGAGTCTGTACACTAAAAGTTTGATGTGAAGTATTAGCAACATCTTTGGCCAACTGCATATAATGAAGAAATTAATTTCTTAACTTCTTTGATAATGTAACGTTTTCCCTTGGAGAAAACATTTGGAAGTCGTCCACTGGGGTGGGAAAAAATTTTTATTTTCTGTCGATAATGTCTCTTTGAACTTTTTGACAACACTTCTAACAGTTCTAACACTTCTCACGTCCAGTTGTATTCTTGGTGAATCTTTACATTACGGTAACTTGGCGATTTTTTGGCGAAAATTTGGCGACCAGCCCTGCTACAGCAACCTTCTAGTTTTTTGACGCCATTTTGTTTTCACGAAGTAAAGGCAATTAACTCAACATTTTTTTCCAACAATCTTCTAGCCGAATTACGCTTATACGAGAAGTTTTATGGAACAAAAATGCTTAATCATGACGAAGATTAGGTGCGAAATTGGGAGATAGTGAAGAATAGCAAACTGCTTGCCGCGTATTTAAGAATTGCACATACACAGTATCCATGTACACGTCGACCTATTTTCACTTAAAAAAACATCCCAGAATTGCACAAAAATGGCATTGCGCACACACTTGACTTTATCTATCGACCTATTTTCACTTAAAAAGTCAAAGAAAATTGACAAAAATACAATTCTTACTCTTGTAAAAAGCGCCAAACAAATAAGTGGGCTATCCTGCAATTTAGCAGCAAAATTGTTTCTAAGTATTATTAGCTAAAAAATCACGACCGGAATTTTCCGGAAAAAGTCACGTTACATGTCTCATGATCTTTCATTTCTCTGAGACAAAATGATCTGTGATTCGAACTGTATAATCCTCAGATTATTGCTAAACTCCTAGCTAGTAAGCTTTATCACCTTACCAAAATATAGCCAAGCTACCTGTTACCATATTCTTAAGATTAGCCAAAAAATTGCCCCAACAGGATTGGGAATGGGGAAAAAAATTGCACCAACTGGGGTGGGAAAAAATTGCCTCAACTAGGGTGGAAAAAAATAGCCCCAACTGGGGTGGGAAAAAATTGCCCCAACTAGGGTGGGAAAAAATTGCCCCAACTAGGGTGGGAAAAATTGCCCCAACTAAGATGGGGAAAAAATTGCCCTAACTGGGGTGGGGAAAAAATTGCCCTAACTGGGGTGGGAAAAAATTGCCCCAACTAGGGTGGGAAAAAATTGGCCCAACTAGGGTGGAAAAAAATTGCCTCAACTAGGGTGGGAAAAAAATTGCCTCAACTAGGGTGGGAAAAATAGCCCCAACTGGGGTGGGAAAAAATAGCCCCAACTCGGGTGGTAAAAAATTGCCCCAAATGGGGTGGGAAATAAATTGCCCCAACAAGGGTGGGGAAATAAATTGCCCCAACTAGGGTGGGGAAAAAATAGCCCCAACTGGGGTGGGAAAAAAATTGCCCCAACTAGGGTGGGAAAAAATAGCCCGAACTGGGGTGGGAAAAAAATTGCCCCAATTGGGTTGGGAAAAAATAGCCCCAAATAGGGTGGGAAAAGAATTGCCCCAACTACTTTTCCCCCTTCGCAATAAAGGAAATGATTGATAATTTTAGCTGGTCATAACGAACACAAGAGATAATAAACATGCAAATCTAATAAAACTTTCGTTTTAGTATGCCTCTCACAAAATATACAACAAAATCGTAAATTTGGATATCAAAAATTAGGAAACAAAATTTAATATTTTGTGTTTATACCTTTTGCACTCATAACGGCTTGTAATCTATTTCTCATAGAGAAAGTTCTGGTTGTTGAGAAGGTTCTATTGGGAAAAAACCAAAGTCCCGATGGAAATTCTGTGACACTCCTCATTATACAAGTTCATTATTACGAAATTTTATGTTTACTGACTTCTAGGTCCAATTTGTGCCATAAATTTTAAATTGAATTTATGTCGGTGAGACATATTAGGAGATAGTGAAGAATAGCAAACTGCTTGCCTCGTATTTAAGAATTGCACATACACAGTATCCATGTACACGTCGACCTATTTTCACTTAAAAAAACATCCCAGAATCGCACAAAAATGGCATTGCGCACGCACTTCACTTTATCTATCCACCTATTTTCATTTAAAAAGTCAAAGAAACTTGACAAAAATTCAATTTTTCTTACTCTTGTAAAAAGCGCCAAACAAATAAGTGGGCTATCCTGCACTTTAGCAGCAAAATTGTTTCTAAGTATTATTAGCTAAAAAATCACGACCGGAATTTTCCGGAAAAAGTCACGTTACATGTCTCATGATCTTTCATTTCTTTGAGACAAAATAATCTGTGATTCGAACTGTATAATCCTCAGATTATTGCTAAACTCCTAGCTAGTAAGCTTTATCACCTTACCAAAATACAGCCAAGCTACCTGTTACCATATTCTTAAGATTAGCCAAAAAATTGCCCCAACAGGATTGGGAATGGGAAAAAAATTGCCCCAACTGGGGTGGGAAAAAATTGCCCCAACTGGGGTGGGAAAAAATTGATCCAACTCACGTGGGAAAATATTGCCACAACTGGGGTGGGAAAAAATTGCTCCAACTACGGTGGGGAAAAATTGCCCCAACTAGGTTGGGAAAAAATTGCCCCAACTAAATGTGGGAAAAAATTGCCCTAACTGGGGTGGGAAAAAATTGCCCTAACTGGGGTGGGGAAAAAACTGCCCCAACTAGGGTGGGAAAAAAATTGCCCCAACTGGGGTGGAAAAAAATTGCCCCAACTGGGGTGGGAAAAAATTGCCCCAACTACTTTTCCCCCTTCGCAATAAAGGAAATGATTGATAATTTTAGCTGGTCATAACGAACACAAGAGATAATAAACATGCAAATCTAATAAAACTTTCGTTTTAGTATGCCTCTCACAAAATATACAACAAAATCGTAAATTTGGATGTCAAAAATGAGGAAACAAAATTTAATATTTTGTGTTTATACCTTTTGCACTCATAACGGCTTGTAATCTATTTCTCATAGAGAAAGTTCTGGTTGTTGAGAAGGTTCTACTGGGAAAAAACCAAAGTCCTGATGGAAATTCTGTGACACTCCTCATTATACAAGTTCATTATTACGAAATTTTATGTTTACTGACTTCTAGGTCCAATTTGTGCCATAAATTTTAAATTGAATTTAGGTCGGTCGATTCAGGTAGTATCTTTAACTCGCGAGTAACGATTGCCAGGTGAAGTTCACTATACCTTTAGATACACCATCCCAAATTCGTCTGATAAATTAACATGAATGAGGTTTAACAAAATCGAATCTCTTTCCTCTATTTATTTCTGAAATGAAAGGTCTCTTTCTAGCTGCCCTTACGTAATAACTTCCTCCATGTCAGCCATTCCGTAGAGTCTGTACACTAAAAGTTTGATGTGAAGTATTAACAACATCTTTGGCCAACTGCATATAATGAAGAAATTAATTTCTTAACTTCTTTGATAATGTAACGTTTTCCCTTGGAGAAAACATTTGGAAGTCGTCCACTGGGGTGGGAAAAAAATTTTTATTTTCTGTCGATAATGTCTCTTTGAATTTTTTGACAACAGTTCTAACAGTTCTAACACTTCTCACGTCCAGTTGTATTCCTGGTGAATCTTTCCATTATGGTAACTTGGCGATTTTTTGGCGAAAATTTGGCGATTAACCCTGCTACAGCAACCTCCTAGTTTTTTTTTGGATGGTATTTTCTTTTCACGAATTAAAGGCATTTTTTTTAACTCAACATTTTTTCCAACAATCTAGTAGCCGAATTACGCTTATACTAGAACTTTTATGGCACAAAAATGCTTAATCATGACGAAGATTAGATGCGAAATTGGGAGATAGTGAAGAATCGCACACTGCTTGCCGCGTTTTTAAGAATTGCAAATACACGGTATCCATGTACACGTCGACCTATTTTCACTTAAAAAAATCCCAGAATTGCTCAAAAATGGCATTGCGCACACTCTTGACTTTATCTATCGACCTATTTTCATTTAAAAAGTCAAAGAAACTTGACAAAAATTCAATTCTTCTTACTCTTGTAAAAAGCGCCAAACAAATAAGTGTACTATACTGCACTTCAGCAGCAAAATTGTTTCTAAGTATTATTAGCTAAAAAATCACGACCGGAATTTTCCGGAAAATGTCACATTACATGTCTCATGATCTTTCATTTCTCTGAGACAAAATAATCTGTGATTCGAATTGTGCACTTCTCAGATTATTGCTAAACTCTAGCTAGTAAGCTTTATCGCCTTACCAAAATATAGCCAAAATACCTATTACCATATTCTTAAGATTAGCCAAAAAATTGCCCCAACTGGAGTGGGAAAAAATTGCTCCAACTGAGGTGAGAAAAAAATTGCCCCAACTAAGGTGGGAAAAAAATTGCCCCAACTAGGGTGGGAAAAAATAGCCTCAACTGGGGTGGGAAAAAATTGCCCCAACTAGGGTGGGAAAAAATAGCCCCAACTGGGGTTGGAAAAAATTGCACCAAATGGGGTGGGAAAAGAATAGCCCCAACTAGGGTGGGAAAAATTGCCCCAACTAGGGTGGGAAAAAATAGCCCCAACTGGCGTGGGAAAAAATTGCCCCAAATGGGGTGGGAAATAAATTGCCCCAACTGGGGTGGGAAAAAATTGCCCCAACTAAGGTGGGAAAAAAATTACCCCAAATACTTTTCCCCCTTCGCAATAAAGGAAATGATTGATAATTTTAGCTGGTCATAACGAACACAAGAGATAATAAACATGCAAATCTAATAAAACTTTCGTTTTAGTATGCCTCTCACAAAATATACAACAAAATCGTAAATTTGGATGTGAAAAATGAGGAAACAAAATTTAATATTTTGTGTTTATACCTTTTGCACTCATAACGGCTTGTAATCTATTTCTCATAGAGAAAGTACTGGTTGTTGAGAAGGTTATATTGGGAAAAAACCAAAGTCCTGATGGAAATTCTGCGACACTCCTCATTATACAAGTTCATTATTACGAAATTTTATGTTTACTGACTTCTAGGTCCAATTTGTGCCATAAATTTTAAATTGAATTTATGTCGGACGATTCAGGTGGTATCTTTGACTCGCGAGTAACGATTGCCAGGTGAAGTTCACTATACCTTTAGATACACCATCCAAAATTCGTCTGATAAATTAACATGAATGAGGTTTAACAAAATCGAATCTCTTTCTCCTATTTATTTCTGAAATGAAAGGTTTCTTTCTAGCTGCCCTTACGTAATAACTTCCTCCATGTCAGCCATTCCGTAGAGTCTGTACACTAAAAGTTTGATGTGAAGTATTAGCAACATCTTTGGCCAACTGCATATAATGAAGAAATTAATTTCTTAACTTCTTTGATAATGTAACGTTTTCCCTTGGAGAAAACATTTGGAAGTCGTCCACTGGGGTGGGAAAAAAATTTTTGTTTTCTGTCGATAATGTTTCTTTGAATTTTTTGACAACACTTCTAACAGTTCTAACACTTCTTACGTCCAGTTGTATTCCTGGTGAATCTTTCCATTATGGTAACTTGGCGATTTTTTGGCGAAAATTTGGCGATTAACCCTGCTACAGCAACCTTCTAGTTTTTTTTGGACGGCATTTTGTTTTCACGAAGTAAAGGCATTTTTTTTAACTCAACATTTTTTCCAATAATCTACTAGCCGAATTACGCTTATACTAGAACTTTTATAGAACAAAAATGCTTAATCATGACGAAGATTAGATGCGAAATTGGGAGATAGTGAAGAATCGCAAACTGCTTGCCGCGTTTTTAAGAATTGCAAATACACGGTATCCATGTACACGTCGACCTATTTTCACTTAAAAAAATCCCAGAATTGCTCAAAAATGGCATTGCGCACACCCTTGACTTTATCTATCGACCTATTTTCATTTAAAAAGTCAAAGAAACTTGACAAAAATTCAATTCTTCTTACTCTTGTAAAAACCGCCAAACAAATAAGTGTGCGATACTGCACTTTAACAGCAAAATTGTTTCTAAGTATTATTAGCTAAAAAATCACGACCGGAATTTTCCGGAAAATGTCACATTACATGTCTCATGATCTTTCATTTCTCTGAGACAAAATAATCTGATTCGAATTGTGCACTTCTCAGATTATTGCTAAACTCCTAGCTAGTAAGCTTTATCACCTTACCAAAATATAGCCAAGCTACCTGTTACCATATTCTTAAGATTAGCCAAAAAATTGCCCCAACAGGATTGGGAATGGGGAAAAAAATTGCACCAACTGGGGTGGGAAAAAATTGCCTCAACTAGGGTGGAAAAAAATAGCCCCAACTAGGGTGGGAAAAAAATTGCCCCAACTAGGGTGGGAAAAAATTGCCCCAACTAAGGTGGGAAAAAAATTGCCCCAAATACTTTTCCCCCTTCGCAATAAAGGAAATGCTTGATAATTTTAGCTGGTCATAACGAACACAAGAGATAATAAACATGCAAATCTAGTAAAACTTTCGTTTTAATATGCCTTTCACAAAATATACAACAAAAGCGTAAATTTGGATGTCAAAAATGTATTGCCAAAGATCATACAACAAAATGAGGAAACAAAATTTAATATTTTGTGTTTATACCTTTTGCACTCATAACTTTCTCATAGAGGAAACCGAAGTTCTGGTTGTTGAGAAGGTTCTATTGGGAAAAAACCAAAGTCCTGATGGAAATTCTGTGACACTCGTGCAGGAGTACCACTCCTCATTATACAAGTTCATTATTACGAAATTTATGATTACTGACTTCTAGGTGAAATTTGTGCCATAAATTTTAAATTGAATTTATGTCGGACGATTCAGGTGGTATCTTTAACTCGCGAGTAACGATGCCAGGTTAAGTTCACTATACCTTTAGGGCCCCCCCGGGGGTCGACGTAGAGAACTCTGCGAAGCTACTGGCTAGGATGTGTACCTAGGCAGTCTCGGCCACGGGGGTATATCATTTTTGAACTTGGCGGTTCCAGAACCCCTGAGGGAAGACTGTTTGTACGGTTGGACCAAAGGGGGGAAAGGCTATAGGCCCCTGGGCAGGTGGCGTCGCTTGCGAGCCATGGTATTGGTAGCGGTAATGTGGTGGCTATTCGACTACGACTCTGGTATTCCATGTCAAACCTTCTGCTTAGTGGACTGCCCGGTAGTACTGGTAGGGGCGCAACCGAGCGGTAGAGCGGCCAAGATTATAGGACCACACCTCATGGTGGTCTCGGTTCGCGGGGAGTGGTGACCCCCGTTGACCCGTTCAGACGTGAGGAATGAGAGCAACTTTTTGATCCGTCGCCCGTAAGTGTGGGACGAGGGGCGGTGTATCGTTACATTTCTAAGCTCTTCGTGGGCACTTTAGTCTGTTAAACCACCTCCCGCCTGATACGGAGACATTGAGGGTGACATAACCGGTAGTACGGTTGGAAGGCGACTGTGGAACCAGTAAATTTAAATACCATTAGGGTCACCATCCAAAATTCGTCTGATAAATTAACATGAATGAGGTTTAACAAAATCTAATCACTTTCTCCTATTTATTTCTGAAATGAAAGGTTTCTTTCTAGCTGCCCTTACGTAACAACTTCCTCCATGTCAGCCATTCCGTAGAGTCTGTACACTAAAAGTTTGATGTGAAGTATTAGCAACATCTTTGGCCAACTGCATATAATGAAGAAATTAATTTCTTAATTTCTTTGATAATGTAACGTTTTCCCTTGTAGAAAACATTTGGAAGTCGTCCACTTTTAATTTTATTTTCTGTCGATAATGTCTCTTTGAACTTTTTGACAACACTTCTAACAGTTCTAACACTTCTCACGTCCAGTTGTATTCTTGGCGAATCTTTACATTATGGTAACCTGGCGATTTTTTGGCGAAAATTTGGCGACCAGCCCTGCTACAGCAACCTTCTAGTTTTTTGACGCCATTTTGTTTTCACGAAGTAAAGGCATTTTTTTTAACTCAACATTTTTTTCCAACAATCTACTAGCCGAATTACGCTTATACTAGAACTTTTATGGAACAAAAATGCTTAATCATGACGAAGATTAGGTGCGAAATTGGGAGATAGTGAAGACTAGCAAACTGCTTGCCGCGTATTTAAGAATTGCACATACACAGTATCCATGTACACGTCGACCTATTTTCACTTAAAAAAACATCCCAGAATTGCACAAAAATGGCATTCCGCACACACTTGACTTAATCTATCGACCTATTTTCACTTAAAATGTCAAAGAAAATTGACAAAAATCCAATTCTTCTTACTCTTGTAAAAAGCGCCAAACAAATAAGTGTGCGATACTGCACTTTAGCAGCAGAATTGTTTCTAACTATTATTAGCTAAAAAATCACGACCGGAATTTTCCGGAAAATGTCACATTACATGTCTCATGACCTTTCATTTCTCTGAGACAAAATAATCTGTGATTCGAATTGTACACTTCTCAGATTATTGCTAAACTCTAGCTAGTAAGCTTTATCGCCTTACCAAAATATAGCCAAAATACCTATTACCATATTCTTAAGATTAGCCAAAAAATTGCCCCAACTGGAGTAAGAAAAAATTGCTCCAACTGAGGTGAGAAAAAAATTGCCCAACTAAGGTGGGGAAAAAGTTGCCCCAACTACATTTTTCCCCTCGCAATAAAGGAAATGCTTCATAATTTTAGCTGGTCATAAGGAACACAAGAGATAATAAACATGCAAATCTAGTAAAACTTTCGTTTTAATATGCCTTTCACAAAATATACAACAAAATCGTAAATTTGGATGTCAAAAATGTATTGCCAAAGATCATACAACAAAATGAGGAAAGAAAATTTAATATTTTGTGTTTATACCTTTTGCACTCATAACTTTCTCATAGAGAAAACCGAAGTTCTGGTTGTTGAGAAGGTTCTATTGGGAAAAAACCAAAGTCCTGATGGAAATTCTGTGACACTCGTGCAGGAGTACCACTCCTCATTATACAAGTTCATTATTACGAATTTTATGATTACTGACTTCTAGGTGAAATTTGTGCCATAAATTTTAAATTGAATTTATGTCGGACGATTCAGGTGGTATCTTTAACTCGCGAGTAACGATGCCAGGTTAAGTTCACTATACCTTTAGGGCCCCCCCGGGGGTCGACGTAGAGAACTCTGCGAAGCTACTGGCTAGGATGTGTACCTAGGCAGTCTCGGCCACGGGGGTATATCATTTTTGAACTTGGCGGTTCCAGAACCCCTGAGGGAAGACTGTTTGTACGGTTGGACCAAAGGGGGGAAAGGCTATAGGCCCCTGGGCAGGTGGCGTCGCTTGCGAGCCATGGTATTGGTAGCGGTAATGTGGTGGCTATTCGACTACGACTCTGGTATTCCATGTCAAACCTTCTGCTTAGTGGACTGCCCGGTAGTACTGGTAGGGGCGCAACCGAGCGGTAGAGCGGCCAAGATTATAGGACCACACCTCATGGTGGTCTCGGTTCGCGGGGAGTGGTGACCCCCGTTGACCCGTTCAGACGTGAGGAATGAGAGCAACTTTTTGATCCGTCGCCCGTAAGTGTGGGACGAGGGGCGGTGTATCGTTACATTTCTAAGCTCTTCGTGGGCACTTTAGTCTGTTAAACCACCTCCCGCCTGATACGGAGACATTGAGGGTGACATACCCGGTAGTACGGTTGGAAGGCGACTGTGGAACCAGTAAATTTAAATACCATTAGGGTCACCATCCAAAATTCGTCTGATAAATTAACATGAATGAGGTTTAACAAAATCTAATCACTTTCTCCTATTTATTTCTGAAATGAAAGGTTTCTTTCTAGCTGCCCTTACGTAACAACTTCCTCCATGTCAGCCATTCCGTAGAGTCTGTACACTAAAAGTTTGATGTGAAGTATTAGCAACATCTTTGGCCAACTGCATATAATGAAGAAATTAATTTCTTAATTTCTTTGATAATGTAACGTTTTCCCTTGTAGAAAACATTTGGAAGTCGTCCACTTTTAATTTTATTTTCTGTCGATAATGTCTCTTTGAACTTTTTGACAACACTTCTAACAGTTCTAACACTTCTCACGTCCAGTTGTATTCTTGGCGAATCTTTACATTATGGTAACCTGGCGATTTTTTGGCGAAAATTTGGCGACCAGCCCTGCTACAGCAACCTTCTAGTTTTTTGACGCCATTTTGTTTTCACGAAGTAAAGGCATTTTTTTTAACTCAACATTTTTTTCCAACATTCTACTAGCCGAATTACGCTTATACTAGAACTTTTATGGAACAAAAATGCTTAATCATGACGAAGATTAGGTGCGAAATTGGGAGATAGTGAAGACTAGCAAACTGCTTGCCGCGTATTTAAGAATTGCACATACACAGTATCCATGTACACGTCGACCTATTTTCACTTAAAAAAACATCCCAGAATTGCACAAAAATGGCATTCCGCACACACTTGACTTAATCTATCGACCTATTTTCACTTAAAATGTCAAAGAAAATTGACAAAAATCCAATTCTTCTTACTCTTGTAAAAAGCGCCAAACAAATAAGTGTGCGATACTGCACTTTAGCAGCAGAATTGTTTCTAACTATTATTAGCTAAAAAATCACGACCGGAATTTTCCGGAAAATGTCACATTACATGTCTCATGATCTTTCATTTCTCTGAGACAAAATAATCTGTGATTCGAATTGTACACTTCTCAGATTATTGCTAAACTCTAGCTAGTAAGCTTTATCGCCTTACCAAAATATAGCCAAAATACCTATTACCATATTCTTAAGATTAGCCAAAAAATTGCCCCAACTGGAGTAAGAAAAAATTGCTCCAACTGAGGTGAGAAAAAAATTGCCCCAACTGGGGTGGGAAAAAATTGACCCAACTGGGGTGGGAAAAAATTGATCCAACTCACGTGGGAAAAAACTGCCACAACTGGGGTGGGAAAAAAAATTGCCCCAACTAGGGTGGGGAAAAAATTGCCCCAACTAGGGTGGGAAAAAATTGCCCCAACTAGGGTGGGAAAAAATTGCCTCAACTAAGGTGGGAAAAAAATTGCCCTAACTGGGGTGTGGAAAATTGCCCCAACTGGGGTGTGAAAAAATTTGCCCCAACTAGGGTGGGAAAAAATTGCCCCGACTAGGGTGGGAAAAAATTGCCCCGACTAGGGTAGGAAAAAATTGCCCCGACTAGGGTGGGGAAAATAGCCCCAACTGGGGTGGGAAAAAATTGCCCCAACTAGGGTGGGAAAAAATAGCCCCAACTGGGGTGGGAAAAAAATTGCCCCAAATGGGGTGGGAAAAAATAGCCCCAACTAGGGTGGGAAAAACTTGCCCCAACTAGGGTGTGAAAAAAATAGCCCCAACTGGGGTGGGAAAAAATTGCCCCAAATGGGGTGGCAAATAAATTGCCCCAACTGGGGTGGGAAAAAATTGCCCCAACTAAGGTGGGAAAAAAATTGCCCCAAATACTTTTCCCCCTTCGCAATAAAGGAAATGCTTGATAATTTTAGCTGGTCATAACGAACACAAGAGATAATAAACATGCAAATCTAATAAAACTTTCGTTTTAGTATGCCTCTCACAAAATATACAACAAAATCGTAAATTTGGATGTCAAAAATGAGGAAACAAAATTTAATATTTTGTGTTTATACCTTTTGTACTCATAACGGCTTGTAATCTATTTCTCATAGAGAAAGTACTGGTTGTTGAGAAGGTTATATTGGGAAAAAACCAAAGTCCTGATGGAAATTCTGCGACACTCCTCATTATACAAGTTCATTATTACGAAATTTTATGTTTACTGACTTCTAGGTCCAATTTGTGCCATAAATTTTAAATTGAATTTATGTCGGTCGATTCAGGTAGTATCTTTAACTCGCGAGTAACGATTGCCAGGTGAAGTTCACTATACCTTTAGATACACCATCCCAAATTCGTCTGATAAATTAACATGAATAAGGTTTAACAAAATCGAATCTCTTTCTCCTATTTATTTCTGAAATGAAAGGTTTCTTTCTAGCTGCCCTTACGTAACAACTTCCTCCATGTCAGCCATTCCGTAGAGTCTGTACACTAAAAGTTTGATGTGAAGTATTAGCAACATCTTTGGCCAACTGCATATAATGAAGAAATTTATTTCTTAACCTCTTTGATAATGCAAAGTTTTCCCTTTGTCATACTTCTTTGGCGATATGAAGCAACTCCAATGATGGAACACAGCAATAACTTTTATTTAACACTCAAAAAAGGCGACATACAAACAAGAAGAAAAAAGAATACTATAACATTTAAAAATAAATTACATTCTTCGTGCGAGAGTCGCACGTGGCACTCGAGTCTGGTTTCAGATATTGCCATTCACAAATAACTTAATGTTCATCTATTTAAATTATTTAAACTACAAGATTTTAATACTATTTAAAGCTGTTACAACCTCTCCCCCAACGGAGAGACTTTTTCCGAAGGGAAAAGTTCTGTAAAATTTGACAGTTTAATAAGCTCGGCTTGCTCATTTGCTTAAAGAGCAAAGGTTATTTCTCTTATAAATTTCTAAATTTCAGGCCAAAAAATGTTATGTTTTAAACAATACTTTTACACTACATTTAAAAAGAAAGAAATGGAGAACGTTCAAATACATTAGTTGAGCATACATTAAACAATAAAATTAATTCTAAACGTGGTTACATACACTAAAAGTTACATTACTTAATTCTACTCAGAACATCTACGTTCTTGTGCAAAGATCCTTTGCGATGAATGACCTTAAAATTATAAGGTTGTAATGAGAGTGCCCAGCGCATCAATCTAGAGTTACATTTGGCGTTGGATTGTAGCCAGACCAAAGGATTATGATCAGTTTGAATCAAGAATTCTTGCTGACCATCCAGATAAAAATGCAGTTTCTTGATAGCGTAGATGATAGCAGCGCACTCCTTTTCAGTAGTACAATAATTCTTTCCAAACTTAGTAAATTTTTTGCTTATATACAAGATAGGATGTTCACGTTGTTCATCATCTAATTGGCATAGTACTATACCCATGCCATTGTCTGAGGCATCGGTTTGTATAATAAACCTTTTATCAAAATCGGGAGCATACAGAATTGGTTTCTTGCATAGCAACTCTTTTAAATTTTTAAAAGCTCTGTCACATATTTCAGACCATTGTATATTTCCTTTTTTTGTTACCCCCTTCAAAGCGTCCGTGAGGGGTGAAGCAATTTCTGAAAATCTCGGTATGTACTGGCGATAATACCCTACCAGTCCTAAGAAAGCACGTACTTCTGTTTTGGTTTTAGGTGTAGGATACTCCTTTACAGCCAGGATCTTTACTTCATCCGGGGTTCGTTGTCCTTGTCCCACAACATGGCCTAGGTATCTCACTTGATCTTGTGCAAATTTACATTTTGATGGTTTTAGTCGTAAATTTGCTTTCTGTATTCTTTCTAGAACAGAAGTTAAGTTTTTAAGGTGCTCTTCCCAGTTTTCTGAGTAAATGGCAATGTCATCCAGGTATGGTACAGCGAAACCTTCGCATCCAGCCAGGACTTTAGTCATAACTTTGCTAAAAAAATATGGGGCATTTTTTAATCCAAAGGGTAAACGTAGAGGCCTGAAACTTCCAAAACTAGTTACAAACGTTGCATATCTTTGGGCTCTTTCTGTTAACGGAATTTGCCAGTAGCCTCTAGATAAATCTAATAGGGTAATATATTTTGCTTTTGCTACAGTTTCGATACGTTCTTCAATACTAGGCAAAGGATAGTATTCAGTTTCAGTAACAGCATTGAGTTTACGATAATCAATACAAGGCCGAGGATCCTTTGATGAAGATTCTATCAAAATCATGGGAGATGTATAGTCCGGCTCTATAATTTTAAGATCGAGCATTTTCTGTATTTCCTTTTTGAGAATTTCAGTCTGTCGGGGTGACAGTCTGTATGGCTTTATTTGTATTGGTTCGTTATTTAATAGCTCAATATCGTGACAAACTAAGTTTGTTAGTCCAGGATTATTTGAAAAACAACCAGAATATTTACATAAAATCTTTCGTAAATCTTCTATTTGCTCGGATTTCAACCTTTTCTCGAGTTCATTCTCCTGTATGATGTCCGAGAAATTTAATATACTTGGATTGGAAGGTAAACGAGGAATATCCATTTCTAAGTCTCCTTCCACTTCAGTTATCATATTAATCATTTCTGGTCTTTTGTAATATGGTTTAAGCATGTTAATGTGATATACTTGATTTGGCTCATTTTGTTCCTCGAAACTTACAATATAATTGGTTTCTGAAATTTTCTGCTCTATTTTTCCAGGTCCTTTCCACTGTACTTCTAGTTTATTTTGACGATTCGTTGATAAAACAAGAACTAAATCTCCTCTAGCAAATTCTCTTTTCACTGCGTTTCGATCGTACCATGTTTTCCTCCGTTGTTGAGCTTCTTTCATGTTTTCCACGGCAAGTTCTTGGCATTTCTTCATTCGATTAATAAGTTCGAAAACGTAACTGACAACATTATTACTTTCTTCAATCGGTTCTAGCCACTGCTCATAAAGTAAAGTGACTGGCGTTCGTAGGTTTTTGCCATGAACTAATTCTGCTGGTGTAAAACCAGTGCTTTCGTGTGTGACTGTTCTGAGAGCAAAAAGAACTGACGGTAGATAATTCTCCCAATCCGAAGTCGCTCCTATACATACGACTCTTAACACCCTTTTTAGCGTTCTATGGAATCGCTCAACGGGATTACTCTGCGGATGATACACAGAGCTTCTTACATGTTTAATGCCGAAACGCTCCAAAAATTCCTCTGTCAAAGCACTGACGAAAGAGGTCCCCTGATCTGTTTGGATCACTTTTGGGAAACCCATACGACTGAAAATCTGTAAGAAAGCATCAATCACAGATGGCGAAGAAATGTCTGTCACCGCTGCAGCATCTGGATATTTGGACGACATACACAGAGCTGTAATAATATATTTTTTTCCAGTCTTCGAAATAGGTAGCGGACCAACGGCATCGGCATTTATTTTAGTGAATATTTCGGAAATTGCTGGTACTAATGTCATTGGAGCCTTCTTTTTGTCATTTCCTTTTCCAGCGCGCTGACAAGCATCATAGGTTCTTACAAAATCTTCAGTTTCTTTGTAGCACGTCGTCCAGTAAAAATATCTAGCAAGTCTGTCTTTGGTCTTTTTGACACCCAAATGACCAGAAGTTCCTTCGTGGCACATCTTTATAATTGACGGCTTGAGTTTTTCAGGTATAACGACAAGCTGTCTTTCAAAACCCATTTTATCCGTCGTTTTTTTAACTAAAAGTTCTTTTCCTGTCAGACTATAGTTCTCATTTTTGCATGTACCTTCTTTAACTTCTTGGATGATTTTAGACAGTTCCTTATCAGCAAGCTGAAGTTGTGCAATTTCTTCTGAGTCAATTTTTACCAGTTTCATGAGAGCTTCATCTTCCGTATTTAGTTCCGGTAAATTATCTTCTTCTTCAAAAACATCTCTGGATGCTTTATTTTCTTCCTTCATCGGTTCCAAGAGCTTCTCTTCAGCTATTTCTCTTTTCCTTTGAGCTCTAGTAGAGACAGCATTAACCTGGTGAGGACAACTATCAGGCTCCTTTCCTTGTTTATTCAACAGTGCAAAAGTTCGATTGCCTAATAAATACCTTTTTTTGTCGAGTTCATTTCTAATAATGGCAGCCTTAGTTATTACTCGCCCAAGATCGCAATTTAGTTCGATCTCAGCCAATGGTAAACAGGTTGGATTCAAGTCTAATGGCTGTTGCACCCACACATTTTCACCTGTCAGCATTTCCGGCGTGATGTATTTGCGACAAACTATATCAATACTAGCACCTGAATCCCTTAATATAGGAATTTTATGACCATTTACGTAACCCATACTAGTATAAGGTAATAGAAATTTATCCTCT
Organism: Stegodyphus dumicola; assembly: GCF_044657685.1. NCBI lineage: Eukaryota > Metazoa > Arthropoda > Arachnida > Araneae > Eresidae > Stegodyphus > Stegodyphus dumicola. The sequence goes on along the minus strand of NC_140776.1, from coordinate 177,313,214 downwards.
GGTTTTGCACTAATTCTGTTAAGATTAGCAGGAGATTCAGTACTATTCTTAAGTTTTGGACATTGGGGCCTTAAATGTTGATAGGACCCACACTGATAGCATTGTGGCGTCTTTCGTTTTTCATATTTATCATCTGGACGTGGACTTCTAGGTCTATGAAACAAACTTTGCGTATTAAATCCTGATGACATTTTGTTTTCAGTTTTATTTTTATTATCTGAACTCAATTTACCTAGAGTTAGTGCATTGTATCTTTCTTTCTGCCTATCCACTACAGGCTTTTTTTTTAAGTTTCCGCAAACGTTTTCATAGGCATCAAGTTTTTCAGCTAATTTTTTAGATGAAATCATCTCTACCCACTCATCAAGAAAATGATCTCGAATTTCAGGAACTCGACGCTTAAGTTGGTCAATCACCATCAAATCTAGCAACTGATCAAAATTCTTAACTCCTAGACCAGTCACCCATTCCTTGCAATAATTTTTTATTTCATAATTGAAATCCACCCATGTAGATTCGGTACTCTTTTGATGTTTCATAAATTTCTGCCTAAACTTTTCCGGGCTTAGTTTAAACCGTCTTAACAATAAATTCTTCACGTGTTCATAGTCTTTAGCTTTATCGGAGGGTACTCTAGCTATTAACTGGGTTACTTCGTAAGGAAGTAGTCCTAGTAAATGAGATACAAATTCTTCTTTATCAATTTTAGCCCATTCTGCTTGCCTTTCAAACAATAGCAAATATAGACTGATATCTCCTTTCTTGTCATCGAATTTCTGCATAAGGTGACGCAGCTCCGTTTTCGGCCGGATCTGTCCGGTATTTTGAGACTTTGTCTCTGCTTCAAGTCTTAATCTCTCTAATTCATACTGTTCTTTCCTTCTCCGCTCTTCCGCTTCTTCCTGTCTCCTACGTTCTTCTCTTTCCCTTTCCTCCCTCTCTTTCCGTTCTTCTCTTTCCTCCCTCTCTTTCCGTTCTTCCCTTTCCTCCCTCACTTTCCGTTCTTCTATTATTGTGTCTAAGACTCCTTTGACGAATACTTCATCATAATCTCTACTTTCAACAATTTTCTGTTTTAAATCGACTATTTTCAAATCTGCAGTCACATGAACTCCCAGTTCAGCCGCGAGATTTTGCAAATCTTCCTTACGAGCTCTTCCTAAGTAAGACATTGTTTCTATGTTTAAAATTAACGAACACTGTTTTCTTTATATTTCCTCAAAATAGCTCAATTCAATTACTTTAATTAATTAATGCAGTCAGGAATCACGAAATTAAATGCACTTTGTTAAGTACGTATACCTCAAAAATGAAATATTTAAATTATATGAAGTTCATTCTCTCTACCACATTAATTGTGATTAAAATAAGAATAATAACATAGAGCAATATATATATCTACCGTCTGCACAACTAAAATGAATATTAAATATAATATCAAATACGGTAATAAAATAAGACAATTTAATATTAACAGGAAATAATAATCTGGTATCGCTAATATTGCGTTCAGTGATGAACTAATAAAATAAAGCAATTCTATATGAACAGGAAGTAATAATCTGGTATCACTAATATTATGTTCAGTGATGAACTAATAAAATAAAAATACGCACGATTATTCGATCTTGGTCGGTGCCTCCAAAATAATTATGACTGTAATACTTCTTTGGCGATATGAAGCAACTCCAATGATGGAACACAGCAATAACTTTTATTTAACACTCAAAAAAGGCGACATACAAACAAGAAGAAAAAAGAATACTATAACATTTAAAAATAAATTACATTCTTCGTGCGAGAGTCGCACGTGGCACTCGAGTCAGGTTTCAAATATTGCCATTCACAAATAACATAATGTTCATCTATTTAAATTATTTAAACTACAAGATTTTAATACTATTTAAAGCTGTTACACCTTGTAGAAAACATTTGGAAGTCGTCCACTTTTAATTTTATTTTCTGTCGATAATGTCTCTTTGAACTTTTTGACAACACTTCTAACAGTTCTAACACTTCTCACGTCCAGTTGTATACTTGGTGAATCTTTACATTATGGTAACTTGGCGATTTTTTGGCGAAAATTTGGCGACCAACCCTGCTACAGCAACCTTCTAGTTTTTTGACGCCATTTTGTTTTCACGAAGTAAAGGCATTTTTTTAACTCAACATTTTTTTCCAACAATCTACTAGCCGAATTACGCTTATACTAGGAATTTTATGGAACAAAAATGCTTAATCATGACGAAGATTAGGTGCGAAATTGGGAGATAGTGAAGAATAGCAAACTGCTTGCCGCGTATTTTAAAATTGCACATACACAGTATCCATGTACACGTCGACCTATTTTCACTTAAAAAAACATCCCAGAATCGCACAAAAATTGCATTGCGCACACACTTCACTTTATCTATCGACCTATTTTCACTTAAAAGGTCAAAGAAAATTGACAAAAATCCAATTCTTACTCTTGTAAAAAGCGCCAAACAAATAAGTGGGCGATCCTGCACTTTAGCAGCAAAATTGTTTCTAAGTATTATTAGCTAAAAAATCACGACCGGAATTTTCCGGAAAAAGTCACGTTACATGTCTCATGACCTTTCATTTCTCTGAGACAAAATAATCTGTGATTCGAACTGTGTAATCCTCAGATTATTGCTAAACTCCTAGCTAGTAAGCTTTATCGCCTTACCAAAATATAGCCAAACTACCTGTTACCATATTCTTAAGATTAGCCAAAAAAATGCCCAAACAGGATTGGGAATGGGAAAAAAATTGCCCCAACTGGGGTGGGAAAAAATTGACCCAACTGGGGTGGGAAAAAATTGATCCAACTCACGTGGGAAAAAACTGCCACAACTGGGGTGGGAAAAAAATTGCCCCAACTAGGGTGGGAAAAAATTGCCCCAACTAAGGTGGGAAAAAAATTGCCCTAACTGGGGTGGGGAAAATTGCCCCAACTGGGGTGGGAAAAATTGCCCCAAATGGGGTGGGAAAAAAATTGCCCTAACTGGGGTGGGGAAATTTGCCCCAACTAGGGTGGTAAAAAATTTGCCCAAACTAGGGTGGGAAAAAAATAGCCCCAACTGGGGTGGGAAAAAATTGCCCAACTAGGGTGGGAAAAAAATTGCCCCAACTAGGGTGGGAAAAAAATAGCCCCAACTGGGGTGGGAAAAAAATAGCCCCAACTGGGGTGGGAAAAAATTGCCCCAAATGGGGTGGCAAATAAATTGCCCCAACTGGGGTGGGAAAAAATTGCCCCAACTAAGGTGGGAAAAAAATTGCCCCAAATACTTTTCCCCCTTCGCAATAAAGGAAATGCTTGATAATTTTAGCTGGTCATAACGAACACAAGAGATAATAAACATGCAAATCTAATAAAACTTTCGTTTTAGTATGCCTCTCACAAAATATACAACAAAATCGTAAATTTGGATGTCAAAAATGAGGAAACAAAATTTAATATTTTGTGTTTATACCTTTTGCACTCATAACGGCTTGTAATCTATTTCTCATAGAGAAAGTACTGGTTGTTGAGAAGGTTATATTGGGAAAAAACCAAAGTCCTGATGGAAATTCTGCGACACTCCTCATTATACAAGTTCATTATTACGAAATTTTATGTTTACTGACTTCTAGGTCCAATTTGTGCCATAAATTTTAAATTGAATTTATGTCGGTCGATTCAGGTAGTATCTTTAACTCGCGAGTAACGATTGCCAGGTGAATTTCACTATACCTTTAGATACACCATCCCAAATTCGTCTGATAAATTAACATGAATAAGGTTTAACAAAATCGAATCTCTTTCTCCTATTTATTTCTGAAATGAAAGGTTTCTTTCTAGCTGCCCTTACGTAACAACTTCCTCCATGTCAGCCATTCCGTAGAGTCTGTACACTAAAAGTTTGATGTGAAGTATTAGCAACATCTTTGGCCAACTGCATATAATGAAGAAATTTATTTCTTAACCTCTTTGATAATGCAAAGTTTTCCCTTTGTCATACTTCTTTGGCGATATGAAGCAACTCCAATGATGGAACACAGCAATAACTTTTATTTAACACTCAAAAAAGGCGACATACAAACAAGAAGAAAAAAGAATACTATAACATTTAAAAATAAATTACATTCTTCGTGCGAGAGTCGCACGTGGCACTCGAGTCTGGTTTCAGATATTGCCATTCACAAATAACTTAATGTTCATCTATTTAAATTATTTAAACTACAAGATTTTAATACTATTTAAAGCTGTTACAACCTCTCCCCCAATGGAGAGACTTTTTCCGAAGGGAAAAGTTCTGTAAAATTTGACAGTTTAATAAGCTCGGCTTGCTCATTTGCTTAAAGAGCAAAGGTTATTTCTCTTATAAATTTCTAAATTTCAGGCCAAAAAATGTTATGTTTTAAACAATACTTTTACACTACATTTAAAAAGAAAGAAATGGAGAACGTTCAAATACATTAGTTGAGCATACATTAAACAATAAAATTAATTCTAAACGTGGTTACATACACTAAAAGTTACATTACTTAATTCTACTCAGAACATCTACGTTCTTGTGCAAAGATCCTTTGCGATGAATGACCTTAAAATTATAAGGTTGTAATGAGAGTGCCCAGCGCATCAATCTAGAGTTACATTTGGCGTTGGATTGTAGCCAGACCAAAGGATTATGATCAGTTTGAATCAAGAATTCTTGCTGACCATCCAGATAAAAATGCAGTTTCTTGATAGCGTAGATGATAGCAGCGCACTCCTTTTCAGTAGTACAATAATTCTTTCCAAACTTAGTAAATTTTTTGCTTATATACAAGATAGGATGTTCACGTTGTTCATCATCTAATTGGCATAGTACTATACCCATGCCATTGTCTGAGGCATCGGTTTGTATAATAAACCTTTTATCAAAATCGGGAGCATACAGAATTGGTTTCTTGCATAGCAACTCTTTTAAATTTTTAAAAGCTCTGTCACATATTTCAGACCATTGTATATTTCCTTTTTTTGTTACCCCCTTCAAAGCGTCCGTGAGGGGTGAAGCAATTTCTGAAAATCTCGGTATGTACTGGCGATAATACCCTACCAGTCCTAAGAAAGCACGTACTTCTGTTTTGGTTTTAGGTGTAGGATACTCCTTTACAGCCAGGATCTTTACTTCATCCGGGGTTCGTTGTCCTTGTCCCACAACATGGCCTAGGTATCTCACTTGATCTTGTGCAAATTTACATTTTGATGGTTTTAGTCGTAAATTTGCTTTCTGTATTCTTTCTAGAACAGAAGTTAAGTTTTTAAGGTGCTCTTCCCAGTTTTCTGAGTAAATGGCAATGTCATCCAGGTATGGTACAGCGAAACCTTCGCATCCAGCCAGGACTTTAGTCATAACTTTGCTAAAAAAATATGGGGCATTTTTTAATCCAAAGGGTAAACGTAGAGGCCTGAAACTTCCAAAACTAGTTACAAACGTTGCATATCTTTGGGCTCTTTCTGTTAACGGAATTTGCCAGTAGCCTCTAGATAAATCTAATAGGGTAATATATTTTGCTTTTGCTACAGTTTCGATACGTTCTTCAATACTAGGCAAAGGATAGTATTCAGTTTCAGTAACAGCATTGAGTTTACGATAATCAATACAAGGCCGAGGATCCTTTGATGAAGATTCTATCAAAATCATGGGAGATGTATAGTCCGGCTCTATAATTTTAAGATCGAGCATTTTCTGTATTTCCTTTTTGAGAATTTCAGTCTGTCGGGGTGACAGTCTGTATGGCTTTATTTGTATTGGTTCGTTATTTAATAGCTCAATATCGTGACAAACTAAGTTTGTTAGTCCAGGATTATTTGAAAAACAACCAGAATATTTACATAAAATCTTTCGTAAATCTTCTATTTGCTCGGATTTCAACCTTTTCTCGAGTTCATTCTCCTGTATGATGTCCGAGAAATTTAATATACTTGGATTGGAAGGTAAACGAGGAATATCCATTTCTAAGTCTCCTTCCACTTCAGTTATCATATTAATCATTTCTGGTCTTTTGTAATATGGTTTAAGCATGTTAATGTGATATACTTGATTTGGCTCATTTTGTTCCTCGAAACTTACAATATAATTGGTTTCTGAAATTTTCTGCTCTATTTTTCCAGGTCCTTTCCACTGTACTTCTAGTTTATTTTGACGATTCGTTGATAAAACAAGAACTAAATCTCCTCTAGCAAATTCTCTTTTCACTGCGTTTCGATCGTACCATGTTTTCCTCCGTTGTTGAGCTTCTTTCATGTTTTCCACGGCAAGTTCTTGGCATTTCTTCATTCGATTAATAAGTTCGAAAACGTAACTGACAACATTATTACTTTCTTCAATCGGTTCTAGCCACTGCTCATAAAGTAAAGTGACTGGCGTTCGTAGGTTTTTGCCATGAACTAATTCTGCTGGTGTAAAACCAGTGCTTTCGTGTGTGACTGTTCTGAGAGCAAAAAGAACTGACGGTAGATAATTCTCCCAATCCGAAGTCGCTCCTATACATACGACTCTTAACACCCTTTTTAGCGTTCTATGGAATCGCTCAACGGGATTACTCTGCGGATGATACACAGAGCTTCTTACATGTTTAATGCCGAAACGCTCCAAAAATTCCTCTGTCAAAGCACTGACGAAAGAGGTCCCCTGATCTGTTTGGATCACTTTTGGGAAACCCATACGACTGAAAATCTGTAAGAAAGCATCAATCACAGATGGCGAAGAAATGTCTGTCACCGCTGCAGCATCTGGATATTTGGACGACATACACAGAGCTGTAATAATATATTTTTTTCCAGTCTTCGAAATAGGTAGCGGACCAACGGCATCGGCATTTATTTTAGTGAATATTTCGGAAATTGCTGGTACTAATGTCATTGGAGCCTTCTTTTTGTCATTTCCTTTTCCAGCGCGCTGACAAGCATCATAGGTTCTTACAAAATCTTCAGTTTCTTTGTAGCACGTCGTCCAGTAAAAATATCTAGCAAGTCTGTCTTTGGTCTTTTTGACACCCAAATGACCAGAAGTTCCTTCGTGGCACATCTTTATAATTGACGGCTTGAGTTTTTCAGGTATAACGACAAGCTGTCTTTCAAAACCCATTTTATCCGTCGTTTTTTTAACTAAAAGTTCTTTTCCTGTCAGACTATAGTTCTCATTTTTGCATGTACCTTCTTTAACTTCTTGGATGATTTTAGACAGTTCCTTATCAGCAAGCTGAAGTTGTGCAATTTCTTCTGAGTCAATTTTTACCAGTTTCATGAGAGCTTCATCTTCCGTATTTAGTTCCGGTAAATTATCTTCTTCTTCAAAAACATCTCTGGATGCTTTATTTTCTTCCTTCATCGGTTCCAAGAGCTTCTCTTCAGCTATTTCTCTTTTCCTTTGAGCTCTAGTAGAGACAGCATTAACCTGGTGAGGACAACTATCAGGCTCCTTTCCTTGTTTATTCAACAGTGCAAAAGTTCGATTGCCTAATAAATACCTTTTTTTGTCGAGTTCATTTCTAATAATGGCAGCCTTAGTTATTACTCGCCCAAGATCGCAATTTAGTTCGATCTCAGCCAATGGTAAACAGGTTGGATTCAAGTCTAATGGCTGTTGCACCCACACATTTTCACCTGTCAGCATTTCCGGCGTGATGTATTTGCGACAAACTATATCAATACTAGCACCTGAATCCCTTAATATAGGAATTTTATGACCATTTACGTAACCCATACTAGTATAAGGTAATAGAAATTTATCCTCTGGTTTTGCACTAATTCTGTTAAGATTAGCAGGAGATTCAGTACTATTCTTAAGTTTTGGACATTGGGGCCTTAAATGTTGATAGGACCCACACTGATAGCATTGTGGCGTCTTTCGTTTTTCATATTTATCATCTGGACGTGGACTTCTAGGTCTATGAAACAAACTTTGCGTATTAAATCCTGATGACATTTTGTTTTCAGTTTTATTTTTATTATCTGAACTCAATTTACCTAGAGTTAGTGCATTGTATCTTTCTTTCTGCCTATCCACTACAGGCTTTTTTTTTAAGTTTCCGCAAACGTTTTCATAGGCATCAAGTTTTTCAGCTAATTTTTTAGATGAAATCATCTCTACCCACTCATCAAGAAAATGATCTCGAATTTCAGGAACTCGACGCTTAAGTTGGTCAATCACCATCAAATCTAGCAACTGATCAAAATTCTTAACTCCTAGACCAGTCACCCATTCCTTGCAATAATTTTTTATTTCATAATTGAAATCCACCCATGTAGATTCGGTACTCTTTTGATGTTTCATAAATTTCTGCCTAAACTTTTCCGGGCTTAGTTTAAACCGTCTTAACAATAAATTCTTCACGTGTTCATAGTCTTTAGCTTTATCGGAGGGTACTCTAGCTATTAACTGGGTTACTTCGTAAGGAAGTAGTCCTAGTAAATGAGATACAAATTCTTCTTTATCAATTTTAGCCCATTCTGCTTGCCTTTCAAACAATAGCAAATATAGACTGATATCTCCTTTCTTGTCATCGAATTTCTGCATAAGGTGACGCAGCTCCGTTTTCGGCCGGATCTGTCCGGTATTTTGAGACTTTGTCTCTGCTTCAAGTCTTAATCTCTCTAATTCATACTGTTCTTTCCTTCTCCGCTCTTCCGCTTCTTCCTGTCTCCTACGTTCTTCTCTTTCCCTTTCCTCCCTCTCTTTCCGTTCTTCTCTTTCCTCCCTCTCTTTCCGTTCTTCCCTTTCCTCCCTCACTTTCCGTTCTTCTATTATTGTGTCTAAGACTCCTTTGACGAATACTTCATCATAATCTCTACTTTCAACAATTTTCTGTTTTAAATCGACTATTTTCAAATCTGCAGTCACATGAACTCCCAGTTCAGCCGCGAGATTTTGCAAATCTTCCTTACGAGCTCTTCCTAAGTAAGACATTGTTTCTATGTTTAAAATTAACGAACACTGTTTTCTTTATATTTCCTCAAAATAGCTCAATTCAATTACTTTAATTAATTAATGCAGTCAGGAATCACGAAATTAAATGCACTTTGTTAAGTACGTATACCTCAAAAATGAAATATTTAAATTATATGAAGTTCATTCTCTCTACCACATTAATTGTGATTAAAATAAGAATAATAACATAGAGCAATATATATATCTACCGTCTGCACAACTAAAATGAATATTAAATATAATATCAAATACGGTAATAAAATAAGACAATTTAATATTAACAGGAAATAATAATCTGGTATCGCTAATATTGCGTTCAGTGATGAACTAATAAAATAAAGCAATTCTATATGAACAGGAAGTAATAATCTGGTATCACTAATATTATGTTCAGTGATGAACTAATAAAATAAAAATACGCACGATTATTCGATCTTGGTCGGTGCCTCCAAAATAATTATGACTGTAATACTTCTTTGGCGATATGAAGCAACTCCAATGATGGAACACAGCAATAACTTTTATTTAACACTCAAAAAAGGCGACATACAAACAAGAAGAAAAAAGAATACTATAACATTTAAAAATAAATTACATTCTTCGTGCGAGAGTCGCACGTGGCACTCGAGTCAGGTTTCAAATATTGCCATTCACAAATAACTTAATGTTCATCTATTTAAATTATTTAAACTACAAGATTTTAATACTATTTAAAGCTGTTACACCTTGTAGAAAACATTTGGAAGTCGTCCACTTTTAATTTTATTTTCTGTCGATAATGTCTCTTTGAACTTTTTGACAACACTTCTAACAGTTCTAACACTTCTCACGTCCAGTTGTATACTTGGTGAATCTTTACATTATGGTAACTTGGCGATTTTTTGGCGAAAATTTGGCGACCAACCCTGCTACAGCAACCTTCTAGTTTTTTGACGCCATTTTGTTTTCACGAAGTAAAGGCATTTTTTTAACTCAACATTTTTTTCCAACAATCTACTAGCCGAATTACGCTTATACTAGGAATTTTATGGAACAAAAATGCTTAATCATGACGAAGATTAGGTGCGAAATTGGGAGATAGTGAAGAATAGCAAACTGCTTGCCGCGTATTTTAAAATTGCACATACACAGTATCCATGTACACGTCGACCTATTTTCACTTAAAAAAACATCCCAGAATCGCACAAAAATTGCATTGCGCACACACTTCACTTTATCTATCGACCTATTTTCACTTAAAAGGTCAAAGAAAATTGACAAAAATCCAATTCTTACTCTTGTAAAAAGCGCCAAACAAATAAGTGGGCGATCCTGCACTTTAGCAGCAAAATTGTTTCTAAGTATTATTAGCTAAAAAATCACGACCGGAATTTTCCGGAAAAAGTCACGTTACATGTCTCATGACCTTTCATTTCTCTGAGACAAAATAATCTGTGATTCGAACTGTGTAATCCTCAGATTATTGCTAAACTCCTAGCTAGTAAGCTTTATCGCCTTACCAAAATATAGCCAAACTACCTGTTACCATATTCTTAAGATTAGCCAAAAAAATGCCCAAACAGGATTGGGAATGGGAAAAAAATTCCCCCAACTGGGGTGGGAAAAAATTGATCCAACTCACGTGGGAAAAAACTGCCACAACTGGGGTGGGAAAAAAATTGCCCCAACTAGGGTGGGAAAAAATTGCCCCAACTAAGGTGGGAAAAAAATTGCCCTAACTGGGGTGGGGAAAATTGCCCCAACTGGGGTGGGAAAAATTGCCCCAAATGGGGTGGGAAAAAAATTGCCCTAACTGGGGTGGGGAAATTTGCCCCAACTAGGGTGGTAAAAAATTTGCCCAAACTAGGGTGGGAAAAAATAGCCCCAACTGGGGTGGGAAAAAATTGCCCAACTAGGGTGGGAAAAAAATTGCCCCAACTAGGGTGGGAAAAAAATAGCCCCAACTGGGGTGGGAAAAAAATAGCCCCAACTGGGGTGGGAAAAAATTGCCCCAAATGGGGTGGCAAATAAATTGCCCCAACTGGGGTGGGAAAAAATTGCCCCAACTAAGGTGGGAAAAAAATTGCCCCAAATACTTTTCCCCCTTCGCAATAAAGGAAATGCTTGATAATTTTAGCTGGTCATAACGAACACAAGAGATAATAAACATGCAAATCTAATAAAACTTTCGTTTTAGTATGCCTCTCACAAAATATACAACAAAATCGTAAATTTGGATGTCAAAAATGAGGAAACAAAATTTAATATTTTGTGTTTATACCTTTTGCACTCATAACGGCTTGTAATCTATTTCTCATAGAGAAAGTACTGGTTGTTGAGAAGGTTATATTGGGAAAAAACCAAAGTCCTGATGGAAATTCTGCGACACTCCTCATTATACAAGTTCATTATTACGAAATTTTATGTTTACTGACTTCTAGGTCCAATTTGTGCCATAAATTTTAAATTGAATTTATGTCGGTCGATTCAGGTAGTATCTTTAACTCGCGAGTAACGATTGCCAGGTGAATTTCACTATACCTTTAGATACACCATCCCAAATTCGTCTGATAAATTAACATGAATAAGGTTTAACAAAATCGAATCTCTTTCTCCTATTTATTTCTGAAATGAAAGGTTTCTTTCTAGCTGCCCTTACGTAACAACTTCCTCCATGTCAGCCATTCCGTAGAGTCTGTACACTAAAAGTTTGATGTGAAGTATTAGCAACATCTTTGGCCAACTGCATATAATGAAGAAATTTATTTCTTAACCTCTTTGATAATGCAAAGTTTTCCCTTTGTCATACTTCTTTGGCGATATGAAGCAACTCCAATGATGGAACACAGCAATAACTTTTATTTAACACTCAAAAAAGGCGACATACAAACAAGAAGAAAAAAGAATACTATAACATTTAAAAATAAATTACATTCTTCGTGCGAGAGTCGCACGTGGCACTCGAGTCTGGTTTCAGATATTGCCATTCACAAATAACTTAATGTTCATCTATTTAAATTATTTAAACTACAAGATTTTAATACTATTTAAAGCTGTTACAACCTCTCCCCCAATGGAGAGACTTTTTCCGAAGGGAAAAGTTCTGTAAAATTTGACAGTTTAATAAGCTCGGCTTGCTCATTTGCTTAAAGAGCAAAGGTTATTTCTCTTATAAATTTCTAAATTTCAGGCCAAAAAATGTTATGTTTTAAACAATACTTTTACACTACATTTAAAAAGAAAGAAATGGAGAACGTTCAAATACATTAGTTGAGCATACATTAAACAATAAAATTAATTCTAAACGTGGTTACATACACTAAAAGTTACATTACTTAATTCTACTCAGAACATCTACGTTCTTGTGCAAAGATCCTTTGCGATGAATGACCTTAAAATTATAAGGTTGTAATGAGAGTGCCCAGCGCATCAATCTAGAGTTACATTTGGCGTTGGATTGTAGCCAGACCAAAGGATTATGATCAGTTTGAATCAAGAATTCTTGCTGACCATCCAGATAAAAATGCAGTTTCTTGATAGCGTAGATGATAGCAGCGCACTCCTTTTCAGTAGTACAATAATTCTTTCCAAACTTAGTAAATTTTTTGCTTATATACAAGATAGGATGTTCACGTTGTTCATCATCTAATTGGCATAGTACTATACCCATGCCATTGTCTGAGGCATCGGTTTGTATAATAAACCTTTTATCAAAATCGGGAGCATACAGAATTGGTTTCTTGCATAGCAACTCTTTTAAATTTTTAAAAGCTCTGTCACATATTTCAGACCATTGTATATTTCCTTTTTTTGTTACCCCCTTCAAAGCGTCCGTGAGGGGTGAAGCAATTTCTGAAAATCTCGGTATGTACTGGCGATAATACCCTACCAGTCCTAAGAAAGCACGTACTTCTGTTTTGGTTTTAGGTGTAGGATACTCCTTTACAGCCAGGATCTTTACTTCATCCGGGGTTCGTTGTCCTTGTCCCACAACATGGCCTAGGTATCTCACTTGATCTTGTGCAAATTTACATTTTGATGGTTTTAGTCGTAAATTTGCTTTCTGTATTCTTTCTAGAACAGAAGTTAAGTTTTTAAGGTGCTCTTCCCAGTTTTCTGAGTAAATGGCAATGTCATCCAGGTATGGTACAGCGAAACCTTCGCATCCAGCCAGGACTTTAGTCATAACTTTGCTAAAAAAATATGGGGCATTTTTTAATCCAAAGGGTAAACGTAGAGGCCTGAAACTTCCAAAACTAGTTACAAACGTTGCATATCTTTGGGCTCTTTCTGTTAACGGAATTTGCCAGTAGCCTCTAGATAAATCTAATAGGGTAATATATTTTGCTTTTGCTACAGTTTCGATACGTTCTTCAATACTAGGCAAAGGATAGTATTCAGTTTCAGTAACAGCATTGAGTTTACGATAATCAATACAAGGCCGAGGATCCTTTGATGAAGATTCTATCAAAATCATGGGAGATGTATAGTCCGGCTCTATAATTTTAAGATCGAGCATTTTCTGTATTTCCTTTTTGAGAATTTCAGTCTGTCGGGGTGACAGTCTGTATGGCTTTATTTGTATTGGTTCGTTATTTAATAGCTCAATATCGTGACAAACTAAGTTTGTTAGTCCAGGATTATTTGAAAAACAACCAGAATATTTACATAAAATCTTTCGTAAATCTTCTATTTGCTCGGATTTCAACCTTTTCTCGAGTTCATTCTCCTGTATGATGTCCGAGAAATTTAATATACTTGGATTGGAAGGTAAACGAGGAATATCCATTTCTAAGTCTCCTTCCACTTCAGTTATCATATTAATCATTTCTGGTCTTTTGTAATATGGTTTAAGCATGTTAATGTGATATACTTGATTTGGCTCATTTTGTTCCTCGAAACTTACAATATAATTGGTTTCTGAAATTTTCTGCTCTATTTTTCCAGGTCCTTTCCACTGTACTTCTAGTTTATTTTGACGATTCGTTGATAAAACAAGAACTAAATCTCCTCTAGCAAATTCTCTTTTCACTGCGTTTCGATCGTACCATGTTTTCCTCCGTTGTTGAGCTTCTTTCATGTTTTCCACGGCAAGTTCTTGGCATTTCTTCATTCGATTAATAAGTTCGAAAACGTAACTGACAACATTATTACTTTCTTCAATCGGTTCTAGCCACTGCTCATAAAGTAAAGTGACTGGCGTTCGTAGGTTTTTGCCATGAACTAATTCTGCTGGTGTAAAACCAGTGCTTTCGTGTGTGACTGTTCTGAGAGCAAAAAGAACTGACGGTAGATAATTCTCCCAATCCGAAGTCGCTCCTATACATACGACTCTTAACACCCTTTTTAGCGTTCTATGGAATCGCTCAACGGGATTACTCTGCGGATGATACACAGAGCTTCTTACATGTTTAATGCCGAAACGCTCCAAAAATTCCTCTGTCAAAGCACTGACGAAAGAGGTCCCCTGATCTGTTTGGATCACTTTTGGGAAACCCATACGACTGAAAATCTGTAAGAAAGCATCAATCACAGATGGCGAAGAAATGTCTGTCACCGCTGCAGCATCTGGATATTTGGACGACATACACAGAGCTGTAATAATATATTTTTTTCCAGTCTTCGAAATAGGTAGCGGACCAACGGCATCGGCATTTATTTTAGTGAATATTTCGGAAATTGCTGGTACTAATGTCATTGGAGCCTTCTTTTTGTCATTTCCTTTTCCAGCGCGCTGACAAGCATCATAGGTTCTTACAAAATCTTCAGTTTCTTTGTAGCACGTCGTCCAGTAAAAATATCTAGCAAGTCTGTCTTTGGTCTTTTTGACACCCAAATGACCAGAAGTTCCTTCGTGGCACATCTTTATAATTGACGGCTTGAGTTTTTCAGGTATAACGACAAGCTGTCTTTCAAAACCCATTTTATCCGTCGTTTTTTTAACTAAAAGTTCTTTTCCTGTCAGACTATAGTTCTCATTTTTGCATGTACCTTCTTTAACTTCTTGGATGATTTTAGACAGTTCCTTATCAGCAAGCTGAAGTTGTGCAATTTCTTTTGAGTCAATTTTTACCAGTTTCATGAGAGCTTCATCTTCCGTATTTAGTTCCGGTAAATTATCTTCTTCTTCAAAAACATCTCTGGATGCTTTATTTTCTTCCTTCATCGGTTCCAAGAGCTTCTCTTCAGCTATTTCTCTTTTCCTTTGAGCTCTAGTAGAGACAGCATTAACCTGGTGAGGACAACTATCAGGCTCCTTTCCCTTGTTTATTCAACAGTGCAAAAGTTCGATTGCCTAATAAATACCTTTTTTTTGTCGAGTTCATTTCTAATAATGGCAGCCTTAGTTATTACTCGCCCAAGATCGCAATTTAGTTCGATCTCAGCCAATGGTAAACAGGTTGGATTCAAGTCTAATGGCTGTTGCACCCCACACATTTTCACCTGTCAGCATTTCCGGCGTGATGTATTTGCGACAAACTATATCAATACTAGCACCTGAATCCCTTAATATAGGAATTTTATGACCATTTACGTAACCCATACTAGTATAAGGTAATAGAAATTTATCCTCTGGTTTTGCACTAATTCTGTTAAGATTAGCAGGAGATTCAGTACTATTCTTAAGTTTTGGGACATTGGGGCCTTAAATGTTGATAGGACCCACACTGATAGCATTGTGGCGTCTTTCGTTTTTCATATTTATCATCTGGACGTGGACTTCTAGGTCTATGAAACAAACTTTGCGTATTAAATCCTGATGACATTTTGTTTTCAGTTTTATTTTTATTATCTGAACTCAATTTAAGAGTTAGTGCATTGTATCTTTCTTTCTGCCTATCCACTACAGGCTTTTTTTTTAAGTTTCCGCAAACGTTTTCATAGGCATCAAGTTTTTCAGCTAATTTTTTAGATGAAATCATCTCTACCCACTCATCAAGAAAATGATCTCGAATTTCAGGAACTCGACGCTTAAGTTGGTCAATCACCATCAAATCTAGCAACTGATCAAAATTCTTAACTCCTAGACCAGTCACCCATTCCTTGCAATAATTTTTTATTTCATAATTGAAATCCACCCATGTAGATTCGGTACTCTTTTGATGTTTCATAAATTTCTGCCTAAACTTTTCCGGGCTTAGTTTTAAACCGTCTTAACAATAAATTCTTCACGTGTTCATAGTCTTTAGCTTTATCGGAGGGTACTCTAGCTATTAACTGGGTTACTTCGTAAGGAAGTAGTCCTAGTAAATGAGATACAAATTCTTCTTTATCAATTTTAGCCCATTCTGCTTGCCTTTCAAACAATAGCAAATATAGACTGATATCTCCTTTCTTGTCATCGAATTTCTGCATAAGGTGACGCAGCTCCGTTTTCGGCCGGATCTGTCCGGTATTTTGAGACTTTGTCTCTGCTTCAAGTCTTAATCTCTCTAATTCATACTGTTCTTTCCTTCTCCGCTCTTCCGCTTCTTCCTGTCTCCTACGTTCTTCTCTTTCCCTTTCCTCCCTCTCTTTCCGTTCTTCTCTTTCCTCCCTCTCTTTCCGTTCTTCCCTTTCCTCCCTCACTTTCCGTTCTTCTATTATTGTGTCTAAGACTCCTTTGACGAATACTTCATCATAATCTCTACTTTCAACAATTTTCTGTTTTAAATCGACTATTTTCAAATCTGCAGTCACATGAACTCCCAGTTCAGCCGCGAGATTTTGCAAATCTTCCTTACGAGCTCTTCCTAAGTAAGACATTGTTTCTATGTTTAAAATTAACGAACACTGTTTTCTTTATATTTCCTCAAAATAGCTCAATTCAATTACTTTAATTAATTAATGCAGTCAGGAATCACGAAATTAAATGCACTTTGTTAAGTACGTATAC
Organism: Stegodyphus dumicola; assembly: GCF_044657685.1. Taxonomy (NCBI): domain Eukaryota; kingdom Metazoa; phylum Arthropoda; class Arachnida; order Araneae; family Eresidae; genus Stegodyphus; species Stegodyphus dumicola. Next base: position 177,296,396 of record NC_140776.1, on the reverse strand, counting down.
CTCAAAAATGAAATATTTAAATTATATGAAGTTCATTCTCTCTACCACATTAATTGTGATTAAAATAAGAATAATAACATAGAGCAATATATATATCTACCGTCTGCACAACTAAAATGAATATTAAATATAATATCAAATACGGTAATAAAATAAGACAATTTAATATTAACAGGAAATAATAATCTGGTATCGCTAATATTGCGTTCAGTGATGAACTAATAAAATAAAGCAATTCTATATGAACAGGAAGTAATAATCTGGTATCACTAATATTATGTTCAGTGATGAACTAATAAAATAAAAATACGCACGATTATTCGATCTTGGTCGGTGCCTCCAAAATAATTATGACTGTAATACTTCTTTGGCGATATGAAGCAACTCCAATGATGGAACACAGCAATAACTTTTATTTAACACTCAAAAAAGGCGACATACAAACAAGAAGAAAAAAGAATACTATAACATTTAAAAATAAATTACATTCTTCGTGCGAGAGTCGCACGTGGCACTCGAGTCAGGTTTCAAATATTGCCATTCACAAATAACTTAATGTTCATCTATTTAAATTATTTAAACTACAAGATTTTAATACTATTTAAAGCTGTTACACCTTGTAGAAAACATTTGGAAGTCGTCCACTTTTAATTTTATTTTCTGTCGATAATGTCTCTTTGAACTTTTTGACAACACTTCTAACAGTTCTAACACTTCTCACGTCCAGTTGTATACTTGGTGAATCTTTACATTATGGTAACTTGGCGATTTTTTGGCGAAAATTTGGCGACCAACCCTGCTACAGCAACCTTCTAGTTTTTTGACGCCATTTTGTTTTCACGAAGTAAAGGCATTTTTTTAACTCAACATTTTTTTCCAACAATCTACTAGCCGAATTACGCTTATACTAGGAATTTTATGGAACAAAAATGCTTAATCATGACGAAGATTAGGTGCGAAATTGGGAGATAGTGAAGAATAGCAAACTGCTTGCCGCGTATTTTAAAATTGCACATACACAGTATCCATGTACACGTCGACCTATTTTCACTTAAAAAAACATCCCAGAATCGCACAAAAATTGCATTGCGCACACACTTCACTTTATCTATCGACCTATTTTCACTTAAAAGGTCAAAGAAAATTGACAAAAATCCAATTCTTACTCTTGTAAAAAGCGCCAAACAAATAAGTGGGCGATCCTGCACTTTAGCAGCAAAATTGTTTCTAAGTATTATTAGCTAAAAAATCACGACCGGAATTTTCCGGAAAAAGTCACGTTACATGTCTCATGACCTTTCATTTCTCTGAGACAAAATAATCTGTGATTCGAACTGTGCACTTCTCAGATTATTGCTAAACTCCTAGCTAGTAAGCTTTATCGCCTTACCAAAATATAGCCAAACTACCTGGTACCATATTCTTAAGATTAGCCAAAAAATTGCCCCAACTGGGGTGTGAAAAAAATTGCCCGAACTCACGTGGAAAAAAAATTGCCCCAACTGGGGTGGGAAAAAATTGCCCAACTAAGGTGGGGGAAAATTGCACCAACTGTGGAGGGGAAAAAATTGCCCCAAATAACGTGGGAAAAAAATTGCCCCAACTGGGGTGAGGAAAAAATTGCCCCAACTAAGGTGGGAAAAAATAGCCGAAACTACTTTTCCCCCTTCGCAATAAAGGAAATGCTTCATAATTTTAGCTGGTCATAAGGAACACCAGAGATAATAAACATGCAAATCTAGTAAAACTTTCCTTTTAATATGCCTTTCACAAAATATACAACAAAATCGTAAATTTGGATGTCAAAAATGTATTGCCAAAGATCATACAACAAAATGAGGAAAGAAAATTTAATATTTTGTGTTTATACCTTTTGCACTCATAACTTTCTCATAGAGAAAACCGAAGTTCTGGTTGTTGAGAAGGTTCTATTGGGAAAAAACCAAAGTCCTGATGGAAATTCTGTGACACTCGTGCAGGAGTACCACTCCTCATTATACAAGTTCATTATTACGAAATTTATGATTACTGACTTCTAGGTCCAATTTGTGCCATAAATTTTAAATTGAATTTATGTCGCACGATTCAGGTGGTATCTTTAACTCGCGAGTAACGATTTCCAGGTTAAGTTCACTATACCTTTAGGGTCCCCCCCGGGGGTCGACGTAGAGAACTCTGCGAAGCTACTGGCTAGGATCTGTACCTAGGCAGTCTCGGCCACGGGGTATTTCATTTTTGAACTTGGCGGTTCCAGAACCCCTGAGGGAAGACTGTTTGTACGGTTGGACCAAAGGGGGAAAGGCTATAGGCCACTGGGCAGGTGGCGTCGCTTGCGAGCCATGGTATTGGTAGCGGTAATGTGGTGGCTATTCGACTACGACTCTGGTATTCCATGTCAAACCTTCTGCTTAGTGGACTGCCCGGTAGTACTGGTAGGGACGCAACTGACCGGTAGAGCGGCCAAGATTATAGGACCACACCTCATGGTGGTCTCGGTTCGCGGGGAGTGGTGACCCCCGTTGACCCGTTCAGACGTGAGGAATGAGAGCAACTTTTTGATCCGTCGCCCGTAAGTGTGGGACGAGGGGGCGGTGTATCGTTACATTTCTAAGCTCTTCGTGGGCACTTTAGTCTGTTAAACTACCTCTTGCCTGATACGGAGACATTGAAGGTGACAGACCCGGTAGTACGGTTGGAAGGCGACTGTGGAACCGGTAAATTTAAATACCTTTAGGGTCACCATCCAAAATTCGTCTGATAAATTAACATGAATGAGGTTTAACAAAATCTAATCACTTTCTCCTATTTATTTCTGAAATGAAAGGTTTCTTTCTAGCTGCCCTTACGTAATAACTTCCTCCATGTCAGCCATTCCGTAGAGTCTGTACACTAAAAGTTTGATGTGAAGTATTAGCAACATCTTTGGCCAACTGCATATAATGAAGAAATTAATTTCTTAACCTCTTTGATAATGCAACGTTTTCCCTTAGAGAAAACATTTGGAAGTCGTCCCCTGGGGTGGGAAAAAATTTTTTATTTTCTCTCGATAATGTCTCTTTGAACTTTTTCACAACACTTCTAACAGTTCTAACACTTCTCACGTCCAGTTGCATTCCTGGTGAATCTTTACATTATGGTAACTTGGCGATTTTTTGGCGAAAATTTGGCGATTAACCCTGCTACGGCAACATCCTAGTTTTTTTCGGACGCCATTTTGTTTTCACGAAGTAAAGGCATTTTTTTAAGTCAACATTTTTTCCAACAATCTACTAGCCGAATTACGCTTATACTAGAAATTTTATGGAACAAAAATGCTTAATCGTGACGCAGATTAGGTGCGAAATTGGGAGATAGTGAAGAATCGCAAACTGCTTGCCGCTTTTTTAAGAATTGCACATACACAGTATCCATGTACACGTCGACCTATTTTCACTTTAAAAACATCCCAGAATTGCACAAAAATGGCATTGCGCACACTCTTGACTTTATCTATCGACCTATTTTC